>NC_133332.1:192575877-192885252 GCF_042186555.1 Aquarana catesbeiana | reverse complement strand
TGTGGGAGGACTTAATACTCTACAAACAGGAGCTTTATACGAAACAAGGTGTACAGAATCATAATGCTTGCTTTCCTGCAGGACATGTAACTTTTGCCTGTCAACTGGCAATGAGAAGCTGGGTGACCCACTTGAAAGGTCTGACAAATCAGAGGGTATATTGGCTTAAATCTACTGGAAAAATCTGGTACTAGACAATTATAAACCTGGATACACAAATTAATATGGGAAGGGGATTTAACTAGAACTATAGAAAACTGGAATCTCGCTGTTTCTCATACAGATATATGGATAACTATTATTTAACATTCAGTAGCAGAGTCCAGCTATGTCAGCAGCATACAAAAACACAGGGCTCAAATTAAGTGGGCATTTCTTTACTTTAGGTCTGCTTTTCTCCCCAAACAAGTCAATAGGAATGCAAAAGGCACATTAGAAGCAGGTCATTAGAAGTCCAGAAGAACCTGGATAAGAATGATCTCAGATGTGTCTCAAACTGATGTTAAAAGAACACTCAATGCACCAGAAAACATCCTGCATTTTCACAACTACACAAACTCTTAAATTAATGGAACTGCAGATGCTTAGATCTGTTTGTTCTTCTATTAAATGTAGACTCTGAGAGCCTGACAGCTCTAGACTCCAATGAGTTGGCACAATGTCACTAGTTTAGCTTCAACCCTCCTAATCATGACAACATAAATGGAGATGTACCATAGTAGGTTTCTAAGGAAACAGACTCCATTCATTACCGATGTGTTGATTTTTAAAAAGCACTGATAAAATCAGTAAAATTAGACCACATTTTATGGTAACCTGGATCAGCTTCCTAAATGGAAGTCATGACTTTTTATAGAAAACACAAAATCAGTATCAGAACTCGAAAGAAATTCAACTGACCTTTCTATTACTGTAATTATTACCCGGAAAATATGACAAGTATAGAGAGCAAATAAAACAATCAAGGAGTTGTGGACTAAAACAGTTATCCCTCTTCATTTCCAAAAGATCCAAGTCACTGCACTTCTATGCTCCCAATCTCACCTTTATCCTTTTCAAAGGGTTATATAAATTCATAAAGTAGTGAATGTGATATTCACTTAACATTCGCTGTAGGTAAATCTTCCTGGTGCATGTGTTTTAAAATACAATGATTGATTTACCTGCAGTTAATTTTCAGTGAATATCACATTTGTGCTTTATAAATATGCCCTTAACCACTTAAGGACCAGCCTCGTTTTGGATTTTAGGTGTTTACATGTTTAAAACAGGTTTTTCTGCTAGAAAATTACTTAGAACCCCCAAACATTATATATGGTTTTTCTTCTAACACCCTAGAGAATACAATGGAGGTCATTGCAATACTTTTTTTTGCACCGTATTTGCGCAGTGGTCTTATAAGCGCACTTTTTTTGGAAAAAATTCACTTTTTTGAATAAAAAAATAAAACAACAGTAAAGTTATCCCAATTTTTTTTTATATTGTGAAATATAATGTTACGCCAAGTAAATTGATACCCAACATGTCATGCTTGAAAATTGCGCCCGCTCGTGGAATGGCGTCAAACTTTTACCCTCAAAAATCTCCATAGGCGACGTTTAAAAAATTCTACAGGTTGCATATTTTGCGCTACAGAGGAGGTCTAGGGCTAGAATTATTGCTCTCGCTCTACCGGTCGCTGTGATACCTCACATGTGTGGTTTGACCACCGTTTTCATATGCGGGCGCTACTCGCGTATGCGTTCGCTTCTGCGCGTGAGCTCGTCGGGACAGGGGGGGTTTTAAAAATTTTTTTTTTTATTTTTATTATTTATTTTAAAATATTTTATTTATTTTTACACTGTTTAAAAAAAAAAAAAAAAAATTGTGTCACTTTTATTCCTATTACAAGGAATGTAAACATCCCTTGTAATAGAAAAAAGCATGGCAGGACCTCTTAAATATGAGATCTGGGGTCAAAAAGACCTCAGATCTCATATTTACACTAAAATGCAATAAAAAAAAAAAAAAAAGTCATTTAGAAAAATGACATTTGAAAAAATATGCCTTTAAGAGGCGTGGACGGAAGTGACGTTTTGACGTTGCTTCCGCCCAGCAGTATCATGGAGACGAGTGAGCGCCATCTTGGCCTCACTTGTCTCCAGACACACCAGGCAGAAGGACGCGATCGCCTCCACCGCTACCGACGGCTCCGGTAAGCGGCGGAGGGCACCGGATCGCGGCGGGGGGGGGGGGCCCTCTCCCGCCACCGATAAAAGTGATCTCGCGGCGAATCCGCCGCAGGGACCACTTTTATCTGAAACCTGGCCGCCGCACGAAAACGGGGATACCGGGGTTATGGCAGCTAGCTGCTGCCATAACAACAATATCCCCGTTCAAACTTAGGACGTATATAGTCGTGCGGCGGTCGGGAAGTGGTTAAGTGTGGCTTTAAAATCGCACTGCTGTGGCGCAATTTCAAAAACGCACATCAGTGCGATTTGCACTGCCAATTTAATTGCGGCTTGCAGATTCATTTAACAGAAGTTTATGCAAATCGCAATGAAATTGGAAAAAAGTAGTGCAGGAGCCTTTTTCATAGTCACTGTGACTCATGAATGGTTCCATTGCCAGCAATGGGGTTAGGGTTGCCACCTCATCCCTTTAAAACCAAACACATATTCATTACACAGGTTCTGTGGCTGATTGAGGTGGTAATTAAATTCACTTAGTGCCTTACCTGCATTAAACTAGCCCCAGAACCTGTGTAATTAATACTGTGTGTTCAGTTTAAAAGGGATGAGGTGGCAATTCTAAATGGGGTGCCATTTAGACTTTCTTTTTTAAACATTACGATGGCTGGTTTCAATAGACATGTTATGTTTATATTGTTATTATTCATGTCATGTTTAAATCAGCAAGAGCGCCAGCAAAGAAGGAACAGCAGACCACAACAAGACTAGAAGTGAAAAGGGATTTCCTGCTCAGAAACAGATTTGGGTATCACAGGACTACTAATATTATCTTTTTAATAACAATAATTTTATCATTTACAGGAGTAAAGGAGACCAACTCAGAATAGTTGAGAAGAAAAAATCAACAGTGACTGAGACTGGGTTCACACATGTCCAGCTGCGGTTTGCGGTCTGGAGTCTGGTGCGTTTCTGTTCACCGGTTCAGGTGCTATTCAGGTACGAATTTTTCCCTGAAATCGCACCTAAACCAGACCCAAAAACACACAGGACCCTTTTTCAAACCGCACCACAGCCGCCCTGGACGTGTGAACCAGCGTCATTGAAAGCCGTTCACATTCACATGTTATGTGAGCTGGATGCGGTTAAAAATGCATTCATTTTGCATGTATGTGAACCCAGCCTGAGGAGTTGGAATTAGTAAAAAAAAAAAAAATCACACAGAAAAACGTAATTTATCTACACAATAATTTTGTTTACGGTTGGTTCAAGGTTGAATTAAATCCTGAATGACAGAGATGCGGCTAATCTTCTCTAGACCCCAATACAAAATGTGGGGAAAAAAATTCCCCCGACATCCCATTATTAAGGCGTAATAATTTTAATCTGCTCCCTACGAAATCCTGGCAGTTTTGGACATACTAAATTCTTCAGAAGGGTGGCTAAGTGGTACTTTAGCTGCTAAAAGCTTTGAACAATGAGACCATCCACAGACAAGCAGATCACAGAGGGAGAAAGATTTCGAGACATCAGCCTTCTCTGTGAATGACTTGTAGGGCTTGCCTTAATCCTCCATCCATTCCAGGTGATGAATAGATGTAGTATGCACAGAATACAAGCTTTATACCTTTCTCCACAGAAAAGGAAACAATTAACTACAGGGACTGTAGCCTCAGCCTCCAATCCCAGTTGAGGTCTGTTCAGGGGAAACGCATTGGACAAGGAGCTAGCTACATGGCGTGTTAGAGTACATACCACACTACAGGCGGTCATGCTCACACTATTGTGTTATTTTTTTTCCAATTTTATGCAAGTGCAACTTTTTATTAAACTTTTATCTGTTTAAAAAGTGAATGCACTATGAGCTTCTTTCTACCTCTCCGACAGGCTTATTGTTGAGCACTTCAGGCCGGTGTCTAATGTGAATCCCAGCTACTGATCATAACAAATTACATAAAATAATTACCCTGGTGGGAACACACATACAAGGATCCTGTTGGAATTTCTTCAGCAGCAGGTGGAGTCAGTGTTCAGCCTGAATTCCAGCAAGTGAACATTAACATCTGATTTCCCATTGTGGAGACACGTGCATATAGATCCTTTTAGGATCTTTGGATCTGGTAAGCTGCCATCTATTTATTCCTTAGCATGGTGATTATGCATTTTTGGATATGTTTGCACTGAACCTTCACTTTGTATTGTTTTCGATGGACATTTTTATTGGATCTAGCAGTTGATTCACAGATGGACTAATTTTTATGCACACAATTTTTTGTTAAGGTTGTTCTTAATATAACCATAATTTTGAACTTACCTAATTTTTATTTCATTTCAGGACTCTTGTTTTTCAGACTTTGTTCCACTGGTTTGTTTCATTTTTTTTTTTTTTGTAATTTCTTATCAATTGTTTATACACATTTGGTATTTGCATGAACTTATACATTTAGTTTTGACTTTTTTTTTTCAGTGCTGCAGTCTTTCACTACATTGGCCAAGTGCACCCTTTTTAAATTGTACAATTGACTACTGGATGATGCAACATGTTTTGAAAAAAATTTTTTTTCCTTTTTTTTTTTTTTTTTTTTTTTTTTTTTTTTTTTTTACACTTACAATAGGTGCCAATCATTACCCCATTTTTTTGGATGTAGAGTGAGTGTTATATGTGGCCACAAGTTGGTAAAACCCATCACATAGCTTGTTTTTACTGGAATGTGGATCACCATCCTTAAAGAGGACGTAAACCCTGATGGGTTTACGTCCTCTTTATTCCCCTGCAAGGTAAAAGCATAATGGACTAGTATGCATTGCATACTAGCCTGTGATGTCCCCGCTGGTGGAAGCATCCATCTTCACCCCTTTTCCTTCCGGGGCCGTGGACTCCAGCTCTGTGACTGGCCGGAGCCGCGTGATGTCACTGCTGCATGGGAGCTGCCAGTCAAGGCACACGCTGGGGAAGAAACGGTGCACTACAAGGTAAATATCTCCTATACGGCGCACGTTTAGGAGATATTTTCAGTAGATATAGATAAGCCTTAATTATAGGCTTACCTCAATGTAAAAATGTCTCAGGGGGGTTTACAACCACTTTACAGTAGAAAGCATAAAATTACTAGTAAATTTGCAATATATTGAGTTATATCATCATGCTAAATAAAACGGTATACTTTAGATCTGTGAAGTTCTGAAAGTTAAAATTCTGTTCCCAGCAGGTGTGGGGGATATCTGGAATCAAGGCATGTGTAAATCTGGATGCGTCAGCTGTTGACAATTACAAAACACCCAATGGCAAAAAGAAAGAAGGAAATCAGCTTCCAAATAGGCCTCTGTCTGGGTAGTAGGCTTCATTATGTAGAATATTACTATTTCTGCCAAACAGATTCTGATTCAGAGCCAAAGAGTTCACACATGTCTATGCATTCACCCAGTTTATGCATTGATAATTTATGATATATGTCGCCTGCTGGTTGCTTTTTTGCAAACTGTGCTTTTCCAGGCTGTCACCTTCATTGTACAGCTTTGATACTTTGTTAGCCACTGATCTGAAACAAGCAAGGAAAAGACAGGTCAGAACTTTTGAAATCATTGGCCCTTGCTCCAGTGACCCATGAAGTGATGAAGCTGAAAGAAGAGGACAGCTAGGAATCTTGCCGGCTTTAAAACAAGTCAGCAATGGCAGGTTTCCTCAGCCCAGAATAGACTCATACAGCCATATGGGCACAGGGTAAAGTGTTGCTTCCAAGTGATTCTGATGTAGGATGTGTCTAAATCTCATGAATTGCCTGGGTGTGATCTGTGTTTGGAAACAGCCACAACTACTTTGTTTTAGTAGACCACTATTCTTTCAACCTCACCTCGGCTGCTTTCACTACTCCCACACTCTCTTTAATTAGAAGCTGGTTGCTAAGAAATGCTATCTGTTGCTACAGCCCACAGCCCGGTCCTAACACAAAGTTACAAACGCTTCTGCACGCGTTCTCTTCCACGCTAAGACACAAAAAGACATTTACTGCTTTAAAAGGATGGTGAATAATAAAATACATTTCACTCTCCCAGGGATATATGGACAAAATATTGGAAATACCAGATAAAACCACAACAGTAAAATCAGTGTGAATATTCAGTAAAGCATGCTTGTTATAGTCACTATAGAACCTAAGGGGTTAATCCTCTGTAGTGTGTAAAATGGCTGTTTGATCCTATCTTCTCTGATCCTACCCTTCTTCCACTGTCCCCTAACCAT
This sequence comes from Aquarana catesbeiana, assembly GCF_042186555.1. Classification (NCBI taxonomy): domain Eukaryota; kingdom Metazoa; phylum Chordata; class Amphibia; order Anura; family Ranidae; genus Aquarana; species Aquarana catesbeiana. The sequence goes on along the minus strand of NC_133332.1, from coordinate 192,878,841 downwards.
CTCCTGATATGACAGAGCATTTGGAGTCACTGCACATGCTCAGTTTGTTGTGTATTGCTGTAAGGTTTTTTTTTCTTTTCTTGGGAGGGTACATGTGATCAGCACTGTCCAGACAGAGGGTCGGGAGTTATGCAGCCTCATAGGATAGTCAGAGTAGAATGAAAACTCCTCTTACAAGCTTTAACCAGACACTGATGGAAGGGTATTTAGCAGTTTATATTTACTAAAATAATTGTTGTTCTGTGTACTGTGGGAGACCAGATATAGTGAATGCAGGGTCATGGGTTTAGTAACACTTTAAGTAAATAAATCACATTTACAAACACATCTTCTAACATCAGCCATATTAGGTTGATTTCAGGTTAGCAGTAGGTGTTAGGTATAAAATAGGGGGACTCTCTTTCTACAAAATAATAATAATGCTACTAATTCAGATCTTCTCCACTTTGAATAAAAAATATGTCCCAAGTAGCACTTCCTTGTATGTTTCCCCTTCTCTCACTTAACAGCACAATAAAGCTGCTTGCAGTCCACATATTTTCCCATTATTAGTCAGTACAATATATTCTTCATATCTTGTGCTCTTGCCTCTCTACAAATAAAATGTTTCTGATCACAGTCAATATGATGAACTATCTTGTGCTCTTGCCTCTCTACAAATAAAATGTTTCTGATCACAGTCAATATGATGAACACAGCACCTTCACTGCTGGTTTATAGACAACACTGTGACCCAAAGTGTGATATAAACTGCACATGTAGTTATGTTAATCTCCACTATGCAGCACTAAATGCAATAGATAAGTACGATTCAAAAATATAGTGCAATTTAAAATAAATAATTTGATCATCTCATAAAAAAAAACAAACAAAAAAAAACAATAGTACTTATTTATTTATTTATTTATTTTATACATTTGTGAATTGCACTTTATCTATTGCACTTAGTGCAATATGATGTAAATTAATATATAACAGTCTCAAAAATAACAACAGCATGTGTTATGCATCCAAATACTACAACTACCCTATATACAAAAGTAACAGCAGCTGCAAGTCCCTCATTAACAGAGATAGACACATATTGGGTCAGTAGATAAATGCCCTACAGACTACTGTCCCCTGTATGCTGCAGCACATACCACTGATCAGTGGTGGCTGGTGCTCCAATTTTTTTGGGGGGGGCGGGGGTGTCAAAACCGCAACCCCCCCCCCCCCCCTCCCCGGTCGGTCGGCCTCTGGCTCTAATCCCGTGCTTCTAAAAAAAAAAAAAACCCTATTGTAATCCATGCTTCCAGCACACTGCATGTAGATTAGGAGCCGGACGCATGCATTAGGGAGGTGGCCCCTGCGCCCCAAATGGATGGGCCGCCACTGCTACTGATCCCTGTACACTGCCATACATACTACTGACAACTGTATTCTGCCTTACATACTGCTGACCCCTGTACTCTGCTCTACAGACTACTGAACACTGTACACCGCCCTACTTACTGCTGACTCCTCTACCCTGGCCTACATGCTACTGACCACTGAACCCTCTGTTAGAAATGACTGACCTCTGAACTCTGCATTACAAACTAATGACCTTTCCCCTTACAAGCCAGAAATCAAAGCAGCCAGTCAGACCAGAGCTCAAACCAAACAGCCAGACCCAAACTGAGGGCAGCCAGGGCAGAACTCAGCCCAGGCCAGGCTTAAAACTGGCCAAACAAGCCAGCTAGCAGTACAAGTTGTTCTGCCTTCATAATCAAACTTGGGTGACCAATTACTCTAGAGAAAAGAAACAATTGTGAATGAGAGTGAAGGTCAAGTTTCTCACTGAAGCTAAATTGTAATGTATGCTATTTTTTTTACAGTGATTTTTATTTTATTGTATTTCTCAAAATTTTTGCACCCTGGTGATTTTTGATCTCTTCCATGTTGCTCAGGTAGCTGACCACCTCTCACAGTTTACTCTATATTTATTCTCCTTCTCTTCTTCTCCAACAGCTACATAAAATGTTATGTAGGCAGGGGAGGGACAGAGGAGTTGCCACTTTTTGTCAGTCTAATGGATCCTCCTTGCCCCTAATATACTTCAAATCTTCACATCTATGACCACTCGTTGCAGCACTTTGTCCTTATGGTAGGAGTGCTTCATAAAAGCTTAGTTCACACTCAAAACTCTTCACTCAATCTGTAGTGTTTACTTATCTCTCCCCAAAGCTCTAAGTGTCATTTCTCTCGGGTGCTTCGTTCCTCTGTTATCAGCATGTCTCACTTCTAAGAAGTTTTCCAGACACATGAGATAAATTTGTCACAGGGGAGGGAGCTCAGCACATAGTTTGCCTATTCAGAACACAGCTCTGTATCTTTCCTTTGCTCCTGTGTGCTGTGTGAAGGGGGGGGGGGGGTGCCTTTCCTCCAATCAGCTCTCACACACTGTAACTGCAGCTTTCCATCCCCTCTGTGCTCATGACAGATGAAGCAGAATTTTAACATGATTCTGCCCTTTTGAAGGGGTGTAGGGAAGAGAAGACTGCAGATAAACAAGTAAACCGTAAGCCTAGTACACACTACTAATTTTTTTTCCTTCAATTCAGCAGGGCTGAATGAAAAAAAACTAATAGCTCAGGAGGAGCGGCTGTACTAACCATGCAATGTTAGTACAGTGATCTCCCCTGTTGTGCTATTGTGTTTTGACAGGGGACAGCCTCCCCAACAGAAAACTCAGGTCAGCACTCTCAGCCAATGATCAAGAGCTGGTCAGCAGACCTTTTTCGGTCATGCCCCTATAACAGAAGCTGGCCGAATGGCTAGCTTCTGTTGGTCCGGCTGCAGTACACACAGGCCGAATGTCGGAAGGTTTCTATTGAACTGGCCAATGCTGCCCAACATTCACCCACTGTGTACTAGGCTTTATGTAGGAGGGTTTGTTTTATCTTTATGTATATCTGAGGCTGTTCACTTCACTGAGAATATGAGAGGGTTTACATCCACTTTAAAGTCAAATAGGCAGCACACTTTGCAATGGAATTTGCCGAAGATCATAGTGAGTAAGGTGGAGGTCTGCTGACTTTCGTCATCCCATCATTATTATTTTATTTTTTCTTGAACGCTATTGGGTATGCTTTGTGATGCAAAATTTGATCACCTTTACTAAGCTCTGGGACAAGTTCCCTTGCAAAGTGCAACTTCCTTTACAAAGTGAATAGCCCATTTTCCTTTAGTAAATAAACCCCAATAAATATGCTCTTTTGCTCCTTGAGACACTCTTACTGGCCAGGAAGGTGATTGGTGGAGTTTATCTCCTTGGGGCATGGCATAGTACCAAACTGGGAGAACATGATTCCTTAGAAGAAAGACGAAACCAGAACCACAAAGAGTCTTTTCCGGTTAAAAATGCAACACGGGGACCCTGTGGTGCTTTACTGTTAGTTACATAATACATATTCGAAAACCTTTGACCAGTACAAGTTTATTTCATATTTGGGGATGGAGTTCTTCTTTAAGTGCAACCATGGCTTTTTTTTTTCCAGTCACCACAATGTGATTTCGATTTTTTTTTTTTTCAAATAAACTGTAGCAAGTTTAGCAGTAAGCAGTGTGTTTTATCTTCATTTATTAAGGGATCCAGTGGCTGCTCATGAACATGTTAAAGGATAAACAGTCTGTTGGAGGTATCAGTCATTTCTGTAAAAAAAAGCTTTTCTCTTCGGGCTCACCCACTTGTCTCTTAGGTGCCCCTGTCAGTTCTCACGGCTGACTATAGGGTGTAATAGCCCATGACAAGCTGAAACAACGCAAAGGAAACCTTTCACCAAACATCAACTTCAATTTAGAGGCCTGATTTTGAAGGCTGGAAGACACATGTCAAACAACAGAATCTTTGATATTCAATAATTTGCAAGGCTGGTGTTTGACAAGAAAAGATGATTAGCAAGCCGCAGTCTACAGATGGAACTTTTCTATAGTTTTTGATAACTGAGCTGTTTGGTTCTCTAACATAAACCATTAAAGGGTAACCACTTTCGTGGGGAAAAAAATAGTAGCAAATAAAGGAAAAATATATAGCGTATAGAAATGAGACACAAGTCATATTGTAATTGAATGTTATTAAAAATGACCTTTCCTTTTCAATCTGCAGCCACTGTAATTTTCTGAGAATGCATTACAATATGGCTACCTGGAGTTGTTCTGTACTCAGAGTGTGTACTGACCACTCCCCAGAAACACAATTTCCTGCTTGTGTGATTGGCTCACCAATTTTCCCAGAAGTCTGCCTAAGATACAAGTCAGATTTCAGGCATCTCCTGCAACCCAAAGGGATGCAGGCCCAGCAGATTTCCTCATTAGAGCACTGCAAATGATAGATAATTATGAAACCGCTCCCATTAGACCCACTCATCACTGAGGCTCAGAGGAACATACAGGGATTACTTCAGAATAACAAAAAGGTAGGAATCTGCAACAGGTTGTTATAATACTTGCAGTGTACATAGATCACCCAGAGGGGAATTTTTTTTTCTCAACAAAAGTGGAGTTACTCTTTAACAATTGTGCCCAGTTTCTAAAGCTGGGAGAGCTGCTAATATGTAAAATAGCTGATCTAAGATAGACACCCAGAATAATTTGTCTGTTTCCACTCTGCTTTAAGATCACTTAAGTAGGAGGCATGCATATATGTGTGCCTGTTCACACCACTGCCAACTATCATTCACTTAGGAGAAGATGACTCACGCACGGCTCCTGTTTTGTAAAATTATTCCATGTTTGTAGAACTTTTGAGGGCACAGGGGTCCCATAAATAGTATGTTTCTTCGTTCCCCAAGCACAGAGTTACTTTTTTTTTCTGAAATTGCACTGGCTATCACTGCATGGTCAGTATACAGACAATACAACTGACCAAGGGTTTTTACAAACTTTGGTTGGTGAAACTGCTGACCTCTAGGTGTTTGCTCTTTAGTACTGTCTTATACAATATTTTGTACTGCTGAAGAGATGGCTGAACATTTTAAAAACATCAACTGATTTGACATCAATATTTTCTGGTATTTTAATGGAAACTGGTTCTGAGAGAAATATGTATGCTGTGGATGCAGATATCTCTATCCAAAAATGCCTGAGTGTTATGCTGATGTAGTGGTTTTACTACTCTCTGAATCACTAATTTCAGAATTGAAATGAAAGATGACCAGGGAACTAGCATTCTCAGAAAGAAGAGCCACAGTGGAAGCCCCATACTTCCTTTAGTACATCATCCCTTTAAACGATAGGTATGTGCAGTGGTTGTACTGCTCGGTGACCTCTGGTGACCATAAACCCATGTTTTCTCCATGCATATCCACTTGCTGATGTGCTATGCAAATGCAACCCGGACATAAATCATGACTTCATACTGTACATAGATAGGTCTGTTGCTCATGTATCACTAACGATTTATAAGATGGCCCCACAAACACTGATAGCAAGTATGTAAAACTTCATCAGAGAATTAGGGGTTAAACTATTTGTGCCTAGCAAACCAGCTCTTGTAATGAGTTCTTTCTGGCTGTACCGTGGATATGAATTGTCAGATTACATCTCTGGATCAGGCTCACGCCTCCCCGCCAGTCACTCTGGATTATCCCTCTTTTGTAGAGGAGATAATTTCTCCTCCATGCCCGTTCAGCACTTTTGTCATTAAAACAGCGCCTGGGGCAGGTACCTTGCGTGGGCTGCAGTAGAGACAATGCAGGCTGAGAACAGCCACAATCTCGCAGGTCTGTGTGACTGAGCCTGGGATATATCTTCTCACTCCACTGTACTGCCCATGCTTCTTCCATACAAAATGTCAGCAATAATTAGAAGCATTCAATAACACGTACAGGAAATGCTGTGGAAAACACATTTCTGCTTATTCATCCAAAACAATGATATGCAGCCACCAATAGCAACCACATTTTGGTTTATTTGAATTAACCACTTAAAGGGAATGTAAAGTCATTTTATTTTTTTTTTTTTAAAAAGGCAAGTAAGATCAGATGGATATCATTTATTAAAATAATTAATATTAAAAACAAAAATCTTCTTTGTATGTTCAGTTTGTAGTTATATTTGTAGATGGGGCAGCCGAATTTGCTCACTATGTATACAAGCTCTGCTTTCTGCTTTTCAGTTCTCAGGACTAGATTTCTGAACAGCCAACAAAGGCTGTGGCTTAGGGTGGCAGAGCTGCCATGGGCATCACACAGTCACCAGTACGACTTGTTGCTGACTGCCAATAACAAATTCCAAAGTAAGAATAAGAATTCTGACAGCTGCCGTGCCTGCACAGTTTAAGCATCTTTGCAGGTGAAGTGGTGGATTGGTGTACTGGGTCCAGTGTCCATACTCCTTGAACTGAACTTCAAGCAGGATACTGTGACTGTTTGTGGGTGCAGATCTTGATGGTAGAAGCAAATATTAAAATTGCAATAATACATAGATCAGTTGGTCAGAGATCTAATCATCGGTTCCAGTTGCACTAATGCAGAATTGATATTATCCTCACCCCCTCTGCCCTCAGCCTTGGTATGCTTTTTCTGGTTATGATATCTGATTTTGGTCAATGTGACCATGAGGCTGGCTAGTTGATTGGGAAGGGAGGTATATGACATCTGGTCTGTTTCTTCACCACAACGCAAGTTAGTGAGTTGGCCAATTTATTAAAAATAAAGCACCCACTTCCTGGGAGGCTGAAAGAGGCTGGGTCAGATACAGAGCTCCCTCTAGTTATTTATTTTAGAATGTATATGGCTCGGTTCACACTTTCGTGACTTGAGATCCGATTTGTGAACCCCAAGTCGCATGACATGTGAAATCCAATTTTAGTCAATGAGAGCTGTCTTAATTAGCACTGCTGAAGTTGCTACGACTATAGAAAAGGCTCCTGTACTACTTCAAGGCAACTTCTGACTTGTGCCCATAGACTTTAACGGAAGTTGCCTCCAAGTCGGATCCTCATCTTAATTGATGTTATTTGTATACGACATTACAGGAAGATTACATAGGCATTCCCTAAATTTGCCTCAAAAGTGCACCAAAGTCGCGATGAAGTCACCTGGCAAAGTTGCACTGAAAATCTTGCGACTTTCAGGTTGCGGCAGTGTGAACCAAGCCTTAATTGGAATTCATTAACAGAAAATGTAATTTTGACTGGCTGATATGAGTTACTGCACTTAGCAATTTGACCTCTACCTAACTGATTAAAGAGGTTGTAAACCTCCATTTTCAAGTTGTACCTATGGGTAAGGCTTACCTATAGGTACAGTAGATACCTCCTAAACATGCGCCGTTTAGGAGATATTTACTTTGTACTGCGCCGCAAAATCCAGCGTTGGGTTTACACAGTAGCAGTGCGTCCATTAAGGGCGTACGGACGCGGCATCCTCTGTTTAGAATGGATAGATTCATACATAGCATGAATCTATCTATGGCCGCTGTAGCCACCCCCTATTCAGGCGTCCAACCCCTTTTCAGACGCTGGGTGCCTGAATTCCAGCGGCGGGAGTGTTTTTTTTTAAGCACCTGATTAGAGCCATAGGCTCATAGGGTCACAGAGGCTGCATATGATGGGCACACAGGCTACATATGATGGGCACAGGCTGCATATGATGGGTACAGAGGCTGCATATTATGGCCACAGGCTGCTGCATATGATGGCCACAGGCTGCTGCATATGATGGCCACAGGCTGCTGCATATGGTGGCCACAGGCTGCTGCATATGGTGGCCACAGGCTGCTGCATATGATGGGCACAGAGGCAGCATATGATGGGCACAGAGGCAGCATATGATGGGCACAGAGGCAGCATATGATGGGCACAGAGGCAGCATATGATGGGTACACAGGTTGCATATTATGGGCACAGAGACTGCATATGATGGCCACAGGCTGCTACATATGATGGGCACAAAGGTTACATATGATGGGCGCAGAGGCTACATATCATGGGCACAGAGGCTGCATATGATGGGCACAGAGGCTGTAAGAAGGGCAAAGGCTGCATATGAAGGGCACAGTGGCTGCATTTAATGGGGCACAGTGGCTGCATTTTATGGGCACAGTGGCTGCATTTGATGGCACAGTGAGGCTGCAATTGATTGTTTGTTTTTTTTTTTGTTTTTTTTTAGTATTTTTTTAGAATTTTTCAGTTTGTTTGCGCCCCCCAAAAAATTTTAAGTACCAGTCGCCACTGGGTTTACATATTCAAAACTTTAAGTGGGTATGTGTATGTGTGTAAAAACTGTGCAAAGCACAATGGGAATTCTCCTGCAGATCTTTGCAAAACTGATGTGGACTGCTTCCCATGTTTGCAGGTGCAAGGCTTGCAAACACATGCAAAGCCTATTGTATGTAATTTGTAAATTAAAAGACAGTTTGATTTAATCTAGATTGTTGCCTGGTTCTGCCTGTAATAGGCTTGAGGTTTTTTCCTAAGTGAACTGAACATTAATTTTGGAAAACAGCTCTTTCTGAAAAAAAAATGGTTGTTCCTTTTTAGACATGCACATATTAAATATTTGCTTGCAAAATGAAGATTTTTAGCTATGTGGGCCACTACTTAAAATTCAGGCAGTGAAGTGGAGTTGGGAACTTAAGTAAATGTAGTCCTGTGAGTTCCTTATCTGCCAAATGACAAACCTCAATTTACATGACAATCTGTGCTTTTAATCCAACCAAAGAGTATTCAATCTCTTACGTAAACCAGTTGTGAGACAGAATATTATAGCACATGTTGATTTTAGATTTCAGCTGAAAATGAATGTACAATTTTTTATGCTGGGGGGGGAATAATGTGTGAATAATATACATTTAAAAATGTGTTCATGAACAACGGAAATCATCTGCAGTCATAGCAGTTTCAATGAAGCAGCAACAACCATCAGTTATCAAGGAAACATTCTGTGATCCCTGTAAAGCCTATACTTCTGACCACTAATTCCTCTGGCCTTTAATTCTTCATTGAACATCATTTTGTACTAACAGGAGCTGACAGGTCTGGATTCATATCACTGGCACCCATAGCCATCAAGCTTTGGCACACCAAACAAGCATTTTTACAAATGTTTACTGTGTAGACATGCTAGATCCCATTGGGTAAAGCAAACCCCAGCACTAGAATAAAGTAATCAGTAAAGAGGCAAAATATAAAAAAAAATATAATCTGTGTTTGTGTAAGAAAAAGTATGGGAACCCTGTGGAATGAACTGGTTTTCTGCAGTAATTCGTCATAAAATGTAATATGATCCTCATCTTAGTCACAATAATAGACAAAGACAATGTTCTTAAGCGGATAACGCACAAACAATTCTATTTTCTCATGTCTTTATTGAACACACCAAATAAACATTCACAGCCTACTGGAGGAAAAAATAAGTGAACTCATCGACTAATTACTTCAACGAGAGCTAATAGGAGACAGTAGTTTGCACGCCTGGAGTCCAATTAATGAAATGAGTTTGGAGGAGCAGTTAGACTACTTTGATAAAATCAAATCAAACTTTTTAAGATTGCTATTCATAAGAAGCATTAGCTGATGTAAACCATGCCTTGCAAAAAGGAGCTCTCTGAAGACATACACTCAAGAGTAGTTGATCCTAAGGCTCCTTTCACACTACCACAACTTCAAAGTCGCACAATTTTGCCACAATTTTACCGCAATTTTGACGTGATTTTTCCATGATTTCAGGGAATGCCTGTGTAAACTTGAGGTCTATGGACCTCAACTCGGTCCAAAGTAGTACAGGGGCTACTTTAAAGTCAGCACGACTTGAAGTCACACATATATGAATGGTTATCTTTGGAAATCATGGGGAACGACCTTTCATGCGACTTTGCAGTCCCAAGTTGCAGGACAAGTCGCACGAGTGTGAAAGGGGCCTAATAAGGCTAGAAATGGATACAAAGTAATCTTAAAGTATCTAGGCATCCATCAGGTGACAGTTCAAGGTGTCAGAATACACATTGCATTGCAGCTTTTTGCATATTGGGCTGTGTAGTCACAGACCGGTCAGAGTGCCCATGCTGACCCATGTTCACAGCACATAAAATGGGCATGTGAACATCAGAACTGGATCACAGGAGCAATGGAAGAAGGTGGCCTCATCTGATAAATTAATGAACGGTTTGAGGAACACAGCATTGAGTCTGAGCTGCTGACGTGGCCTCCAACTTCTACAGATCTAATCCACTCGAGCATCTGTGTTATGTGCTATAAAAACAAGCCTGATCCACAGAGGCCCCATATATATAGAACAGAATAGGTAATCTGCCAAATGATCACATCGTTATTAACTGTAACTTGCAGTTTACTAGACAAGTGTAAATTCAGCAGCAAAAATGCAAAGAACTTACTGCTTGCTATTATCTTCAGAGACAGAGTCCCCCTCAGTAAAGTCCATGTTAGCTCTGGTAAAACAGGTAACAGTTGGAGGGATCCAAAGGGCCAAAGACAAAGGACCATCCCACTAAAACCTAGTACACACAGTTTTTTTTTATTCATTTAACCCGGCAGGGCTGAACAAAAAAAAAAGTTGACAGCTCAGGAGGAGCCACTGTACTAACTATCCAACATTAGTACAGTGATCTCCCCTACTGTTCTATTGTGTTCTGACGGGGGGTGGCCCCCTCACCAAAACACTCCGGTCACCACTCTGAGAGCCGATCGGCAGACCTTTTTCAGTCATGCCCGATCGACAGAAGCCAGCCGAACGGCCGGCTTCTGTCGGACCGACTGTAGAGCACATGGTGAGAATGTCGACGTTTTTTTATTAAACCGGCCGATGCCATCCGACATTCGGTCCCCGTGTACTAGTCTTAAAAGTGTAGTATTCAATTAGCAATCAGCAAGGAGTTCCCCAGAGCAGCTTGGTCTTCCAGGCTGCCTTAGGCTCCTGCCTGGCTGCTGCATGCCAATTGTAACAATAGAGAGCCTCTCATCTGGCAGATCACTTCCCCTGCTACCTCAGATGTGACCTCTCTGAGCTCCTGAAGAAGGTGCCCTGAGGTATTTATACTCCCTGGGTATGTTTAAGAACCCAAGCAGTTGTGGAGGAGTCAGGCTGGCCATACGTGGCTCCATTTTTTTTTCATTTAGCCATTAGGCTGAGTGAAAAAAATGAACCGATGCCCCCATCCACGTATTTAAGGTAGATGCGGGAATCCTCCCCGCTGTGTCATATTATTTTGACAGCGGATGAGTCAGCTGGACTCCTCCACTGTTACGATACACTGAACTAAACTTTTCCAGCAAGGCCGTTTATGAGCAGTCGATTCATCTAAGGCTGGTCCTGTTCAAGAGCAGCAGATCTATCCGCTGCTCTTGAACAGGACCAGCCTTAGATGGATCAAAATTCAACCAGTCCCTGCTGAGCCAGCCAAATTTCAATCCATCTATGGCCACCTTTAAAGATGCCTGCGTAAAAAGTGTTAGTGGTCCCGTGCTTATGGAAAATGGACAAAAAGGAGAACTGCTGCCCATACCAGAACACCCAACAAAGTGGAATTTAAAAGCAAATATTGGATTAGGGAAGTGTATTACCGTTTTAAAAGTTACATTTATTATGCATAAAAAGTGGAAACGTACTCACATTTAGTTCAAGTAAATAGAGCTTTGAAAAATACAGGATGCCCTGACAATTCGCGTTCCACGGCTCAAAACCGGAAGTGATGCAAAGACGCTGGAAGCTCTTCCCAACGCGTTTCGCCACTAAGACGTCATCTGACGCTTTTTATGAACAAAAAAAGTAACTTTTAAATGGTAATACACTATGGAGATGTCTCTTTTCTACATGTGGAAGATGCGGAGGGAGATTTAAAGGAGAATCACATTCCTTATACCGCAAGCACGGAAACAAACAGCTGATACAGTGTAAACAATATTTTGTTTTCTGCACAGTGGCAGATACTGTGAAAAATGAGATACCCCTGCGTGGGGTGAATGGTTCCAGTGAATGCAATACCTATAGGGCACCTATAAGAAGCACTGAGCACAGATTTGAAGAGCACCTGTCACTTTTTTATTCATACATATTTTTTATGATTTTATTATTTTTTCTTTTAAAATAAGCTATGGACTATTTATAAGCGCAGTGTATATATAACATATTTTTTTTGTTGAGACTGATGCATAGGAGTAGCACTCAGGCACGAATTTGAAGAGCACCAGTCACTTTATGTAAGGGTTTATTTACATATATTTTTAGAAAATGCACTGCGGATTGTGTATATATTTTTATTTCTTTGTGCATGATATTGACTTATATGAGCTACACTGAGACAACCGTTTGTAGAGCATCCGTCGCTTTAAGTAGAAGTTTATCACATTGCTGCACATGTGCATTGGTAGTGCTTGCACAGGTTTACACTAAGCACAAGACACTTTAATTTAATTTTTGAACTGTTGAATCGGGACTTTTTGAGTGTCACACAGGGGCATGTACCATTGCACCCTAGAACAGCGCCACTTCTACCTTCCCTAATCCAACAATTAAAAATGTGCCTGCATCTAAGCACAGTGATCTGAGCATGCATCTGAACACTGGGCACTCTACTAAAGTATATATGTCATCATTTATGAGTTAGTAGCTGATTGATATCCAGTAGACGTTTCATTTCTGAAAGGTAACAGTGAGTTGTTGACACTGCACAAACTGTTCCTGAGTACAATGGCTCTACTTGATTCTGCAAAGCAGCCCCCTGTTGTGGCTCACAATAATTTCACAATAGACTATTGGAAGACGCAGCTTGAATGTGTTCGACTTAACAGGAAGTCAATAGTACACAAAAAAATATATTCCCTTTTCTGTTCTATCTTTTGCATAACTGAGTATGTTTACTAATAAATCAGGAAAATATACTGTATGTGTGTAGGTAAGAATTGGAATGAGCAATGCAGCAATGAGCAAGATGAGGAAGGGGATTTAAATGTTCTTACAAAATACAGAAATAGTTAAACAATGCCTACAATATTATTCCACACACATCATTCCACTTAAACTACAATTCATTATTTACAGTTAATTATACTTATATAAAGTAATTTTATAGATTGTTTTCTTCTGATTCAGCCATGCCACTACATTTCTATGTATCAGTCCCTCTGATAACTGAAAGGGTATAACAATATGCTCCATAAGAGGAATAATAAAGTAAATCACATTTATTCCATAATCCTCATTTAGAAATATGCATTTTCCAGGTGATGGCTCCAAGTACCTCTATGCTCCTGGCCTGCTGCTCTGTAAATGGGATTTCAGCAACAAATTGGGTCACTACAGAGAAGTAGGTGGAGGGAACTAGAGCCAGGAGATACTAATTTCAAGATCTGGGTACAGAGATTAGACATTGACTTCACTGTTTACTTCTACTTCTAGACTAAAAATGTTTATTGGAGTAAGGCCAAAGAAATCATTCACCACATGAAAATACATAAAACAATAGTGATTGGTCAAATTTTAGCAGTGATCTTATCACCAGCACTTTGAAACTGAATAGTCAAATCTTACTTTACTAACATTGATAGTCTTTTGCTAAAAGTTATAAGTTCAAGCCTATATGTGTTTCTTTGAACAAAAGAAACTTGTAGGCAGAAAAGAGATATATTTTCACCAAAAACAATAACAAAAGCGGTTGATCAGTGCTGAGACAAGAAGAGGATAACAAAGTGCACCCCCTCCCGAGCTCTTTAATTTAACATTACAAAAAAAGAAAAACACTTATTTACAACATTTATATTTAAATAGTATAAAAAGGCTTAAACAAACTAGGGTTAACTAAAAATGTAACTACAAATTTTAAGGATAAAAAATAATTATGGTTAGCTGCAAATTTTATTCTGCAATTTTTTTTACAAATGCAATTGAATCATGTTTCTGTTACAAAACATTTTTTGTAAAATTCAGCGCGACACATACTGATGAACACAAATTTTAAAAGTTTGCATAGAAAGATAAAAAAAATCAGTAAAAAAATGAAAGATAGGAATGAAGGAGTAAATAAAAACGAATTAGGGTTGGGTTAATGAAGGGCTAAAATTTTTTGTTAAGTCTTTTTGTTTCTATTTTTTCATTTACACACAACAGTCATTTTTAAATAAAAATTTTATAAGTTAAACAATAGTATCTTTTATTCATAAATGAATGCCGAGCATGTCACAAGCTGTTAAACTGATAGCTGGTCTGCAGATTACACAGGGAGAACAGTTTTCACTATGTAATCATCAAAGCTCTGCGACAGCAGAGCTCTCTTTACCAGGGGTGCACAGAGCTCCTGATGCAGAGCAGGCAGCTGTCACACTGACAGCGAAGTTGAGTACCGCTGGTTACACAGGCGGAGTCCCACTAAGCATGACGCCCAAGGCAGGTGCCTCTTCTGCATCTGCCTTTGCCCAGCCCTACTGCACTGACAGTTAAGAAGTGAAGGCATCTGCATGTATCTACAGCAGCTTTTAGTAATTCCTTCCTTTGCCTAAACACTGGGCCATTCTGAAGGGTCAAAGTTCTGACTCTTGTGGGTAGTTTTCCCCCCATATATTGCTACTGGCCCGATACTATGATAGACTGCTTCAATGGCCAATAGGAATGTGTGGAAAGAGAATGCGGCAAGAAAAATTGTGCATAGGTAAAAAAGCTTTACACAATCCTTATCACCCAGAATTCTGGCCAAGCAGGGGGTACAAACGACTTATGCTGTAGTCATGCTCGCTTTTTTCTGTTCAGTATCTGCCAATCTAAAACTGTTCACAAACAACTTTGCATCAACATTTGCATAAAGAAAAATCAGCCTTCCCCTCCACACCAAAAGACCATCAGATATTTAAGTCTATAATTACATTGGATGAGCTGTAATTACATTGGGACTTCCCAATCCCTGAAAGCTTAATCCTAATTATAAAAAAGCTTTCAACATCTTTTTTTGCCAACAAGAACAAAACAGGGGGCAGATAGGCAGCACAAGTTCAACTAAAAATAAAAAATAAAAAAACCCCAAAATAATACAACACCGTCCCATATTAATATAAATATAAATACATATCATGCACCTAACAGAATTGACAATGTTAGAGAGAAATATTCTAATGATACAATACACTTTAGATTTCATGCTGTGTCAGTATTTAATCATATGTCATATTTTAATAAACTTTTAAAAATATTTTTTATACTGTAAGGGGTTTCAATCATGAATCAATGAATTAAACTGCTCCTTCCCACCATTCTATATACAGTAGTATAGCGTGAATGTTTTTATGTGGCTGCCATCATGAACATCCCATTCTGATGACATGGATGCTGATCCTGCACTGTATGTTTGGGGAGTGGTGACACAGCTTTGGGAAATTACTTGTCGCAACCAGAACCGGTGGGAAGAAAGATGGTGGGACTGCCAATTAATGTAGCATCCATTGATAGGACCTACGCTACAAGTATATATGTGCTTTGGGCTGATCTCTAAAGGCAAATTATCATCAATAGAATCCCCATTGTTCCTCATTCTGGGGAACCCACAGTTTGTACCAGGCTTGCGGAAGGGAACCTTCGGGGAATTCATTTATCAGGGGCTTTTGCAGGCCTCTCATTTTGCGACACTGGAATCCTGGCCTACCTTGCAAACGTTGACATCTGGATCTAGTCCTTACCAAGTGGACTTCTGGCGAGCGGCACAACTGAGTAATTTTTTTCATACTTTTATCTCCTTCCTGCAATTTTGTGCGTAACTTAACTTTATTTGAAGAATATTGGGAGAGGACTGCTCTCTCATACTCTCTCGAAGATATATGCTCTTTTGGCTGCACTTCCAGAGGACTTCCAACTGCCATTTTTGTGTAGGTTTGGAAGTGGACTTGGATAGAACCTTTTCGGAGGAGCAGAGTTCCAACATAATATATCTGAATCCTCAATTTGCACAAAAATGCAGGAAACAATTTTCAAGATTCTTTCTTATTGGTATTGGACGCCGGTCCTTCTTCATAGATTTTTACTGTATGTTCCTGATAGCTGCTGGTGCTGTCGGGAGGAACGTGGAACACTATTGCACATCTTCTGGTCTTGCTACAGAATCGAGGGCTTCTGGAGAGAGGTCCGGAGGATTACTCAAAAATTTTGTGACCGAGTGATCCACGAAGACCCGACTTTTCTTTTTTTTTACTACATGACTCTAAAACTCCGGTTAAGATGTATACAAAATCTATTCTATGTTGCCTTCTGAATGCGGCCAAAACTTGTATTCCTCTTACTTGGAAACAGAAACAACCCCCTTCAGTGGGATTGTGGCTCAAGAAGGTCGAGGAAGTGAATCATATGGAAGGTTTGACCTGGACAGCTCGGCAGAAATGAGAGATATGCTTGGATACATGGTCTTCATGGAACCTTTTTATTAATTCTGAGGAGGGAAGAACTCTCATAGATGTGAGTTTCATTAGTTGAAGTAATGGAGTCCTTGGGGCTCTGACTTGCTCTTTGGTGGAGTGAGCCCCTGGTGGATGACTCCTGGGGGGGGGGGGTTTGATGGGAAGGAGCTCCCCCCTTCCATTTTTTTTCTTTCTTCTGTTCTGTCTTGCTTTGTTTTGTTGTGGTTTTTTGTTTTTATCCTTTTTCTTTTTTGATAAAAAATAGGAGGGAGGAGACAGTTTGGTATCTTTCTATCATGTGCAGTGTCTGCCCAAGGGTTGTGGTTGAGCTCCACCCAAAAGAGGAAGCTCAGCTTGTTCGCATCCTCCCTCCCCCCCCCGCAACATTTTGCCCCTTTTTTTGGGGGGGGGGGGAGCGGGTACCTGGTTTTGACAGATACCTGCTCCCACTTTCGGGTAAGATCGCCGCACAACGATTGACAACATATCTGGCCTCTCCACCTTCCCCCCACTGACCTGTGTGTGTCCCAGAAGAAGGCGGGACCATTCATAAAAGCTTAGTGTGACTCACGCATGCACAGTAGGAAACTGGCTGTGAAGCCTGAAGGCTTAACTGCTAGTTTCCCTTTACTTACAATGCCAGTGCCTGCACCCTGAAGCCTATGGACGAATCAGCTTGGGGTGCTGACATTGCGGGATCCCTGGACAGGTAAGTGTTCTTATATTAAAAGTCAGCAGCTAAAGTATTTGTAGTTGCTGAATTTTATTTATTTATTTTTTTAATACGGAGCTCCGCTTTAAGGTGAATTTTTCAGAAAAAGCTTCTTTTTATTACATATTTAATATATCTTGGTATTTTTGGCTGGAGTTCTGCTTTAAATACTGGAGACTGTGCTCTCAATGGATAAGTTTACGGCCAGATGGCTGTGTGATGAATAAACACTGCTGGCTGCCCACCTAACCTCTAGTGTGATTTACATGGTGCTTCAAGGCAGAACAGACACAGGAACTGCTGCAGAGAAATAACAGAGTTCAGTCTGTTGGGCTGCATGATAGAGAGGACATAGAAACCTGTCAAACAATTGGGACTGATCATGTACAGCGGACTGCTAGTGTGTTTTCGGGTTCCCCGATTGCTTTTTAAATTCCAAAGTGGCTTTCCTCCATCCTTTCTATACCATATGCTGCAGGAGCCATACGAGTTATCTAAGAGTTGGGAATCTGGGACTGTGTATTTCATATAAATCGCCCTTAGGCAGGGAGAGGGTTGCAGCAATGATATGGAGCATTTTGTCCTGACACTCTTCATTTGTGAATGGCCCATTCTATTGTTTATGTCTGTGCTCGCTGAATGCTGCTAAACAAAACTAAGAGACAACACAAATGTTACAGCGCTAAAGCCAGAGCAGAGTGTGAAAGAAAGCAGCCAATAAGAGATTTGCACCCACACAGATGACGAAACGCCAGCATCTGACAAAGAAAGGGGAGGGAGCAGGGAACCCTGTGATATTATTTCAGCTCTAGGGCAAGCTTGCAGGAATGATCCTGCTGTGTTCCTGGGCTGCTTTTTACAAGCTCTTGTCATCTTTCCTTCCAATCCTCTCATGGTTTTATGAAACTGTTTAAAAATTGACCAGGCTTCTTATCCCCGACTTAGCAGGGACATGTCTGTACATCCCGTTTGGCACAAAGGCCTGGAAGGATTCCCCAGGAAAACACAGAAGTTACTGTAAATTGAAAGCAGTACTGTGTGCTCTCTCCCTCAAGTCTGACTAGAGACAAATGCAATGTAACCCACAGGAGACATGATAAGGCGCTGCCAAGTCACTACAAGGAGAAAACATTCCCTTCTGCTTTCTGACACGGCAGATCTCATGGGACTTCTCAAGTGATTGCCAAGTACATGATCCTGCCATAATGCCATCATGACCTTCCCCCCATGTATGCATAGCTCCCTCCTGTCCATCATCTGGAGGGACTGTCCTTATTTTGGTATTTTGGTCCCTCTTTTTACTTTAATTGTTCCTCCTCTTTTATCTTATCTATAGATCTCAATATAAAAAAATTTTGTTTAACCACCAAAAGTTTTAATAGTGCAATTTTGCAGCTTACCAATCCCTAGATGTACAGGCTGTGATAGTTTCCCTTTCTTAGGGCTCATTTACACTTGCTTTGGCTTTAACACACATTAACAGCTAGTTTACACTTGCTTCAAAACATGGCTTCAGACACGCTTTGTTAAAGCTCTCTGAACGCCAGTCAAACTTCCTGTCACTAAATAAAATGGTTAGCTTACAGTACTGTTTACACCTTCCTTTTGCTTTTGCTTTGGCTTTGCTTGAAAAATTATCCCCCACGTTTTAGTCGTGCTTTAAAGTGTCCTCAAATCCTCTATAGAAGTCTATGGCAAAGCTTGCTTGAAGCCTTACCGAAGCCCCTTCGAAGCTCCATCAAAGCCTCTTTGAGGCCCCGCCGAAGCCTCATCGAAGCACCAAGCAAAAGCAAGGTGTAAACAGGACTGTAAGCTAACCGTTTTATTTAGTGACAGGGGCTTTAACTGGCATTCAGAGAGCTTTAACAAAGCCTGTCCAAAGCCTTGTTTTGAAGCAAGTGTAAACTAGCCCTTTTTTTTTTTTTTTTGACTAGGTGACCTGATGAACCAGCCAGTAACACACTTCCGGCCTTAAACCTAGTACACAAGGGCCGAATGTCAGGCGACATGGGCTGGTTCAATAAGAACCAGCCGACATTCGGCCCGTGTGTAGGACAGCCGGTCCGACAGAAGATGGCCATTTGGCCGGCTTATATTAGGCGAACATGCTGGAAAACCAGCAGCCGACCGGCTCCCGATCAATGCTCTCAGCCAATGGTCCCCATGTCAGAACACAAAAGAACAGCAGGGGAGATCTCTGTACTATTGTCGGATCATTAGTACAGCGGCTCTGACCTAAGCTGTCAGTTTTTTTCGTTCAACCCACTTGAATGAATTGAATGAAAAAAAAATAGTGGCGTATACCAGGCTTTATGGTGTCTCCACTCTGGACGGAGGAGCATCAGAGCCACCTTTGGACAGCAGCATTGTCAGTCTGGGGGGAGAAGAGATTTAGACTAGTAGAAGGACTTGACTAACAAATTAAAGCCGAACTCCAGCTGATACCTTTTAACTGATTCCCGACTGCCCCACGCAGATATACTGCTGCAGGTCTACAGCACATATTTGATACATGATCAGTGCTTCCAGGTAGGGGCGTGTGCGACCCCTGCCCGCCTGTGCTGTGATATGTTACAGCACAAGCCGATCGGTGGGTGCCAGCCAATAATTGATCACCAGCACTCGTTGATCGGCTTCGTCAGTCAGGGAACAGCAACACATAGCTCCAAACACTGACAGGCCATCTTGCTGTCTTTTTATTCCCTACAAAGCAGGGAAAAAACAGCAAGATCGCTTAGTAGAAGCAGCACATAGCACACACACAGTAAACATTGTTAGGCACACATTTAACCCCTTGATTGCCCCTAGATATTCCCAGCCAGTATCATTAGTACTGTGACATTGTATACTATCAGCACTGATCACTTTATTGCGTCACTATTGATGTCTGTGTCAGTTAGTGTACCTCCCAGCCAGTGTCAGCTAGTGTCAGAATACCTGTCACACTATCAGTCCCACTATAAGTCACCGCCATTACTAGTATAAAAAGGACTAAATAAAAATTCCAGTATCTTTACCAGACGCTAAAACTTCCACGTAAATAAAATAACAGACACTTATTGGTGTCTAAAGAAAAATAAAGGAAAAAAAGCCTAAAAACGAAAATGACTGCAGCCACCACATCTAAGAATTGCTAAGCTGTAATATAAAACATTTGTGTTTTTGGGTTTATTAACACTTTAAGGCACAGTCACTTGATTGTTCTGATCGGGGTCCTCCAGGTGTCCACAGACATCTCAAGTCTCCCGCATTTGGCTGCGGGCTCACGGACACGCGCGAGCGACAGACGATCTCCCGGATATGCATGCCCATGGGGTGTGCCGAGTGTGCCTTGGCACATCCTAATCATCTGCCCGTGTTGATTTTGTCCCAGCCTGTGTCCCAATTTCCAGCAGCGTGAACAGCTGCAAAATCCCTGCCCATGACATTCAATATGTGTTGGGTCCTGAAGCTCCTCCCTCCGCCTCTGTCTCCCCCTGCAGCAGTCAGCAGTGTTCTGCATTGCAAGTATAAAGTGCTCTGCTTGCTCCGCCTCATCATCTGCCTCTGTTCCACCCCCAGCTCCACCCCTCCATACTAAGTGAACTGTAATGTACTGTGGCTGCTGCAGAAGGATTGCTACTGGGGGAGGGGGTGAGTGTGCAGGGCGGGGGCATGGTGGAGTGAACCTGCAGAATGTTTAGGAGAGGGGATGAATGTGTGGGGAGCCAGCCTGGAGCCCTCCTGTGTGCCATTGCAGCCAGCTGCAATTACTGCTACTGTATATGTCACTGCATTGCCAGAGCTGAGGGTCCAGTGAGACCACCTCTACCTCCACCTGACAGATATCACCTGCCATTTTATACTGCACCCTCTACCTCTAAGGGCTCTTTCACAAGCGAACAGTGGGGCGGTTGACCTGTGCTTTTTACAGTTCCCTGCTTATGCACCCAAATCCTAACCATCCAGCCGCAGCTGTCGTATTTTTACCTGAGTCAGCCGAGTTTGATTGGCAGAACTGCCTGTCAAATGTTGTTTCTACATGTGACATATATGAGAGGAGGTTGCTGGTAACCAGGAGGAAGGAGTTGTTCTTGATCTGCATTTTAAGCCAAAAAGTTGCCACGGAAAGGAGGAATCACAGGAAGATCTCTTAAGCTGTTAACATTTACTACAGGCTTTTATAAAAAGCCCTTAGGGTGAGGGTACATCTGGTGGAGGGCTATGCTAGGATTGTGTGTGCACTGCATGAAGGCACCAGCACCACTTTTATCTATGTTTTTAAGATGGACTGTCAAAGAATCTGATTCAACATATATATTAACCGCTTGCCGACTGCCGCATGTACTTTTACAGTGGCAGAATGGCACGGCTGGGCAATTGGGCGTACCTGTACCTCCCTTTGAATTTGCCGCCGTGCCATCGGGTGCGCGCCACCAGCGGCGCGCACACGCTCCCGCCGTGAGTAGGATCGCAGGTCCCGCGGACACTGCGATCGTCTCACGGAGAGGAAGAACGGGGAGATGCTAATGTAAACAAGCATCTCCCCGTTCTGCCTAGTGACAGTGTCACTGATCATAGCACCCTGTAATCGGGAGCTATAATCAGTGATGTGTCACACACAGCCCCTCCCCCCCACAGTTAGAATACATCCCTAGGACACACTTAACCCCTCCCTAGCCCCCTAGTGGTTAACATCTTCACTGCCAGTGTCGTTTTTACAGTAATCAGTGCAATTTTATAGCACTGATCGCTGTAAAAATGACAATGGTCCCAAAAATGTGTCAAAATTGTCCGATGTGTCCGCCATAATATCGCAATCACGATCAAAATTGCAGATCGCTGCCATTAATAGTAAAAAAAAATTATTAGTAAAAATGCCATAAAACTATCCCCTATTTTGTAGATGCTATAACTTTTGCGCAAACCAATCAATAAACGCTTATTGCGGTTTATTTATTTATTTATTTATTTATTTATTTACCAAAAATATGTAGAAGAATATGTATTGGCCTAAACTGAGGAAAAAAAAAATATATATTATAGCAAAAAGTAAAAAATAATGAATTTTTTTTAAATTGTCACTCTATTTTTGTTTATAGCGCAAAAAATAAAAACCGCAGAGGTGATCAAATACCACCAAAAGATAGCTCTATTTGTGGGGAAAAAAAGGACATCAATTCTATTTTGGAGCCACATCGCACGACCGCGCAATTGTCAGTTAAAGCGATGCAGTGCCGAATCACAAAAAGTGCTCTGGTCTTGGCCAGCAAAATGGTCTGGGGCTTAAGTGGTTAATGATATTGTGCAGTACAACGAGCACTTGCACTTTATTTTGGACATTATAAATAATTGAATGTTATTTGCATGGTTTTGTTTTTGTTTCACAGGATATTTTTATCATTAATTTAATATATTAATTTATTTAACATTTTAAGTAGATTTATATATTTTTTTATAGGACTCTGCAGGCCAGGCAAGTTCCTCCACCCCAAACTCGCTCATCCATGTCTTTATGGACCTCGTTTGTGCACTGGCCCAAATCATTTGGTGGAGGGGGGATTATGTTGTGGGGTTGTGCTTTAGGGTTTGGGCTTGGCCCCTTAGTTCCAGTGAAGGGAATTCTTAAGGCATCAGCATACCAAGACATTTTGGAAAATGTCATGCTCCAAATTTTGTGGGAACAGTTTAAAGATGGCCCCTTCCTGTTCCAACATGACCGTTCACCAGTGCACTAAGCAAGGTCCACAAAGACATGGATGAGCGAGTTTGGGGTGGAGGAACTTGACTGGCCTGCACAGAGTTCTGACCTCAACCCGACTGAACACATTTTGGATGAATTAGAGCGGAGACTACGAGCCATGCCTTCTAGTCCAGACCAGTGCCTGACCTCAGAAATGCACTTCTGGAAGAATGGTCAAACATTCCCATAGACACACTCCTAAAACTTGTGGACAGCCTTCCCAGAAGAGTTGAAGCTGTAAAAAGGTGGGCCAACTCAATATTGAATCCTACGGACTAAGACTGGGGTGCCATTAAAGTTCATGTGTAAAGGAAGTCATCCCGATACTTTTGGTCATATAGTGTATATTGAAGTATTCCTGTGGCATTTCTCTGTCCATGTCATCCACCAAATCAGGGATTATTTTGGGTTACATAAATTAGCAGTAAATCAATGCTATGCTCTCTGGCCCACACAAGCATCTTTTCACTGTAATTGTATGTAACATTACCTCTGTAATTGAATGACAGCAGAATTTCTGCACAGTTCCAGGATAATGGGAAAATGCTACTACACTTAGTACAAGAATGAGCAGACTCAGCACTATGCATCGCTGTAACCTTATTCTGAAATGAAAAGTCAGATAAAAAATGGTCCACAGAATTGTTCTGTTGGTGAGAGAATGAGAATACCATATGCCCTTTTACACTAATGATAGCATCTGATGCTTATAGCTGCTGACAGCCAGTGCCAGTGCCTTATGCTCTTGGAATATATTCTTGTTGTATAATTTTACTAACACCCTGATACACTAAGTGAAAAACTGAATAGATGCATACAGCAGGGATGTGAATGTCCTGTACTATGCCTGGCATAGAAAAAATACGTTTATTGTGTTACAATCATTTTAAGGAGCTATGTTGTTATATCAAGTCTGATGAAGTGGCAGGCATGTGAAGCAGACTTTCGGTTAGTACATCTTCTATTAGCTCTTGGTAACTTGCCTATTCACATTTTTCATAACTCCATTACTAAGCCCACCAACTACAGTACTATATCCCTATCCAATGACAATGGGGTTGATTTACTAAAGGCAAATCCACTCTGCACTACAAGTGTACTGCAAGTGCACTTGAAAGTACACTGAAACTGCACTTGGAAGTGCAGTCGCTGTAGATCTAAAGGGAAAATCTGAAATGAGGGGAAGCTCTGATGATTTTATCATCCAATCATGTGCAAGCTAAAATGCTGTTTTTTATTTTCCTTGCATGTCCCCCTCAGATCTACAGGGACTGCACTTCCAAGTGCACTGGCAGTGCACTTGTAGTGCAAAGTGGAGTTTCCTTTAGTGAATAACCCCCAATGTCCTCAACAGCCTAGTAAGGCAATTGATCGGCTGTTGGTGGAGCTTCAGAAAAATTCTTTCCCCAAGTAAAACAAAATCAGAGAAGATGATATTCTAGTCAACAAAATGAATAGCAAGCATTCTGTGGTGTCTGCTTTCACTTTTAAAAGTTTTTAAAATTGAGTACAGACTCGCTATCCCAAGTGTGTATGTCTAGTTTTGAACACAAAATAAAATAGGTACATTTAAAAAGTAAACCAAAGAGCAATAATGTAACTTGTATCAGGGAAACTATATATTTTCCTGATATAGATAGGTGTGATTTTTACAACTGGTCCGGCAAAACATGGTTTTCCACTGCAAAACTGTGCTTGACTTGAGGTACATATAAACACTCAGCATGCAATTGTGTTCCCAGGAAAGTAATGCAATTAAAGACTTACAACAGTCACATAAATAACATACAGCTGCTTTGTCCCCACCCTGCCCTGCACTGGATCACCAAAAAGTGAGATGTTAACCTTGCCTACCCAATCATATCTAGCCATACAATATCCAGCACAAGGGTTAATGGATGATTATCAATGGGTGCAGCAGCAGTGAAAAAGTCGTATAGAAGCCTGTATTTTGTTTGCATTTTGTACAAGAAAAAAAAATGTAATAAGGGCCCGTGCACAGCACAACTTCTCAATTCCGCATGCATTTCTGCACACAAACTGTACACACATTTCTAAAGCGTTTTTGATGCCTTGCAATGCATTTTTCCCCTCTTCTTTTTTTTTTTTTTCTTTCATCTCAATTCAGGACATGTGCGATCCGGTGCATTTACATGTGTTCTGGTGTGTTTTTCATGCATTTTGCCACATTTCTTATGCTCCATACAGAAAAAATGCATCAAGTTCTACTTTTGTTGACTGCACTGGAAACCACTGCACTGGTGTGAGCTAGGGCCATTGTAATACATGGAAAACACTATGCATGCATTTTTGATGCAGATTAAAAAAATGCATTGGACTGCATCTGGTGCAAACCAGAGCGTAAATGTAAAAGGTAAACCAGAAAAGAACACTGGGGTAGATTTAATAAAGTTGGTGCACTCAGAAACTGGTGCAGCTGTGCATGGTGGCCAATCGGCTTCTAACTTCAGTTTGTTCAATTAAGCTTTGGCAATAAAACCTGGAAGCTGATTGGTTTCTATGCAGAAGTGAGCCTGACTTTGCACTCTCCAACCTTAGTAAATAGATCTTACTGTGGCAGTGTTCAGATCTTGGTGATCTTTCGGTCAGTAGATGATCTACTCTTCAATGGACAGTATTAGTTCTATCAACCTTAACAACAGTAGCCAAGGCTAACTAAATTTGCAGTTGCAAAGATAGCAGCATGCCCTTACACCTAATCAGAAATCACCTTGTGTCCCACCAAAGCCCATCTACAATGTATGCTCTGTATCACCTGGAAACGAAGTAGGGACACAGACAACATACATTTCACAGTGGTTCCCGCCTTTCTCCACTCTACAAAGAAAAGCTGTTTTCAATACAGTTTTCATCTCCATTGGAGATATTTCCATTCACTGGTAAATGTCCACCCAATGGGGATATATACAGCAATAAAATCCCTTCCTCCATCTGCCTATAACTTAAAGCCTTCATTTTTTGCTGTCGGAATAACCTAATCTGGTGTCTCCATAGTTTGGATAGCCATATCCCTCTTTCCTTACTATCTGTGCAAGTTCAGGCTTTTGGTATAGATCTTTGATGTTTTTTGAATCATGGGTTTGTATTAGTCCTGAAAAAGCACAACCTTCATTGCATAAAATCACAGGCGGCATGTGCTGGTGCAAATGAGCTTCTCTGAACGTATGCCTTTGCAGTAATGAAATGCAGGCACCAACATGCCAGCAGATTAAGCAATTTAGCAGTGTGATGCTATATTTATTCTTCTCATGTGTTATAAAGTAACAGTAACATTATTTTTTCTCTCTCATATTCGATTGGCTTCTGAAAAATTACTGTAAATCGGCGGTTCTTATTTTACTGTGTGTATACATTTGTCAATCGAATGTATCTTTAAAGTGATTATAAACGTGTTTTTTTTTATTTTTTTTAAATAACAAAACATGTCATACTTACCTGCCCTCTGCAATGGTGTAGCACTGAACAACCCCGACTCTTCTCTTCTGGCCCCCCCCCCCCGCCTCAGCCCTGCCCCCTGCTCTCTCCTCACATACTTTGATTGACAGCAGCAAGAGCCAATGGCTCCCACTGCTGCCTCCCTGTCCAGTGAGCAGAGCGAGCGGAAAGAGGCACTGCTCTCGGGCACGGCACTGGATCGAGATCAGGCTCAGGCAAGTATAAGGGGGGCTGGTGGGGGGCTGCATGCAGAAGGTTTTTTTACCTTAATGCAGAGAATGCATTAAGGTAAAAGAGAAAAATTCTGCCTTTACAACCACTTTAAATACACTAGAGAAAACTTATAATAATTGTCAGAATATTCAATATGGCAACAATAAACATACCATAAAACAATTATTTACATGAGATTGCTTATTTTCTTTGAATGCACAATTTGTCAAAAAAAATTTAAAACTATTGAACCACATCTCATTTTTAGTCTTTTATACCTCCAAAGGCCACAAAGGTTTCTGGACCATACTGATGTGGTTGTTAATCTAAACAGGCTGTGTAACCTACAGGAAGTAGAAAGTAGACTCATGCCAGTTCAATGATGGTAATCAGTAAAGCAGCTAGTAACTGGAGCTGCTGGAGTTTAACATTTTATACAAGGGTTTGGGAAACTGGAAACAAAGGGGTTCTTTTTATGGTCTTCATTGAAGTTCATGTTTTATTATCATATGGCCCTTTTTATCAAACTGTTTATAAGAGGAACTGTTCTTTTTGCCCATAGCAACAAACCAGATTCTCCATTTTAATCTGATATAATTTACTGGAGGCCTTAAAGGGAAATAATTCTGAGTGGTTGATATTAGCAGTTGCCTTGCAGGTTCTTTCGTACTTAGAGCTTCCTGTGCTTAATTACTACCCATTTTAAAAAGTGTTTTTGACCATAACTTTATTTTCTAGTTTTTACAAAGTACAGAGCAGTTTTTTATTGCTATCTTTGTTCCTTCTGAGGAAGTAACGGGAAGCGATCAGAAATGCTATTGCTATGCTTTACAGGTGTCACTACAAAAAGAGGTGGATGGAAAGTCTTTCAATTAATGCATGTGTTCTAGTGATTGTTAACTGAAAAAGGATTTCCCCTAACTTTAGTAATATTTTCATTTATTTCCATTTAGTCTCCAGGACAAGAAGTAAGGGGAAGATTCCCCCCCCCCCCAAAAAAAAAAATGTCAGGGGTTCTAATTGTTCCTTACCCTAGTAAAAACTAAAACAGGTTTTGGTCAGAGATGCTCATTAGCAGACTTTCACAATGATGTGGATAGAGTTCATAAGACCTGTAGTATCCATTGGCACCATACCTTAAATGACATTATTGCGGCTTCTCTAAGGTGTGCAGTATGGCTATACAAATGTAATATGTAAAAGCATTCAGAAGGTTCCAGTAGCAGAATGGTCACCTCCTGGTTCTCTTCAGCAGCACAGATGTTAGGCAAATTGACTCCATCCAACTGCAATAGCTTAGTAGTTACTCTCAGTGTATTTGATGTAAGCTGTAGTGCTTCATAAATAACTGTATTAAAACTACAATACATGGCCAAACATATTTAGATATTTGGACATACTTGCAAAGTATTGAGTTCAGGTGCACAAGGTCAGGTATATAAAGACATGAGTTGCAGAGTTTTATTGTGGATAAACTAATGCCACTTACACACGGGCGGACTTTTCGACCGGACTGGTCCGAGAAACTTTCCAGCGGACTTTCGACGGACTTTCGACGGACTTCCGACGGACTTTCTAACGAACGGACTTGCCTACACACAATCACATCAAAGTCCGACGGATTTGTACGTGATGACGTACACCGGACTAAAATAAGGAAGTTGATAGCCAGTAGCCAATAGCTGCCCTAGCGTCGGTTTTTGTCTGTCGGACTAGCATACTGACGAGCGGATTTCTGGGTCCAGCGGACGTAACGACATAAAGATTTGAAGCCGGTTCCAAATCTAAAGTCTGTCAGATTTTCGACTGGAAAAGTCTGCTGAAGGTCCGGTGAAGCCCACACATGATCAGATTGTCCGCCGGATTTGGTCTGTCGGCGTCCTTCAGACCAGTCCGGTCAAAGTCTCACCGTGTATACGCCCCATAAGGGTGATCAACTCAACACTGTTAGGGTTGAACAGGAATGCTGATTGCAAGCTAGGTATTCTCAGCCAGACAGTACTTGACCTTTAGAAATTCTCTTCTGGCTGGATGGACCCACATTCCTATACACACACTACAAAATCTTGTGGAGAGTATACCAGCAGAATGGATACTGTTATAGCTGCAAATGGGTTAACTGCAAATCGATGCCCACAGTTATGGAATGTGATGTCCAACAAGCTCATGAACAGGCATGTACTGGCCATTGGGACTACAGGGAGTTTCCCGGTGGGCCGATGGCTCAGTGGGCCGATTTCAGTGACAGTGGACCGCTGCCTCCCTCCAGTCCTCTGTCCCCCCCCCCCCGCAGTGCTCACCTCCTCTCCCTGGCTAGTTATGCAGCGCGCCTGAATACAGACATGATGCTCAGGAGTCAACACTTAGAAGCTCATCATACGATCTGGAAGGAGGGCGGCCTCACTTTCCTGCCTAATCTTGTTCCATTGGGGGGGGGCGCCAAACTGATTCTTTGCCCCAGGTGAAATAATGTCTAGCTTCCCCACTGATACTGCCTATAAGAGAAATAATGTAGAACGGCTAATAGCTAGTGGGGGGGGGCTTGGGTGGCAAGCCGGCATGGGAGAGACCTGTCAAAGTGGGCCAGTCTGTGTGAAGTCCAGGGCCAAATTTTTGTCCCAGTCCAGCCCTGCTCATGAATGTGTGATGGATAGATGTGCACAAAGTTTTGGCTATATAGTGTATAGGTGACATCTTCTAGATTTGGTTAAAATAAAGAACATGCTTCTAGATAAGCTTTATCATCAGCCACCTTCACAGGCCATGTTTCAAATGTAATTAATGTGGTGTTCAACCCCTTAATAACCATGAATTCTCTACTCTTCTCAACACCACATGAGAGGTCCCCAGAGCTGTACATAGTGTATTTGAGCAGTACACTACCTGGACCATATGATTAAGTATCCTGGACTTTTATTTCTTTTCTGACCCCTACAACTTCTACTACTTTCACATGATCTGATTTGAAAGATCTGCTTCTGTTAGAATTATTATTATTATTATTATTATTATTATACAGGTTTTATATATCACCAACAGTTTGTGCAGCACATTACATTAGTTGCTCATACAATCTGACAAATAAGTTATGATTTTCTTTTTAGTAAAGTTCTATCTCAAATACTGGATGAATACAGGCAAAATTAAAACATAGCCACAAAAATGAAAAACAACAAATGTTAGTGTAACTTGGTTTAGTCAATTCTAAATCTATATAAGAATGCAGCTAGGCCCTCTAAATCTAATTTTGGAAAAAGATTATACAATATTCCAATAATACATTGTGTGCTCATATTTACTTCATGGGAATAAAAAAATACTGTATCTCTCAAATAAATCAATTTTCTTTTTAAAATAAGGAACGTGTATCAGATTTAAAACTGTGCACCTGTCAGGAGAAAAAGGAACGCTTCTAAGGGATCATTTCACAAATTCTCTTGCATTTGTCAGATAAATACTTGAAAATAATCACACCACAATTATCTTTCAATTTAAAGTGTGATTGAAGATCTTTGATAACAGAAAAGGCAAGAGGAAAAATAGCTGAAGAGCTGAAGTTTATTTTTTTCTCCTTATAAATTTACAAAAGGGTTTTGAGAAAGGTAACATAACTACTTCACGTAAGATGGACAAACCATTGAATTTGATACAAACTGCTACACATTGGATTTAAGTGCCTGTTTTGTCAAAATGTTTAAATCAATATATAGAATGTCGAATACTCTTTGTTATATTAATGGTCGTATCTGATTGTTTTTCTCGTTTAGTGTTTAGAAGACTGAAAAATTCCACTCATAAATCAGTGGCTGTTTTGGGGAAGTACAGTAAAACCTTGGTTTGAGAGCGTTTTGCAAGACAAGCAAAATGTTTTAATAAATTTTGCCTTGATATACAAGCGATGTCTTGATATAAGAGTAGCGTCATGTCACAACTGAGTATAAAAAAGAAGAGAGGAGCCTATAAGTTTAGCAATATGGTTACATTTAATGAAGGTGCAACATTTAGCAACTTATTGCTACACTTAGAGGTGCCCCTCTTCTCTTTTATACCCTGTAAAGAAAATGCTTTGATATACAAGCATGTTTCTGGAACGCATTATGCTCGCAAACCAAGGTTTTACTGTACTGGGATAACCATCATTGATAAGGTTCTCATAAAACCTGCAGCATTTCACATATGAAACATCTAGTAAAGAGTTTGTTGTGGAAATTTTATGAAGATGTATTTTAATATGTATTGTCATAGTGTCTCCCAGTGTTAGTTCTCCCGCAACCTGCTCTAAAGAGCTGACTGGGGCAGACTGACGCTGGTTGAGATCCGTTAGGTAGTGGAAAACTTCCTGAGGTTGGAGAGAGGTGTTTGCAGAGTGAGGATATGTCTGCCGGCGAAAGGGCCCCTGTGCAATGCACAGACGTTCGTCTGGGGGGATGTGTTCGCTCTGCAAACACATTATCAGTTTAATGGATGTGCGCTCGTGTCAACCCTGTATGCCTGATCAACATATTTGAGGTGCCATGACATACACCTGCAGATAAGCTCCCATCAGCAGTTACAGTAGTCATTGGTTGTTGTATAAACTCATATCCTGTGTTGACATTCACATCCTGTGTTGTCACGTCCTGTGTTGTCACATCCTGTGGAGGAAGCGATTGGCTGTTTGGGCCCGGGGCTTCCTCTTGGGACTTCCTTTTTGTGTGTGAAAAAAAGAGCCAGTGCACTGCTCAGCAGACAGTCGTGCTGAGATGAGGACGTAAGCTGTGGTCATGTCTGCTTCATTGGGGATATGCGGGAAATAGAGTGATAGGTAAGATGTATTATAACATTATGCCCTGTACACACGGTCGGACTTTCTGACGGAATATGTGCGATCGGAGCTTGTTGTCGGAAATTCTGACCGTGTGTGGACAATTCCGACGCACAAAGTGCCACTCATGCTCAGAATAATTTAAGAGATGAAAGTTATTGGCTACTGCCCCGTTTATAGTCCCGACGTAGGTGTCTTATGTCACCGCGTTCAGAACAATCGGATTTTCCGACAACTTTGTGCGACCGTGTGTATGCAAAACAAGTTTTAGCCAACATCCATTGGAAAAAATCCATGGATTTTGTTGTCAGAATGTCCGATCAATGTCCGATCATGTGTACAGGGCATTAGACTAAATGGGCGCTTATTAGTGCAAAAGAGTTAGGAGATTACGCTGCTTCAATCTGCACCAGAATAACTACAGCTACATGGTTAAAGTGAATGTAAGGCCATTTTTTTTTAGTTTTGAATAGAATTTGAAAGTGTAAAATAACTGTCATTTTTTTATTTCTGTCTGTGTCCCCCTGGGGAGAGTCAATCTTCTATTTGTACTGGTGATAACTATCTCTGGTCCCTGTTACAGAAGCAGGAAGTGATGGGAAATTTCCCACTGGGGAAATCTGTTCTAGTGACAGCTATCTTGCTTTTGGAGAGATTTCCTCTTACTTCCTGAAGTGTCTGCGACAGGACATGAAGGGAAATCTCCCTGATAGGATTAGAGACAGAAAAAAATGACTCTATCCAAAACTAAGCCAAAAAGATTTGATCTTACAATCACTTTCATTGTTAAGGACAATATTCTTGCTCTTCTTCCCTGCAGTTTCCATACATTTTTATATGCAAAAGAGAAAATAATTTGTGTAAAAACACCACAACCAATTAAACGTGGAGCTACAGAATAAAAATGAAGCTACCGGAGAAGAAATTGAATTCCCTACATCATTCTTCTTAGCTATAGCTATAATTGGACAGGTATAGCACAGTTCCACTGGATCACGGCGCTCAGTGTGTAACAGTGGGTTACGGTGAAGCATGACAAGGATCCCCTGCTGCTCTTTCACGTGCTTGGGTTTCCTTCTATGAAAAAGGGGCTGTGGGACATGATTAGAACCAACGAGAGTCATAAATCATCAATGACACAGAATTCACTCTTTTCTGTAATCAGGTCATTAACGCCCACACTCTACAAGTTAGTATAATAATTCCACTGGGGTCTGTCCAAGTCCTGGAAACACAGATGCATCTAGTGTAAAACAATGTGCAAGAGAATGTACCACATCTTATTAGGCACACCACAGATTTAGACAAGAGACTGGGGGGGGTTATTTACGAAAGGCAAATCCACTTTGCACTGCAAGTGCACTTGAAAGTGCGCTTGGAAGCAGTCGTTGTAGATCCGAGGGGGACATGTAAGGAAAATAAACTGCATTTTTTTGGTTCACTGATTCTCCAAAAATTCTCAATAAAGTTTGAAGGGCTTTAAGAAAAGGTAATCTTCTAATCATGGGCTTAAATTATCCTTTGTGAAGGAATGGTGTTTTTTAAAGAGACTCTGCCATGGAATCAAATCCAACACTACTTCTGGTATATGCAGGCACCTAGAAGTGCTTTTATATACCCGACGTGGCCTCCTAATCCCCTCTGTCATTGCTGGGGGCCAGGCTATGGCACTTTTTGGTGAGTGCTGAAGCTTGCCCACCCCTTCTAGCCCTCTGCACATTCCAGTTGGCCAGTAAAACAGCCCATTATGGAGATGGAGCAATAGGGATGGACAGAAGTAAGGTTCAGTGGCAATCTCTGACCTGTCAGAAATGTTAAAACTTTGCCTGTCAGAACAGCCTGCATCT
Organism: Aquarana catesbeiana; assembly: GCF_042186555.1. Taxonomy (NCBI): domain Eukaryota; kingdom Metazoa; phylum Chordata; class Amphibia; order Anura; family Ranidae; genus Aquarana; species Aquarana catesbeiana. Next base: position 192,845,733 of record NC_133332.1, on the reverse strand, counting down.
GGCCATGACTGGAAGGTTTAGGAAGTTGCTGCAGGTACTTTGTTTTCTTTTTTTCAGGACATGGTCACTTTTACTTGTAGAAAGCCTTTCAAAAATGAAAAAAATATCAGCAACCTGCCAAATCATAATTTAATTGTATTTAATTCAGGCACCTAAGTTAAATGTGTGCCCATTTTATTTGAAGAGGTTGGAAGGTGTGCTTTTAATCGGATTAGAAGCTATCATAACTCTAACCATAGATTTAGGATTTTATGGCACAAAGCTGTGAGGATAGGACATGAACATGGAAAGAAGTGAGTGTAGAGATTAGGGCTAGTTTAATGGATGGCCTAATGTTTCATTGGTGTTAGGGTGAGGGATTAGAAGGTGTTGTTGTAATATAATATCTAAATATTAATTTTTGGAAAGAGGTCAAGTGGAAAGAGGTTAGAATAAGGTTAGAAATAAGTGTCAGTAGTAAAGATTAAAGGTAAAGGTTAAGAGCTTTGTGTTGGAGGGGAGTATAGGTTAAGTGGTGCAGTTCAGGTAAAAGGAATGTTGGGGCAACCTAAGTGCTGGAGTGCTTTAGCTGTTAGTAGTGTTTAAAGTGGTCCCTGAACTAATATGTAAGGTCTGCTTATCTGGCTATCCCTGCTAACAAAATGCAACATCACAGAAATAAAAAAATAAAACATTTGGGGAAATGTACATAACAAAAAAAACTTCCTAACTCCCAGGCTTCAAACAAGCTAGGTGATGGTGACAACAGTGTTCCTTCTATCTGGATCCTGGGAAAGTTGGGGGCCCTTAAATTCCATGAGAAGAAGCTCCTGTACAGTGCTTCACGAGAAATGGGATCATAAGCTTTCCCAAGATCTCCCTCTGAGGCCCAGTGATGTTAGAGAGAGGAAGAAACTGGAATATGGGAGTTATTTTTCATGCATTTTTTTTTTTTTCATGTACTTTTTTTTTTTTTACGCAGTGTTTTGTTAACAAAGGATGAGGATGCTACATCTGTAGACCTTGTATTTTAGTGCAGGGTCTGTTTTAAGCAAGCTAAAGGATTTCTATATGTCGTTGAGGTCAAAAGCACCCTGCTGAAAAGTACCGACCTAAAGGGAAAGTATTTAATTCCACATTTCTGCTGACAAGTCCACAGGTGGTTAACAACTCTATGACAGCCAAACATACTGTACAGTATCTAACTTGCACATGGATTTTGCTAGCATACTAGATTGCATCAGTGCAATAAAGTGGAGAATGCCTACTATGAAGCATGGTTACGTGTGCAGCCATAAAGAATAAATGATAAGACGTGGGTACGGTGGCCTCCAGGGAATCAAAAATCCAACTGTACACAAATAGCTGCTCTTCAAAACATCATCTGTGAAAAGTGCTCAGTTCAGGTATGTCTAGAATCTATTGTACTCTGAGATTGATCAAGAGGAAATTGACTATTTATCAAAATCCACATTCAGAAATAAATGCCCTGGATTTTCGTATGGAAATACTTGGTTGAAGCCACTTTCTTAATTGATCCCTTTTTTGTGTTTGCCCAATTAACTGGAAATCATAACTGCGACTTGAGCTCTGAGTCATTGCTGCAGTGTTTAGAAGACATGGCTAAAATTCAGCTATCTTCAAAGCATAGTTATCTTCAAAGGATTTTATTTCTCTCTTTCACTTAGAGCACTCTGAAAAGAAAATGCTGAAATAATTTGATTTTATGTTCATAAACCTGTCTGCCTGGCTGTGCACGCTGTGCAATGTGCAGCCCGTCCATGCACTAGAGTTAATCTCTTGTCTCACACCCACACTACAGTGCACCTGATCTATATGTACGCAGCTGAGATTCTGTTTGATGTAGTTATCGCAATGGTTTGCCCCCTTAGGATGTGTCACTCTAATCGCTCTCAAAAATAGCTTCTCCTCACCCCAGCTTTATGAAGGTTCAGCACTTCTACCCCACAGCTAGTGGGAACCCAGCCGTACAATAATTTGCTGCCGACCACAGCAGCTGTCTACTTAACCATTTCACTTCTGTAAACATATCCTAAGCACATCCTCCTGTGATACTGACTGGAAGCAAATCTTGCTGCTTTACAAAGGGCCTGACATTTTGTACTAAAAAATAAACAATACAATTATACATCTTGTTCTACTAGATGCTCTTTTTTGGCTGCAGACATTCTAGAGTATCAAAGCAGTGTTCAAAATGCCTTGTCAATGCATGCAAAAAGGAAAGAAATAGTGGACATTATTTCTGCAAAGTTTTACTTCTGTTGGTTACTGGAAAAAAGCCTGAAAAAGAAAACGAATGTAGCCACCACATTTAAAAATGAGTAATTTGCAATATATTACATTTTTGTTTTGGGTTTAATACCGCTTAACCACTTGCTGACTAGGCTTTTACTGGCACTTTTTATTTACAAGTTTAAATCAGTATTTTTTGCTGCAAAATTACTTATAACCCCAAAACATTATATATTTTGTTATAGCAGAGACCCTAGGGAATAAAATGGCGATCGTTGACATTTTTTATGTCACATAGTATATGCACTTTTTTTAAATGCAATTTTTTTTTTTTAAAATACACTTTCGTAAATTAAAAACAAACACAATGTATACCCCGATTTTTTTTGGAAAATACAAAAGATGATGTTACGTGAGTAAATAGATGCTTAACATGTCACGCTTTAAAATTGTGCACGCTCGTGGAATGGCGACAAAGTACAGTACTTAACCACTTCAATACAGGGCACTTAGACACCTTCCTGCCCAGACCAATTTTCAGCTTTCACTGCTGTTGCAGTTTGAATGACAATTGTGCGGTCATACAACACTGTACCCAAACTAAAATTTTATCATTTTGTTCCCACAAATAGAGCTTTCTTTTGGTGGTATTTGACCACCTCTGCGGTTTTTATCTTTTGCTAAACAAATAAATAAAGACCGAAAATTTTGAAAAAAATAAAAGTTTTGCTTTTGTTTCTGTTAAAAAAAATTGTAAATAAGTAAGTTTTCTCTTTCACTGATGGGCACTGATAAGGCGGCACTGACAGGCACTGATACGGCGGCACCGATGAGGTGGCACCAATGAGCGGCCACTGACGGGCACTGACGATGGGCACTGATATGCGGCACTGATGGGTGGCACTCATATGCAGCACTGATGGGCACTGATAGGCGGCACTGATGGGTGGCACTGGGTGGCACTGGTTGGCACTGATGGGCACTGATGGGCGACACTGATTCGCAATGAAAGGCGGCACTGCTGGGCACTGATAGGGTGGCGCTGATAGGTGGCACTGCTGGGCACTGATGGGCACTGATATGTGGCACTGATGGGCACTGATACGCGGCACTGATGGGCATCCCTGGTGGCACTGGCACTGGTAGGCATTGAAGTGGGCACTGACTGGCAGCTGCCTGGGCACAGATTGGCAGCTGCCTGGGCACACTGGCATTTCCCTGGTGGTCTAGGGGCATACCTGGTGGTCCAGTGTGGATCGCTTCTCTGGTGGTCCTGGGCGGCTTCCCTGGTGGTCCTGGGTAGGATCTGAGGGGGGCTGTGCTGATAAACAATCAGCACAGACCCCCCCTGTCAGGAGAGCAGCCGATCGGCTCTCCTCTACTCGCGTCTGTCAGACGCGAGTGAGGAAAAGCCGATAACCGGCTCTTCCTATTGACAGCCGTGATCAGCCATGATTGGACACGGCTGATCACGTGGTAAAGAGTCTCTGTCAGAGACTCTTTACCTAGATCGGTGCTGCGGGGTGTCAGACTGACACACCGCAACAACGATCACCGCGATGCGCGCCCCGGGGGCGCGCAGCAGCTCAATATCCTGCGGACGTCATATGACGTCCAGTCAGGATTTTGAAACCACTTTGCCGCCGTCATTCTGCTATATGGCGGGCGGCAAGTGGTTAAAAATCTCCATAGGCAACGCTTTAAAAATGTTTATAGGTTACCTGTTTAGAGTTACAGAGGAGATCCAGTGCTAGAATTATTGCTCTTGCTCTAATGTTTGCGACGATACCTCACGTGTGGTGCAAGCACCGTTTACATATGCATTTGCTTCTGCGTGCGTATGTGGAGGAGGGGTGGGAGCACTTTAAAGAAAAAAAGATTTCCTTACTTATTTATCATAAAAAAAGTGTTTACTTCTACGTTGGACTGGAAGTGACGTCATGACGTCGCTCTGGTCCTCCAAGGTCATAGGGGCAATCAGACACAATCTGTTCTGTCATTGCCTCTGTGACCAGCTGGCTGAACTTTCAGATCATTTCTCGGTGTAAATGGTAAGCTCAAGAAATGCCGGCGAGCAGCCGAGCGGGTGGTGGGGGGTGGTCTGTGTGGATTAGGTCGTCATCCCCTCCAGCCGCTTCGGATATCAATCCAGTGGCTAACAGGCCACTTGGATTGCTTTCCTGAGAAAACCAATCGCCAGCTGAAAAAAATGATACCAGGGTTATGGCTGATAGCTTCAGCCATAACCCCGGTAAACCACTTGCAAACCGCAACGTATATATACGTATTGAGGTTAGCAAGTGATAAACAAACTGCTAGCCGTGTATCTGTTTCCAAAATACTGTGGCCATTTTTATCAAGTGCATACACTTTTGAGCCTTTTACCTTAATTTTGATGCTTATACATCTATTTACACAGTGCTTTACATAATATACATTCACATTAATCCCTGCCCTCAAGGGGCATCCCTTTAGACAAGGCTGCTGTTATAAATTACGGGGCTCCATACAGCCTACCCACACCCCCGAAAATATCAAATTATATTGTCGCTAAAATGTCATGGTCCCAATGCTATGCTTTTGCAGATATGGCAGAGCTGATGCCCTTGTTACCGCTGCCTGTTGACATCTGTTTTGTTTTAAACTTTTTTGAAATTTTTGCTGAATGGCAATTTTACTTTGCAAGATCGTGCTGCAACTGTGGCTCACAGTTGCTGAGAGGTCCCATTGAACTCAGTGGGCAGTTTGATAGGTGGTGCTGCCTGTCAAACTCTGCAGCCTGCATTAAAAATGCAGCAGCTTTGAAGTAAAGCATCACAGCCACGGCACACGCATTCATGTTTGCTGTTTCCTGAACAAAGTGACAAAGTGCACAGGAAACATGCGTTTTGAAGTGCAATTCAGAACTTCTACACACACACTCACCCCCTCCAGCAGAAGCATTATTCCATTTAAGCTTTGCAGCCAACACTGGAGTTTACAGTGCACAGAGCACAGTGTAGAGAGAGGCGGAGGGGGTCAGGACCAAAGGATGAGGTGGAGCAGGCAGAGAACTTCCTTCCTAGATCATTCAAAAAAAAAAAAAAAATTCACAAAGATTTGGCAGCCCTGGCTTGATATAGCAGACTACTTTTGGAAGGACATTCCGCTCTCACAACCATAACCGACCATGGTCTCCCCTGGACAAGTTTTGGTGTCTATGACAGGCCGTTGCCTCAGGGTTGGCTCGCCTTTTGGTTACCACAATTAAAGGGGCAAGGGAGGTGAGGCTGGACTCAGTTTGTTTCTTTGTGTGAAAGTGTTGATGTGTGTGTGCGTGGCGTGAATGTTGTGTGAACAGAAGTATCTCCACTGTTTATTGCACTAAGATCTACGGCAGGTGGGCCCTATGTGGCCCACATTTATTAACCTCTTATACCTAATGGCAAAAGTTTATTCCTCCGTTGAGGAATCTTGAAATAAGATATACAACTATATCAGTTGGCCCCGTTTGGCTATTGTAATTTCTTTTCTATTTTATAAAAGAGATTTGTTTATGAATACCTCTGTAATGTATGAACCTGTATACTATTTTCTATCAAAATAAATAAAAACAATAAAAAAAGTTTTAAAAAAATTGATCACACTAAGCAGGAGGGCACACCGTGATCAGTTCGCTAGCTATGCTGGGAACTAAGTGCACTCTCATCCAATGATCAGACTTGTCTTGACAGGCCCCTGCTGCACAGCCATTCACTGGCAAGTTCAGTGTGCTGCTGCCTCTCCTCCCCCAAGCTCTTATGCAGCTGAGAGCAGAGGGGATGTGATTACTTATAAAAAAGGGATAAGGCTGGGTTCACACTGGTGCGACACGACAGCCGTCCTACTTTGGATCCGACTTTGCCCTGCGACATGAAGCCGGCATGTGTCCGACTTTCAATGAACGGGGATCCGACTTGGATCCCCGCCAATGCCGGCACTGTGTTTGGTATGAATCTTTAGGGGGGAACTCCGCGCCAAATTTTAAATAAAAAACCGGCATGGGTTCCCCCTCCAGAGGCATACCAGGCCCTTGGGTCTGGTATGGACCTTGAGGGGAACCCCCTACGCCGAAAAAACGGCGTGGGGGGTCGCCCCCAATCCATACCAGACCCTTATCCGAGCACGCAGCCCGGCCGGACAGGAATGGGGGTGGGGACGAGCGAGCGCCCCCCCCCTCCTGAACCGTACCAGGCCGCATGCCCTCAACATGGGGGGTGGTGCCTTGGGGGAGGGGGGCGCGCTGCGGCCCCCCCACCCCAAAGCACCTTGTCCCCATGTCGATGAGGACAAGGGCCTCTTCCCGACAACCCTGGCCCTTGGTTGTCGGGGTCTGCGGGCGGGGGGCTTATCGGAATCCGGGAGCCCCCTTTAATAAGGGAGCCCCCAGATCCCGGCCCCCCACCCTATGTGAATGAGTATGGGGTACAGCGTACCCCTACCCATTCACCTAGGAAAAAAGTGTCAATTTAAAAAAAAAACACTACACAGATTTTTAAAGCATTTTATTAGACAGCTCCGGGGGTCTTCTTCCGACTTCGGGGGTCTCTCCGGTTCTTCTCCACGCTCTCCGGATCTTCTGCCGGGCTCCTCCGCTCTCTTCTGCTCTTTTGCCGCTCTTTTGCTAAAGCGGAGGAGCCCGGTCTTCAATCTTCTGCCTTCTGCCTTCTGCCCTCTTCTCCTGATGTTGACACGACGCTCTCTGGGGCTAGAATGCTCTCTGTGCGCTCTGCTCTGACTTATATAGGCGGTGACCCCGCCCCCTTATGCCGTCACAGTCCCTGGGCATGCTGGGACTGTGACGTTTTAGGGGGCGTGGTCATGATGACCACGCCCCCTAAAACGTCACAGTCCCAGCATGCCCAGGGACTGTGACGGCATAAGGGGGCGGGGTCACCGCCTATATAAGTCAGAGCAGAGCGCACAGAGAGCATTCTAGCCCCAGAGAGCGTCGTGTCAACATCAGGAGAAGAGGGCAGAAGGCAGAAGATTGAAGACCGGGCTCCTCCGCTTTAGCAAAAGAGCGGCAAAAGAGCAGAAGAGAGCGGAGGAGCCCGGCAGAAGATCCGGAGAGCGTGGAGAAGAACCGGAGAGACCCCCGAAGTCGGAAGAAGACCCCCGGAGCTGTCTAATAAAATGCTTTAAAAATCTGTGTAGTGTTTTTTTTTTAAATTGACACTTTTTTCCTAGGTGAATGGGTAGGGGTACGCTGTACCCCATACTCATTCACATAGGGTGGGGGGCCGGGATCTGGGTGCTCCCTTATTAAAGGGGGCTCCCGGATTCCGATAAGCCCCCCGCCCGCAGACCCCGACAACCAACGGCCAGGGTTGTCGGGAAGAGGCCCTTGTCCTCATCAACATGGGGACAAGGTGCTTTGGGGTGGGGGGCCGCAGCGCGCCCCCTCCCCCAAAGCACCAACCCCCCATGTTGAGGGCATGCGGCCTGGTACGGCTCAGGAGGGGGGGGGCGCTCGCTCGTCCCCACCCCCATTCCTGTCCGGCCGGGCTGCGTGCTCGGATAAGGGTCTGGTATGGATTGGGGGGGGGACCCCCACGCCGTTTTTATCGGCGTAGGGGGTTCCCCTCAAGGTCCATACCAGACCCAAGGGCCTGGTATGCTCTTGGAGGGGGAACCCATGCCGGTTTTTTATTTAAAATTTGGCGCGGAGTTCCCCCTCAAGAACATCTGAGCACAAGTCGCGTGCCAAAGTCGGATCATGCAAGACGGCAATCCGACTTTGATCCGACTTCAATGATAGTCAATAGACTGAAGTAGGATCAAAGTCGGACCAAAGTAGTACAGGGAGCATTTCTAAAGTCGGAACGACTTGTGTCGGACCAGTTAGGACGGCTCCCATAGGGAAACATTAAATTTCACACGTCATGCGACATGAGCTCCCAATGTCGGAGCGTTTGTCGGACCAGTGTGAACCCAGCCTAAAAATGTATTTATGTTTTTTTATATCCATACAAAAATGTTTTGCCTTTCATTTCTATTTTAAACTGAATATGTTGTTTTACAAGGTGGTAGTTTACAATTACTTTAATGGTATTATGTTGGGGTAGCATAGGGGTCACCGCTTATTTAAACACTTCAGCTATTTATGCCATTAAATGTAATTCTGCGTCAGTGTTTTCACTTCTTTGAACATAGCTGTAAATGGCTCCCTTTACATGCAAGGTGTCCCTGTGAAAAACCATGCAACCTTCCATCTGTTACAAACCTGTCAAAATAAGCAGATCTGAAATGTACAAACTACACACATTAGCGGCAGGCAGCACTGTCACCATTAAAATAACATCAACACCAGAAAAGCAGTGTTAGGTTTATCTGACCATAAAGCATCATGGTGAAGTTGGCGGCTCTCATGACTTTTGGTAAATACTATAAATAGCCAGCCTCATCATTGTAGGAAGCAGGCACATTTTTAATCAAAATTGAAAATCTTGAAAAAAATATAATTATCCCTGCTCTCATTATTATTAGAAAATGTCAAGACTAACATTTTCTATAGAATATGGAACATCTAAAAACACTAGAACAGAGTAATTTACAATCCGTTATATCAAGGTGATCCTCACAAAAACAATTTTCCACACAGTTGTTAAGAAAATGTATAATTCACAGGATATCCTGCATAATACTCAAACAGCAGTCAGCTATACACAATAATCCAGTAAAGAGGCTCTTAATTTCTCACTGTATCTCATCATTGAGCACCTCTCTGGTGTCACTGAAGGATCCCTCTTGGTCATAAATTAATTATGAGCACAGGAAGAATAAATAAATGTTTTGTAATGCAAATCTGACTTTTCTTTAACAAATACTGACACCAATGGTATTTTCTGGGAAATATGAGTTCACGAAGTACAACAATTAAACTAGAGAATTGTTAATTAATAAGAAACCTAAAGCAGATATTGCAAGGAATGTTGAATATAATTAATGTAAAAAGCAGAGAGAAAGAGAGAGACTACAGAAATGCACACTACTGTTCATCCAACACTGAGGCTGCATTCACACTTCAGCATTTTGAATTGCCATGATTCTTCCCATGTTTTGAAAGCGCCGATGTGTGAATGACATATTTTGGGACTTGCATTTGAGATGCCATTCATTTGAATGACGCCTAAAATCAAAGTGCGCGTCTGCCGCGATTGTCGCACAATAAACACATTCAGGAGCTACTTTTGGGCGACATGCTTCCTGCAATGCAGGTTGCCACGATTGCAGCGCAGTTTGTTCAGTGACAATCGTGACAGACCTGCACCGCGATTGCAGGTGTCAATCAAATGTGAGTCACACATCTCTGCTTTCAAATCGCAGGCAGAATCGCGTCAAATCTGCCCATGATTCAAAACACTGAAGTTTGAATGCAGCCTAATGCCCCGTACACACTGTCGGACATTGATCGAACATTCCGACAACAAAATCCTAGGATTTTTTCAGACGGATGTTGGCTCAAACTTGTCTTGCAAACACACGGTCACACAAAGTTGTCGGAAAATCCGATCATTCTGAACGAGGTGACGTAAAACACGTACGTCGGGACTATAAACGGGGCAGTAGCCAATAGCTTTCATCTCTTTATTTATTCTGAGCATGCGTGGCACTTTGTCCGTCGGATTTGTATACACACGATCGGAAATTCCGACAACGGATTTTGTTGTTGGAAAATTTTATAGCCTGCTCTAAAACTTTGTTTGTCGGAAAATCCGATGGAAAATGTGTGATGGAGCCCACACATGGTCGGAATTTACGACAACAAGGTCCTATCACACATTTTCCGTCGGAAAATCCGACCGTGTGTACGGGGCATTAGAGTTTCCTGGGAGGAGATGAATAATTATCTAATCATTATTCTACTGATTTTTATCAACCAATCACAGGCTAGGACAAATCCTTGGAAATACAGGTCTGGTTATGCTGTCTGGCAGGGGTGCATGAATCATATGCATGCAGCTTTCTTGGTCAAGGTAAAATATTTCTCAAGTATGTTTTTAACTGTATATTTACATGCTTGGGGTCCCGCTAAATATTTAATGTATTCCACTTTTTACCGCCACGTAAGTTTACACTGCAGCGCCATGGAGGGTAGTGGCATTACCCTCCATGGCGCTCTGATGCCTGGGTGTCACCTGTTGAACAACACAAGCTGTCTGATGGCGGTCCTGGGAGCTTATTAGATAGCTCCTTGCTGGGATAGGATCAGAGCTCTATTGCAGCCATGTTAGTCAAGATCTATTTTGTGCCAGGTTTACAAGCAAGTAGCTGATTTATGCTGTTTACAAGACCTGCTCACCTGTATTACCCTACAAGATTACAGTCTCTGGATTCCCTTATGCACCTTGGTCATTGGAGGCTTTGTCTCTGAAGGCATGGCTTTTTAATTATCCATAACCTCTACCTGATCTGAAGACGGATCCATTTACTCTGGCTGGTAACCCAAACAAGCTCCTGAAGAAGCATTCAAATTTGCGAAACATGTAGAGCCATACCGAGCTATATCAGTTTGAGGTTATTTAATGGGAACGGAAGGGGTTTATCACTCCCTCTGGTATAGGGGCTATTCCCCGATCCGTTCTCATACATTTATGTAGTGACATATAATACCAATTTCCGCAATGCACTGCGTTTTTTAAAAAATGTTTACGTTTATGTGATTCTGTTTTAAATTTGTGTATAAATAAAAGTTTACATTGATTTTTATGATTGGTGCCTACAAAGTCCATCTGTTTCGTTCTCCTGGGTATTTTTACCCCCCCCTTCCTTTTTTTTTAAAGGGCCAAGAGACAAGGTTAGACATGAGACATGGGTTGTTACTGCTGCTACCGTGTTTCCCCAAAAATAAGCCCGGGACTCATATTTATTTTGGCAACAAAAGACCCAGTAGGGCTTATTTTTGGCGTAGGGCTTTTCATGTGCTGTCTTCTCTCCCCATCTCCCTCCCTGCCTGTCAGGATACCCCAGTGGCCAGTGGAACTGAGTTAAAAGCACTTAAAATCCTAAAATGCACTGTATTACAGTATTATATCATGTAAACTGTGCATGTTTCTGTAATCTATTTGTGACAAATACCTTCTTATAGCGCCCAGTGACCCATCTGATCGGTCTTCCCACTCCGAGCACTGCAGAGGGAGGGGGGCCCGAGATCCCCCGCTGACAGCTGGCAGAAGAGGTGAAGAGGAGAGCAGCGGGAGATCAGCTGAGTGCCGCTCAGCGCTTCCATGGCCCACCTGATTGGTCTTCCCCACTCCGAGCACTGCAGGGGGGGCCAAGATCCCCCGCTGACAGCTGGGAGGAAAGGAGGAGAGCAGCGGGGGATCAGCTGAGTGCCGCTCGGCGCTTCCATTGCCCACCTGATTGGTCTTCCCCACTCCGAGCACTGCAGGGGGGGCCAAGATCCCCCGCTGACAGCTGGGAGGAAAGGAGGAGAGCAGCGGGGGATCAGCTGAGTGCCGCTCGGCGCTTCCATTTACTCGCCTGATTGGTCTTCCTCACTCCGAGCACTGCAGGGGGGGGGCAAGATCCCCCGCTGACAGCCGGGAAGAAAGGAAGAGAGCAGCAGGGGATCAGCTGAGCGCCGAGCGGCACTGTAACGAACAGACATACACAGTTTATATTATATAATAAAGTGCATTTTAGCATTTCACAACCCTTTTAAACTAGGGCTTATTTTCGGAGTAGGGCTTATATTGCAGCCCTCCCCAAAAATCACAGTAAGGCTTATTTTCGGGGTAGGTATTATTTTTCGGGGAAACACAATATCTTAGTTGCTGTGCCACTGCAGACTTACAAAGAGAAATGGTGGAATGAAACTGGTTAATTTTTTTACCTTTACTTTTTATATGACTGAGACTTCTGCAGTATCAAAGCTGCACTACGATGCTATAGAAAGAAACTGAACATTCAGATTAACGGTAATTCTAGAAAGACCTCTGGGTTGCCCACTATGACAAAACAGAGATCGCCTGGTTATTCACATCAAAGCCTGCAACTGGCTCATGAGCAGCCTACATTTGTACTACTGACCCTAGGAAATGTGTCACTGCTGCTCCTGGGGGAGAACCACATTTTCATTCAGTGACATGTAAATATAAGCCTTCAGTTTCTTTTTATACCTTTTTTTTTTTTTTTGCCACCACACTATAAAATGCATTTAAAATGTAAGCAATTTAGCGAGCCTGTCAATATGATAAAGAAGGTAATCCGACTTGGTCCTAAATCTGGGGCCTGCTACTCCCCATGGAACCCCACAATACAATGTGCATTTCTAAGCAATCTAACGAGAGGCATGAATATGTACATATTGCACTTCAGGAGTGCCAAGGCGAGTGGCGAAGTTCCAGCTTGCAGCCTAAGGCCAGGTTCACACTGGTATGACATTTGCTTCGACGTTGGGACCACATGTCACATGACGTGTGTAAATCAATGATTCCCTTTTAGAGCTGTCTTAACTGGTCCGACTTTGAAAAAGGTTCCTGCACTACTTTGGTCCGACTTTGGTCCTACTTCAGCCCATTGAATATCATTGACGTTGGATCAAAGTCGGATCCTTGTCCTAACCATCTGACTTGTGACATCAGACATGGTGATGACAGCAGCAGTAAAAGGAATTTATGTCACATTGGGATTGTTTTGATTGGTCAAAGTACAAGTCAGACTATCTCAAAGTAGGAGCAAAATCTTATCCTGTTCATTCAAGTCAGATGGAAGTAGGACCGATGTTGGACCAATGTCGCTGGGCAAAGTAGGATGACAGTCGTGTCAAACCAGTGTGAACCTGGGCCTAAGTCATGATCTGCATACAGCATGCCAGGGTTCTAGGGTGCCCAGGATGCAGAATCACATTTCACAGCTGCCTGCTATTTGTCAGCTGTACCAGATTAACATCGTTTGATGGTGAACTGTTCACTTTAAAGTAAAATAGGAAATTTTACTAGCATGATACCTGACATTTTTTGTATTGTTGCGTTAGCCACACCAGCTGATAAGGTTTTCCGAGGGGAAGAGATTAAAAACTTTGCAATATTTAAATGTGAATATGAGGGTGAATGATACAGGACTTACTCCCACAACCTCATACCTGGTGCACTGGCAGCTGGTGTGATCCAGGATGTAAAGCCTTCCATCTGCTTCTCCCCTTTCTGCTGTCTCTGCGGCCCTCCAACGTTTTTGAACCTAGATCACCCTCTCCTAAAACAAAATAAATATTTCAAAGAACTCAAATAAGTTTCTTGTGCAGCCTCATCTGCCAAAATATCTGAATCTTATCTGTCTCTTACACTAGTACTATAGTAGTCAACCTAAGCCTGTTAAGGATGAAGGGTATATTGAAGTGTTAGTTTTAAAGTAATATTAAACCCTCACAATTTTTTATCCTAAAATATTGAGCTCAATAAAATTAATATTTTCCAGTAAACTATTAAATTATTTACCCCAGCACTTGCAGTTTACAAGTTTTTAATGCTGCTGGCTCCTGCGCTCTGAGTTGCTTCCTCAAAATTGCAGTCTTCATAGAAAAGAGTTTACAGTTGACAGTGGAATCTGGGGCCAGTCTGTTAGCTTGGAGAGGGATGGGGGGCAGAGCAGAGGTGTGCCTTGCCATCCTAAGCCACAGGGCCAAAAATGGGGCAGTGTAGCTCAGACTAGCTGCAAACGATTCCTCATTTTACATCCTGTTTGCTACATAGCTGACCCCTGCTACTACAAAGTCGGAAGCTGCCCGTCAACTTATGCTCACCTGGCAATCTTATATTGATTAATTAATCTCCTGTATGCATTTCAATTGTTTTTTAAATACATTTTACCTTATGCATTTATCATGTCCACAAATGTAATGGCATTTTTTTTGTTATTTGTATTCTTCTATTTAAAAAAAAAAAGTTTAAACTAAGCACAAGAGTTAGACCCTCCTGCTCTGCTCTAAAACTACAGGGGAATTTTGATCATGAGAAAACAATGGCAGATCTTTCATTGGCAACAATAATAGATACAAGAAAAGCCTGTTTTTCATAGTTATCAACAAGACTGTAAGTCAGTTTTTCCTAAGGCTCGGTTCACACTGGGGCGACTTGTCAGGCGACCTAGTCGCCTGACAAGTCGCCTCCCGTTCTGTGCTATGGAACCGTTCTAATTGGAGCGACGCAAGTCGCTCCGACTTAGAAAAAGGTTCCTGTATTACTTTGGGGGCGACTTGGGGCGACTTGCATAGACTTCTATGCAGAAGTCGTCTCGCAAGTCGCCCCGCAGTCGTTTGCAGGTCGCCTCGCTGAGGCGACCTGCAAGTCGTGCCGCCCATGTGTGAACCGAGCCTAAGAGAAATAGGAATGGGCTTAGCTATTATGCTGACCTAGTGGTTTCAATACATACCAGGGTAAATTCAGATGTCCTTATCTCCATGCTTGTTCCCAGTCAATGCATCAAAATAGTGAAGCTACAGAGTCAGCATGAATGTGAAGTCAGCAGTGGCAGACTCCATGTTTTTCTAAGAAAAGTTTCCCCCTTAATTTGCTTTATGAACCATATAAAATGTATCAGCGTATACAAATAGATCTACTGTTAGCTTACAATTAATGTCATTCTGAAGTCGCGTACACACGAGTGGAATGTCCGAAAGAAAAAGTTAGATGGAATCTTTTCATCGTATTCCTATCGTGTGTATGCCTCATCTGACTTTTTTTTTTCGAAAATTCTGACGGACCTAGAAATGGAACATGTTCTAAATGTTTCCGACGGAACCAATTTCTATCAGAAAAATCCCTTGTCTGTATGCTGTTCCGACGGACCAAAAACGACGCATGCTCTGAAGCAAGTACGAGACGGAAGCTATTGGCTACTGGCTATTGAAGTTTCTTTTTCTAGTCCCGTTGGACGTGCTGTACGTCACCGCGTTCTGGGCGGTTGGACTTTGGTCAGACTTTGGTTTGACCATGTGTAGACAAGACCGCTTGAATGGAATTCCGTCGGAGAAATCTTCGGAGTTTATTCCGACGGCAAAACCGTGTGTACAGGGCATCAGTATTTTTTTAGAAAACATTAACTTTATTTTATTGTTGGAAATCAGCACAATACAAAGATCATATTTGTGACATGGTGCCTTACTTTTTTTCTTTTGCTTATCTGAATGTAGGAATATTCATCCCCTGGATAGCCAGCACAGTCACTCACCTGTACTCATTAGCTTCCTTTTCATCCATCCTACTTGATCCAGTCCAGATGGAGTGCTCTGCGAAAGAGGTAGTGACATGCATCTATCCAGAGGGAACTTGAATGAAGGTGGCACAGTAAGAGGAGTGGGAGGTAGTCGCAGAGGCTGGAGAAGATCACAAAGACAAGAGATCATTGGGCCTTCATTTCTCATACAGTGTCATCAACTTTGATACAATGATATTACAAATTTCACTGCACCATTAAAAACACTATTGGGCAATTCAAAAGCTTTGCAATTTTTGCAATAGTGCATATTTAGAGAAATTATTTAGAGAACACGAAAGAGGGACAGAAGTGAAGCTATTTTCCAAATAAGGTTTAACCTTTTATTTTCTGGAAATATACAAATAAATAGTTTGGAATGGATGATCTTGGAATCAGATTCTCAAAAAACATATATCTATCTCCTTATCTATTTGTTGATCTTTTGGTCTCTCTGCTCATACATATATCTATCTCATGCACAGATCACAACATCTGGAACACTTACTGGGAGGATACTCCGATCTTTCATAAAAACACCAGGGGATGTAGGTATCATCTTCCCAGACCCTTCGCTCTTTTGGTCTGTATCAGAGTCACTTGCATTGCTGGTGCCATTATCTAGGACATCGGCAGCATCAGGGTTATCTTTAGTAGAGACAATTTCATCATCTTCATATACTGTTTGCATGTTCTCCCTGATCTGTTCCTCTGTGAACTCAGAACCTCCATAATGCACAATTGCTTTCTCTTCTCTGGAGATATTGAGAAGTCCATCATGCCACTGTTCCTGGGAAAGAAGAATTCAGAGCTGAAAGAGGCATTTGTCGTTGATATGCAGTAATGTTTGTCTGTCAGCTTAACTTTCCATGTGTTCAGCTTAAGAGGCCAGCCACTCTCACCTAGCTGCTTAAGTAATCTTTCCTCAAAGCATGGCTCCACCCCAGCCCCTATCAGGGAACTCTATATTAACCTGTGCACTGCAAGCCAGCACTGCTGATCAATATTGTGTGTTTGGCTTCCGTGTGCTACTTGCTGTGTGTTCCACATCTGGTTCCAGTTACCTATCTTGGCTTGTTCTTGACAATCCTTACCTGCTTGTTACCCTGACCTTTGGCTATCTCCTGACTATCCTTACCTGCTTGTTGCCCTGACTTTTGGCTATCTCCTGCCTATCCCTTGTTGTCGCAGTCTGCTGCTTCCTCTCTACCTCCCTGTAGTCTACCTTGAGCGTGAGCTGGGAGGCTCTGACAGTGGGAGATTGGTGATAAAATCCATGGTAATGTGAGACCAGGGCTGCTTAGGAATGGGCAAGGGCATGAGAAGACCAGCAGTGGCTTGTGTGGAGGATTTAGACTGAGCACAGACATGACAAGTGGAGATTAGGCCACCAGTAGTGATGACTGATGAGCAGGAAGGAACGGAGGAACCCAGCATGACCTTCCACCTTGGAATCCTGTCCCCAACTAAGGATCTTAGCTCTTAGCTCAGTGGGGACGCAGGTCTTGCCAGGAGAAATTTTTGACTCCAGGGTGGTAGAATGGGCAACAATGCATGAGGTCGGAATGATCAGCTCAGGTTCAGGGGTGGACTCCTTGTCCAAAGTGTCAAATGACCTAGAGAGCGCATCAGCCCGACCATTGCAGGGATAAGGTTTGTACGCAATTGTGAGATTAAAACGGGAAAAGAAAAGACTCCACCTGGCCTGGCCTGTCTGGGATTCAGACATTTAGCATTCTGTAGGTACTGTAGATTCTTGTGATCAGTAAAAATCGTTATGGAGTGAGGGGAACACTCCAAGAGATGATGCCACTCCTCTAACGCTAATTTAATTGCAAGAAGCTCCCGATCACCGATAGCATAATTTCTCTCTGAGAATTTTTTGCGGAGAAGAACGCACATGGTTGACGTCTCTTCTCAAAGGATTGTAGAAGCACAGCTCCCACTCCCATTGAAGAAGTGTCCACTTTAATAAAAAATGGATCCCCAGGATTAGGTCTCCTCAAGAAAGAAACAAACAAAGGCCTGTTTCAGGTCATTAAATGCAGAGCTTCAGGAGGCCAGTCCTAGGCATTCGCACCCTTCTTGGTCAAAGCAATAATAGGCGCAGCAATGGGTAATTCCTTATGAACTGCCTATAATAATTTGTAAACCCAAGAAAGCGCTGTGTGGCCTTGAGGCTAGCAGGAAGAGGCCAGCTGGTAATGGCTAAGACCTTTCCAGGATCCATACGAAGACCCAAATTCAAGACAAGCATCCCAGAAACAGGACCTCAGAACAATAAAAAGAACCTTTCTCAAGCTTGGCATATAGATTATTCTCTCTAAGGCGCTGAAGTACAGTGCGGATATGGTTTCTGTGGACAAGCAGATTTTCCAAAAAGATGAGAATGTCATCCAGATAGATGACAAAAAACTGGTACAGCAGACCCCTGAAGATTTAATTGACAACATTTTGGAACACAGCTGGGGCATTACACAAACCAAAAGGCATAACCAGGTATTCGTAATGCCCGTCTCTAGTGTTAAATGTGGTTTTCCATTCAGCACCTTCCCGTATCCGAATCAGATTGTATGCACCTCTGAGATCCAACTTGGTGAAAATGGAGGCACCCTTCAACCTGTCGAATAGCTCAGATATTCGAGGTAAGGGGTATCGGGGGTTTCTCGCGACATAAGTAAGGGGTTTCTCGCGACATAAGTAAGGGGTTTCTCGCGACATACTCTGGGCCTGGGTCTCTGGGATGGACAGAGGGTAGGTACGACCCCTGGGCAGAGTTGCTCCAGGGACAAGGTCAATAGCACAGTCAGAAGACCCGTGGGGAGGAAGCACCTCAGCTGATTTCTTACAGAACACATCCCGGTAATCGCTGTATGCAGCGGGAAGATCAGAAGATACAGATGTGGTAGCATCCAGAAGTCTCTCCTTGGGGGCCACCTTGAGAAGGCAGGACAAGAAACATGAGGGACCCCAAGCCAGGATCTGCCCAGAGACCCAGTCCACATGTGGAGAGTGGAGTTGTAGCCAAGGAAGGCCCAATACAATGGGGATAGAGGCCTTGGGTAGAATGAGGAAGGATATCCACTCCTGGTGGAGTATCCCTGCAGACATCTTAATAGGTAGAGTCTGGAAGCAGATAGGGCCCCCTGGGAGAACAGTGCCATCAATTACCGAGACTACCAGTGGCGAAGAGAGGGGCGAAAGGGTAAGTGTCATGGAAGAAGCAGTTCTCCAGTCCATAAAATTGCCAGCAGCCCCGGAATCCAGATATGTAAAGATCGATTGAGGAGAAGCGCCTACATGAAGGAACACCGGAAGAAGAAGACAAGAAGGTGATGTTTCTGGGTCCAATACTCCACCTCCCAGATGTATTAGACCCGAGTGTTTTCCGGACGAAGCGAGCAGAAGTCACAAAAATGACCCTTGCCCCCACAATAGAGACACAAGCCCAGAGTTCTGTGCCTAGCACGTTCTTTCGGGGGTTAGCCTGGTCAGGCCCAGCTGCATAGGTTCCTCAGCAGGCAGAAGATGCTCCACGGAGCGAAGGGAGGAGAGCTCAGACTGGCTAGGACCCAGGGAGTGCTGGCGTCTTTTTTTTTCTAGGGACCTTTCCTGAAAACGAATGTCGATCTGTTTACAGAAGGAAATGACATCGTCCAGACCGGCAGGGATGGCTCTTCCCGCTAATGTGTCTTTCACTCGGTCAGAGAGGCCATGTAAAAAGGTTGCAACCAGGGCCTTATTGTTCCAGCTCAACTCAGCTGTGAGGATACGGAACTGAAGAGCATATTGTCCCACTGAAGAAGTTTCTTGGTGAAGATGTAAAAGGGCACTGACCGCTAAAGAAACCCAAGCCGGCTCCTCGAAGATGTTACTAAAGAGCTTCAAGAAGTCGGACAGGCTGGAAACCACAGGATCATTATTCTCCCACAGGAGGGCAGCCCAGGCTAAAGCTTCACCGGAGAGGAGGGAAATGATATAGGCTACCTTTGCTCGATCAGACAGGAAGTTTTGAGGCTGGAGCTCAAAATGAATGGTGCATTGGCTGAGGAACCCCCTGTAGGCCTTGGAGTCCCCAGAGAAACGGCACGGAGCTGGCAGTTGTAGTGAATGTGTGGCTGCGACTGCGATTGGAATAGGTGCAGCCGCCGATTGTACTTGAGGTTGCCAACTCTGGGTTTCCAAGGAGACCTCAAGCTGCTCGAAGCGGGAAGCCAGATCACCTGAGTCTGATTCGATTCCTGGGTCTCAAGTCTGCGGACTATGCCCTGCAATGGATCTTCTGCGGGTAGCGGCACGTCAGCCAGGTCCATGGCTGATCAAACTGTCAGGTCACCTGTGTCCAGTGACAGAGCGCACTGCGAGGTAGTGGACCCTACGGCTGACTGCTGCGGATGGAGCTCTAGGTGATACATGAGATCAGGTACTCAGTAGTACCAACACAGATGACACTAGGAGCTAGAGCATGAGATTTCCCAGGACACGGAATCTAGGAGCCAGCGGGTGTTCACCAGAGGCCCCTAGTGGTGGGGATGGATTTAGCTGCAGTCTGGCTCCAGGATGCGCCCCCTAGGGCCTCCCAGCTCACACTCATGGTAGACTACAGGGAGGTAGAGAGGAAGCGGCAGACTGCGACAACAAAGGATAGTCTGGATATAGCCAAAGGTAGGGGCAACAAGCAGGTAAGGATAGTCAGGAGATAGCCAAAGTTCGGGGTAACAAGCAGGTAAGGATAGTCAAGAACAAGCCAAGATCGGTAACTGGAATCAGACGTAGAACACACAGCAAGTAGCACACGGAAGCCAAACACACAATATTGATCAGCAGGGCTGGCTTGCAGTGGACAGGTTAATATAGAGTTCCCTGATAGGGGCTGGGGTGGAACCATGCTTTGAGGAGAGATTACTTAAGCAGCTAGGTGAGAGTGGCTGGCCTCTTAAGCTGAACACATAGAGAGGTAAGCTGACAGACAAACATTACTGCATACCCATGACAGTATTGCTGTGAGTCCCTGTGCAAGGAAGAGATCAGTGGTATCAATATGTAAAGGGGAAAAATGGGTAGGGATGCGGAGAACTGGTGGATGGGGTCATCTGGGCCCATGGAGCAGATAATCTATCTTTGCACTGGGATTTCATTACATTTTTTTTATACATTTGGAGTAGCACAATACATCCACACACAATAGCCATATTACTTTAACCAGTCCATCTCAAGTTAAAGGTGCAGTATCTCTGCTTCCAGATCATTACACTTGCATGCAGCATTGTGACTCTCAATCTCAAATACAATAACTCATTTTATCACACCTACTGGTGATCTATTTTTTTCTACACATAGAGCTTAAAGTGGATGTAAACCCTCACATTAACCCAGTGAAGTGAACAGCCTCAGGTGATACACAGAGATGAAACAAATGTCCCTACATAGGTTTTACGTGTATATCTACTGTCTTCCCCTTTATATACAATGCCTTGCAAAAGTATTCAACCCACTTGGCATTTTTCGTGTTTTTGTTGACTCACAACCTGGAATTAATATGGATTGTTTGAAGATTTGCATCATTTAATTTACAGAATATGCCCACAACTTTGAAAATGTTTGTTTTTTTTTTTTATTGTGAAGCAAACAACAAATAGGACAAAATAACAGAAAAAGTCAATGTGCATAACTGTTCACCCCCCTAAAGCCAATACTTTGTAGAGCCACCTTTGCAGCTATCACAGCTACAAGTCGCTTTGGATGAGTCTCTATGAGCTTGCCACACTGGATTTTTGCCAATTCCTCCTTGCAAAACTGCTCCAGCCCCTTCAAGTTGGATGGTTTGTGCTTGTGAACAGCAATCTTTAAGTCTGACCACAGATTTTCTATTGGATTGAGGTCTGGGCTTTGACTAGGCCATTCCAACACATTTACACGTTTCCCCTAAACCACTCCTTAAACCACTCACACACATTTATATGGCACAGTGTCATGCTTTACAAATGTTTATTGGGTTTTCCTATTGAGTGTATTAAAATGACTGAATTTTAAAAAAAATTGGTGAGGCAAGTCCTCTCCAGTCACTAAATATTCTCTTCAACCTTAAGCAGCGATAACTCTATGGTGCACTGCAGGCTCCACACCGCAGCCTGCATTTTATGAATGGCATATAAAATAGAATGGAGTAACACTGCAGTGACCAGAGGATAGCAATATCTGCTCTTCTCCATTAATATGCTCCATAGTACATGAAAGTCATTGAAGATAGAAAGCTATCTACCATAATGATTGTATTTTTAAAATGTTTACCGTTATATATCTCAGTGCATATTTATCCTATCTGTAGAACAGCAAAGAAAAATAAGTTGCAATGTGGCTTAAGTACAAAAAAAAAAAAAAATCATTCTAAAAAATAAGAACACAGCAAAGAAGAGGAGAAAGCTCCACAGTGATACAGTAGGCATCTTACAAGCGTGAATTATTTATAGCTCATATGCTATGGAATTTAAAGTGTAAAATAAGGAGAAAGTAAAATATTTAGAGCAATTTAGACTGCTCTTTGTCTAGGTTATTGGAAGATGCATTACATAAGTATTTATAGTTATATAACAAACACTTTCCACGCTTGGCATGCTGCATTCCTATAAATAGTTGAGTGAGAACATACATCTTCAGGTCAGCACCTCTATCTACCTATCCTGACAAGAGCAACGAAAGATGAAGTGAGTGCTCTGGGGCTGTGGGACCTTTTCTTAGAATATATATATAACTACAGTTCAATCCTGCCCTCAGGCTAGAAAGATAGTGCTAGCATCTCCAAGCATCATCTCCAGTTAACAGACCTATTCATGTCATCTATTTTAGGTAAAATGAAACACTTTAAAGAGTGACAGCAATCAAATTGAAAATAAACTATTTTGTGAAGAAACAAATTTCCAATTGGCTACGTATAAAAGTATCACCACAACTTAAAACTGGTTGTTGAACAGCTGGTCAGGGGAGACCATGTAATTATTTACTGCCAGAATCGCACAGATGGACACCAACATCCCTAAATTCCAAAAAAAAACAACCCTGTATGGGACTTTGAGGATGCCCAAATATGTATATAGTATACACCACTGCTTAACGTTCATACATTTATTCAAGTTCTACTAAAACATTAGAAATATATCACATTCTAGCCAGACACGGCTCATTTGTGAATCAATGACATGTTCCACAATAAAACATTGTTTCACAGTATATCGTTGAACTTCCCACCCTACTATAAAATGCTTGTCAAATCATACCATGTTTATCATAATAATAAACTTATTTTATGTGAAGAAGATTCATATATATATATATATATATATATATATATATATATATATATATATTCTCGATCGATCGCTAGAGATATATATAGATAGATAGATATAGAGATATAGATATATATATCTATATATATATATCTATCTATATATCTATCTATATATATATATATATATATATAATATATTTTATTTTATTTATTTCAGGTACTTATATAGCGCTGTCAATTTACGCAGCGGTTTACATATACATTGTACATTCACATCAGTCCCTACCCTCAAGGAGCTTACAGTCTAAGGTCCCTAACTCACATTCATACATACTAGGGACAATTTAGACAGGATCTAATTAACCTACCAGCATGTCTTTGGAGTGTGGGAGGAAAACGGAGTACCCGGAGGAAACCCACGCAGGCACAGGGAGAACATGCAAACTCCAGGCAGGTAGTGTTGTGGTATATATATATATATATATATATATATATATATATATATATATAAATATATGGCAGCTCATAATAATGACCCCTCCGAAACTATTTTTGTGAGTATTAATAGATTTATCCCATACTCGAAGGGAAGTGCCAGTAGGAGGGAAATTTCTAAGATGGAGACCAAATGGATGTTTACCATAAAATCCTATACTCCCACGGGTTCAATGTGGATTAGGACGTTAATTCTTTTATTGTTAATGCCTAATACTCCCTTTGTCCCTAGTCCCAAAAGGTGTATGTTGTTAAATATACAATATTACCCATTGGTTTATATGTGAATTGGTATTTTTTGATAATGTAAGTAAATAGTGTATAACAGCGTGAATTCCTGTGCTAAACAAGTGATTATAAAAAGAATAATTAGTGATAAGAATAAAATTAAATATAAGTGATTGCTAACATTCAAGGTTGCTGCTCTCAAAGTGCATGTGCCTTTAAAAAATGTGAACAAGATAAGAGCGCCACCATATACTATACTAATACATCACCAAATAAATCATAAAAATTAATATCAAATATAAAATAACAATATGTAAAGTCCATAAATTCCAGTGAACAAATAAATAAATATATAAAGTTCATGTAAATCTAAGGAGGTTTTTCCAGTGCCACTTCAACTTAATCGGATGTGCAGTATAAAGTGCCAAGTTGTCAGGGCTGTGCTCAGCCCTTCCTTCTCAAAGCTGGCCGCTCAGCTGTCGGCTAATTGCCAGCTCCTTTCTCTCCACAGTGACTCACCTGTTGATAATATCCTACTTGTCAGTCCTGCCTACTTAAGCCGTCCAGCCCAGATGATCTCTGCCTTCGCCTTGGTCTCATCTCTAGAGACGCTCTCCTGTGTTCCTGTTAAAGACTTGCCTGCATTCCTTCTGGCTCCAGATCCTGCTTGCTGTTCTACTACGCTCATCTCTGGCTCCCTGACGTTTTGGCTTGTCTGACTATGCGTTCTAGTTCCTGAACTCTGGCTATGTTTTGACTACCTTTTACTCTGTTTACCTTTTTTTATTAATATTAAACAAGTGTGAATTAACTGTACTTCTGTCTCAGTGTGATTCAGGGTTTCTGACACAAGTGCCAAGACAAACCTCAGTGCAAAATTTGTACTCCCCTCTGTGTGCCCTCTCACTCACCAGAGATCCAGGACTCCCGTAACAGAAGTCTGATGCGCTTTGAGAGTGTGGCTGGGCTTAGTAGGCCCACTGAGCAATCAGAAATCCCAGAAACCCATTGAGAAGTGTGCAAACGTTATGAGGACTGCTGGGCTCTGTGGTCCCACAGGCTGTAACTCCAGCTATAAAAGGTGTTGTCCTTAACGAACCTCCAAGGATGGGTACAAATGGCAAAATAAGCTATATAGAGTAATTCTATTTTTTTTAATTGTATAAAATCGAAAATTCCAGGTAATCCACTCATATTAAAACATTAAAAACAATTTAAAACCAGAACCGGAAGTGGCCGGCTGGAAATTACGTCACCACCTGTGGTCACCTGACCAGTTTCATCCCACCCACAGGTCGTTTTCAAAGGATCCTTTTTGATTTTATACAGTAAATATACAGAATTATGCTATATAGCTTCTTTTGCCATTTGTACCCATCCCTGGAGGTTAGTTGTGGACAACACCTTTTATAGCTGGAGTTACAGCCTGTGGGACCACAGAGCCCAGCAGTCCTCATAACGTTTCCATACTTCTTAACAGGATTTCTGATGGCTCAGTGAGGACAACGCAAGCCGCAGTGACACAGCCAGTGGGACTACTAAGCCCAGCCACCCTCTCAAAGCGCATCCGACTTCTGTTATGGGAGTCCTGGATCTCTGGTGAGTAAGAGGGCACACAGAGGGGGGCACGAATTTTGCACTGATGTTTGTCTTTGCACTTGCTACTTTACACTGCACATCCGATTAAGTTGAAGTTGCACTGGAAAAACCTCCTTTGATTTACTTGAACTTTATATATTTATTTGCTCACTGGAATTTATGGACTTTACATATTGTTATTTTATATTTGATATGGTACTTTTTGATGTCAGGGTCCCTTTAATTTATTTTTTTCCTGTATGTGGTCATCGTTTTTTGTTTTTTAGGTATTTCCATTTTCCAGGTTACCAACACTGTTGTTTTTGTAAGTTTATGACTTATATTTTATTGTAAATTTTAGTCATATTTGTATTTATTGAAAAAATTAGAGGATAGAAGCGGGACTTTGTGTGAGGCATGTTGGTGGATGTGTCCACTTGGGGATATGCTATGGTAAGATGTCTCGGGTGATTCCTGTACATAATAATAATATCCACAGAGAATATTACAAGGTAATAATGGTATAAAAGTTTAATAACATTATACCATAATTACCTTGTAATATTCTCTGTGGATATTATTATTATGTACAGGACTCACCCCAGACATCTTACCATAGCATATCCCCAAGTAGACACATCCACCAACATGCCTCAAACAAAGTCCCGCTTCTATCCTCTAATTTTTTCTGCATCTATTGGGATGGAGGTATGTCGGTGCAAGCTTTTAAAAGTGAGTGGACAGGTCACAGCCCCATTTTTTGTTATTTGTATTTATTGTTTCCTCGTTTAACCTGTTCTGCATTATATTGTTGTTTATTTTCCCACTAGAGGGAGTTTGACTATCCCATTTGAGTGTTCCCTTGATTGCCCGCTGTTATGTTTTTCCACCTTTTGTTTAAAATTAGTTTTGGTATACAATCGAGAGTGAGACTTAAATCACTCCAAAACGAGGTTCGGTCAATGTGGGATGTTCTATGCAACACAGGTAAAAGCGAGGTTTGGTTTCACCTGAACTTGTATATAAGGCAATGATGCAATACCTCTAGTTCGTAAGCTCTAATGAGCAGGGCCCTCTGATTCCTCCTGTATTGATTTGTATTGTAAGTGTACTGTCTGCCCTCATGTTGTAAAGCGCTGCAAACTGTTGGCGCTATATAAATCCTGTTTAATAATAATAATAATAACATGGTGTCTGTGCCCCAGAAGAAGTCCTATGTGATGAAACCGGCAGAGCTACATGCTCATGTAAATCAGAAGTTATGGTAAAATGCCATCTTTGCCAGCTGGAACTATTGCCTGATTGCGCAATTGATTTTAACAATTGTAAGTGTTATTTTAAGGCTCAATACATTTGTTTTTAAGGGTTTTACACTATATGGTTTGTTTCTTCCCTTCATGTCCATAATTGGTGGTTTGGAATGGTCTAGAGCTCTATAAGTATCGCCAACGTGCATGGAATGTTTAGAGGATCACATGTAAACCATCCCGTCTAACCTTACTTTTACCAGAAGGTCCCTGATTTATGGTAAGTGTACATCTGATTCCTCTTGGTGGTGGCTCTGATTTACCACACTTTCATTCATTTGAAGGAAGGAGTTGGACTTTTCTCATTTGGAAGATGTTTTTTTCACATGGCGGTTTTCACATAAGGACTATATTCACGATTTCACTATTTTATAAACGCAGCATGTTATTTACATATATAATAAATCATATGAATTGTTGTTATATAATTAATTCACCAAATGTAGACTTATGATGTTTTTATTAGTTTCACAGAGCCTGAGGAAGTGGGATATTTGGGACCCACAAAATGTGTCTTGTAATGACTGTTGAAATCCCCCCCTGCTATTGCCATCCAAAATTTTGGAAACCATCTGGCTTGAATATAATAAAGGATACAAGCATTTTATAGTAGTAGGAATGTCAATGATATACTGTGAAACAAAATACTTTTATTGTGGAATATTTGGTGGATTCACAAATGAGCCGTGTCTGAATGGAATGTGATGTATTTTTAATGTTCTAGTACTGTGCTTCTCAACCTGGGGTCAGGACCCCCTCAGGGGTCAAATGATGATTTGCCAGGGGTCGCCGAATCCTGGGCGGTTCCTGAAGCCTGCACCGCTCTCCCAGCCTTTATGCGGCAGCCAAACAGGGCTGTCCCTGGAGCCTGTGACCGCCCAGGGGCTGTTCCTGGAGCCTGTGGCCACCCACTCAGCCTCTTCGCAACCGCCCATTTAGTTCACGGCATGGCTGGGGGGCAGAGACTAGAGGTCAGCTGACTGGTGAGGAATGTGAAGTGGGAGGGGCTGGAGGAGACCCTATCTTCTGATTTCGCCATGGGTGTCACTGCTACGAGACCCCACAAAGTCGGAGACACAGTGAGTAACACTACCTGTGATTATAGTTGCCATTAAAAGTCCACACTACAGTTCTCAGATGACCTTGCTCAAGAGCACCTAAGTTGGCTGATCAGAACTCCCCCCAGCACTGCCACTGATCCCAACTCCCCATCAGCACTGCCACTCATCCCATTCCCCCCACTCCCCCACCAAGGAGTAAGAAAAGGAATAAAAATAGAGCCTACATGTAAGGAAGAGAAAAGGAGGGGGAGGAACAAAGAAAAAAGGGAGAGAAAGAATAAGAGAAAACAAGAAAGACAGCTAGAGAGAGGGATAGGGGAAAAAAAGAAATTAGGAGAGAGAGAGAGAGAGAGAGATAAAAGGGAAAGAAAGGAGAACAAAGAGAGTGGTACATCCTAAAATGTACCATAAGGGGTCTTAATACTTTACGAGTGGAAGGGTCTCAGGGAGCACTAAATATCTGTGGGTTAGGGGCGCAAATTACTTGTCTTGCCTTGGGTGCTGACAACCCATGCTACGAAAATAATTTTACTGTTAGTGGTCCCCACAACTTGAGAAATTTTATCAAGGGGTCACGGCATTAGGAAGGTTTAGAAACACTGTTCTAGTAGAACTTGAATACATTCATGACATTTCAACAGCGGTGTATACTATAGCCCCGTACAGGGTTTATTTATTTTTTTTAGTTGGTTAAGGCAACAAAAGTGCCCAATCGGGGGGCGGTGAGTGTACAATAAGGCTTGGCAAGGGAACAATAGTGCCAAGCTGAGGGTATAGGGGAACAATAGGGCACATTGGGAAGCTAACATAGTGCCCAGTGGGAGATGGGGAACAACAACAGTGTTCCGCAGGGGTTGGGAAGAATAATAGTGCCCAGCGGGGAAATGGGGTATAACACTTAGCCACATAGTTTGCCGACACTAGGGTCCGAGTGCTGAAACAAATGCTGCCGAGCTTGGATTTCGAACACAGTCCAGATCCATGGGATGTGTTAAAGTCCCATCCAAAGATCTATTTTATTTGCACTGTGTTTGTGGTGGAATTTTATTTACCCTGGGTAGCCCATACTTACTGTATTGTGTGCCCCTCCCCTTCTGCCAGCCATTAACCAGACATAAATCAGGCAGCTGTCACCTGGATTTAGTTCCTTTCACGTCGTCGGCCACCTTGGTGAGGCTCTAGTAACTCTTTAAAAAAGCTTGCTTGCTAGCTGGAATCACCTCCTCTAACAACATCAGCAGCTCTGCCATCTTCTAGCCCTGTGCATCTCTTCCTTGAACACTGGAGTTTTTACAACTGAGCCCAGACATGCCTGTCTGCTATTCTGAGGAGAGACTAGCTGGCCGCTTATGTTGTTGTGAATGATGGCGCATCCCCTGCCAGAAATGAGGGTTGTCACCTCCCCCTCTCTTAGCTGTCACTCAGACATCATTATAAATGTCTCTCCTGCTGAGCAGCTTGGTTGAACAGTGGTGGGGGGGCTAGCTGTCAACTATAAACCACAGCATGAAACAAAATGGGACCAAGTGCTACATGCACTTGGTCCCTTGTGGGGTTCAGCAATTCTTAAATTGTGAAGATACTTCTTTAAAGAGGAAAGTTTAGTCAAATTCAAAAAGTAGGCTATTATTTTAAAAATAAGAATTTAATGAAAACGGTAAATTAACACTTTTCTCTACACCAAACTTATGGAAAGGCAGCTTATATGCAGTTCAGATACCAGGGCATTAAAGTCTATCCTTGGGGCCTGTGAATCCTATCATGCTGTCATAAGCAAATTTTGACACTTCCTGTCGATTTCAAGAGTTAGACGATCTCCCCTGCTTTCCTACTGGCACATCACTGTGGCCTTACTGGCTAAAAGGGAAGCACAGGTGGTGGTAAAAAGCAGGCCAGTCTTACTACAGATCACCAAAAGGATTAGGCAGATTCACAGATAAATATGGAGTATGAAAGTTTGGGCCAAAGTCCATTTTCACAGAAAAGGTAGAGATTTCAATATTAGTATTTATTTATTGTTTATTTGCTCCATTGTTATTGCCCAGTTCTGTTTACTGCAAATTCAAACTATACAACAGTATACACAATAAAATATATGAAATAAGCCAACAAGATGCTGGTAAAAGTTTCCTTAGGGTGCAACTGTTGCCTTACACAACCAAATAAAATGAGTTACCTCAACGGTTATTTCTTTTTTATCCTCACATACTGTTTGCATGTTCTCCCTGATGTGTTCCTCTGTGAACTCAGAATCTCCACCATGCACAATTCCTTCGTCTTCTCTGGAGATATCAAGAAGTCCATCATGCCACTGTTCCTGCAAAGAATATAATGTTGTAATAAGCAAATTCTGACACTTTCTTTTGGATTCAAGAGTTAGACCATCTCCCCTGCTTTCCCACTGGTTGATCACTAACGGTCTTACTGGACAACAGGGAAGCACAGGTGGTGGTAAAAAGTGGGCCAGCCTGTCAACGTTACTACAGACTATCTGAGGTGATAAGCAGGTTCACAAATAAAAAAAGAGGTATAAAAAGGTTGATTTGAATATCAGTACTCATTTACTATTTTTATGCGCAATTGGTATTGCCTAGTTATGTTTTCTAAATTCCAACTATACAATGCATTTTATTAGCATGTGTAACAAAATAAATGAAATAGTACATTCAACAATATCTAAGCCACTAAGTAACCAAGATAGTTTACGTGTGCCTAACTAGATGTCCCCATCTGAACTCGAATATCAGTTATTTGCAGCCATGGTAAACTCTAGGAATAAGAAAAAAAATTCCCCCTGCAAGGCAATATCATAATGTACTAGTATGCACCGCATACTAGGCGCACTGCCACTACTGCAGAGGCTCCCAGCTTCACCTGGTCTTCTTTTTCGGGTTCGCGGACTCTGGCTGTCTGACTGTCTGAGTTGCAATGGCGTCACTCATGTGTGCAGGAGTCTCAGCCTTGGCACACAGCTATGAAAGGAAGGGCACGGGTATGCCGTTCCTTCAGAGTGCATGCGTTGGTGACGTCACTGGCTGCTGCTGGGTAGAATATCTCCTAAACGGTAATAAATAAAAAATAAAAGCAGAGGGTTTACTACCACTTTAGGCCATTTATTTCCATCTTGCCACCACAACTAGTTTTCATTTTCAGTTTTGAGTACTTCAGAGAAAACAAAATCAAGATTTATATAATCACACACATAGGTTAGACTTGTTGGAATTGTGTCTTTTTTCAACCTCACCTACTATTTAACTTTGTAACACAGGGACATGACCTCAAACTAACTGGAGGAAAGTTCAAAACTAATCTTAGAAGTTATTATTTTACTGAAAGAGCAGTTGATTCTTGAAATGAACTTCCAGCAGAGGTAGTGAGCCAGTCAACTGTAAATGGCTTCAAACATGCTTGGACAAACATAGATCTATTCTCAGGCAAAAAAGTTAAAGAAAAAAACCCCACAAAAACAAAAAAACAAAAAAAAAATAAAATATGGAAAAAAAACGGGCAGACTCAATGGACTACTCAGTCTTTTTTCTGCTGTCACTTTTCTATGTTTCTAAAACAGAACCGTTTGCAAATGCGTGCTAACTAAACCCCTGTTTTTAACGCAGACTGTAGGACTGGTTAATCTGGTTGGTCAGCAGACTGGTTGGTGAGTTGAGCTATGAAATGTTCTGTTTTTGTCTTTTATGTGCTTGCCCTTCCATGTGCTCCTTGCTGTGAAGGCCAGTTATAGGTGGGGGCAGGGTCCATTTGTTTGTTACAGGTGTAAATATGGTCCGGGGACACACTGGGCACCTCCGCTGCCACTGTGCTATGTGCTGGGTTCCAGTGTGCTCCTGTTCCTTTAACCCCCTTCCAACCAGCTGCCACAGTTGTACTATGGCAGGTTGGCTCCCCTGGGCGAACCGTTGTAACTCTACCCATGATTGCTCCACACAGAGACAGAACGAAGATCTATCAATGTAAACAGACAGATCTCTGTGCTGTCAGGGGTGACGAGAGTGATTTGTTGCTCATACTAAGTATGAACAATGATTGGTCTCCTCACCCAGTCAGGCCCTCCCCCCACAGTTAGACTCCCTAGGGAACACCGTTAACCCCTTGATCGCCCCCTAGTGTTAACCCCTTTCCTGCCAGTGACATTTACCCAGTAATCAGTGCATTTTTATAGCACTGATCGCTGTATAAATGCCAATGCTCCCAAAAATGTGTCAAAAGTGTCCGATCTGTCCGCCATAATGTCACAGTCTCGATAAAAATCACTGATCACCACCAATACTAGTAAAAAAAAAATAATAATAATAATAATAGTAAAAATGCCATAAATCTTTCCCCTATTTTGTAGATGCTATAACTTTTGCGCAAACCAATCAATATACACTTATTGCAATTTTTATTACCAAAAATTGTCACTCTTTTTTTGTTTATAACACATAAAAATAAAAACCGCAGAGATGATCAAATACCACCAAAAGAAAGCTTTATTTGTGGGAAAAAAGGATGTCAATTTTGTATGGGTACAACGTCGAACGACTGCACAATTGTCAATTAAAGCGACACAGTGCCGTATTGCAAACAATAGCCTGGTCATTGAGCAGCCAAATCTTCTGAGGCTGAACTGGGTAAGGGGGACTGGGCTGCCTCCAGGCCCACCTGCCCCTCATCTATCCATTGAATGCATGTGCTCTCACTGTGGCTCATAAATTCAGTAGCGTTTAGGACTGCAAGCATACACAGGGAGCCGTGAAGAGGCCTTGCAGCTTACGCATAATGCCCCCCCTCCCAAGAAAAATTGAGCACCAGCTGCCACTGCAAGGCATCCTTTAAAAATGATGGACAATCTTGAGGCACACCGTTCTAAAATGTAAAAGCTATTCTAATAGTTGTACATAATGCAGCAATGTCCACACATGTAGAACACCCAACGTTAGAGGGGATTTATTCTTCCAAAGCAAATACACTTTTGGAAACTAGTACTGACTACTATCCAATGTTTATCTTCTCCCTCAGTTTTTCTCCAGCTAATGTGATCCCAACACTGATGGAGAGGAGCAGGAGAGGGGGATACAAGGAAGCTGTGCAGGTAACTGACATCCTCCATATCAACTGATGATACCATTGGTCATTAGGACACTGGTGGCTAGAAGGTTGCAATGGTGCACAATGAAACCTGTGGCTTTTTGTAACTAAAAGGCAACCTTCATCCACATGCTGGCTTGTATACAATTTTTGGGCAATTTTTAGGCATTTTGCCAAGGAACCACTGAAGAAACCTCAAGGCACCCTGGTTGAAAAAGGCTGCCTTATGCCGCGTACACACGGTCGGACTTTTCGTCTACAAAAGTCCAACGGACGCTGACGGACTAAAGCTGGCTGGTAATCCGATCGTGTGTGGGCTTCTCCGGACTTTCAACTGACTTTTTTAGCCTCAAATCCGACTGACTTTAGATTTGAAACATGCTTCAAATCTTTACGTCGTAAGTACGACGGACCCCGAAATCCGCTCGTCTGTGTGCTAGTCCGACGGACAAAAACCCATGCTAGGGCAGCTATTGGCTACTGGCTATGAACTTCCTTATTTTAGTCCGGTGTACGTCATCACGTACGAATCCGTCGGACTTTTGTGTGGTCGTGTGTAGGCAAGTCCGTTCGTAAGAAAGTCTGCCGCAAGTCCGCCGAAGGTACGTCGGAAGTATGTCGGACAGGCTGTCGGACTTTTGTAGACGAAAAGTCCGACCGTGTGTACGCGGCATTAGAATACTACTGTTGTCTTACGTCAGTGATTCTCAACCCTGTCCACCCAACAGTTCATGCTTGCAGGTTTTCCTTTATCTTGCACGGGTGCTTTAAATCAGGGTCAATGGCTTGGTATTTTGGACAGCTATTTTATCTAAGAGAAATTCCCAAATCATTGCCTGTTGGGGGTACTTGAGGACAGGGTTGAGAACCACTGCCTTACACAACCAAACAAAATGAGTTACCGCAATAGTTATTTGGCTTCAATGCCCACAGTGTTTTTACTGCAGTAGAGATAATGACCTCAGGTGGGGACTAATGTGAATGGTCCTCATATTGCTTAAACAAGTTTATATGCAAGTCTCAACATATCTTGGCACCAGTCCAAGTTTTGTTGGCCCTCAGGTATGGATATTTTTTTTTCTTCTTTCAACAGGTCTACTAAGATTTCTTTGATTGTGATACAGCAAAGTAAGAGGCTGTTTAATGCTATGGTGGCAGGCAAACAAGTAGTGTGCTCTAGAGATGTACAAGGTGTACATGACTACAGGTTCCAGGTCACCACACAGCACACATTTACAGATAATGGTGACCTATGAAAACATACAAAGGAAAGGAAAAAATACACAAGTACATCATACTCTATAGAATGCATAATTAGATATATGGTATACTATGCATTTTTTAAGGTGTGAGAAGAAAAGGGTAGCTTTCTTTGCATTAAATGAACTCTGCTATAGCCCTAGTAATATCTGGGCTATCTCTGCTGACCTCCTAAAAATACTGGTTGCTAGACTGTTATATTGATTCAATAGGTTCATTACCTTTAGTCACTGACCTGGAACATATGCTGCTCGGAAGTTTTGATTTTACTCTGACTTCCTTTGACTTGACAGCCTTGTATCCCTGATGTATCCCTGATGACAAGTTTCCTTTATCATACTTGTATACATAAGATTATATTGATCATTATATTAAGGTAAAGTGGACAAGCAAGTTCAGCCCTGTATGTGGAGCCAATTTAAGGACACATGCTGCAGAGACACCAGGAAAATGAACCACCAAAGGACTTGTAAGTCATGGAGACGTGATAGTAACGATGTAAAGAAAAACTCAGATCTTGATGCTGAAGCCAAGAGAATTTTTGTTTTAAAGAAAGCAATGTCATTGTTCATACTGAGTTTCACAAACAAGATATGACAGAGTAAACGGTATTCAATATAACAGAAAATCATTGTCAAATATTATATCTCACCTTACCAGCCTTGAACAATTTCTATTATACCAGTATATTCACATTGAATTATCTTTTTTTATTATGATATAGACGTTTTGTTGTAGCCAATGTGCTTATATAGTTGTCTTTAATGCTATGATTCACATTAACCAGCAGGTGGTGCTAACACACATATTTTTAGGTAACACAAAGGCGCTAATGACTGTGAGTGTTATTTTACTAGACATTTTCCAGTTGAACACATTAAATCTCTCTATGGCAAATAACATTATGACACTGACCATTTTGCTGCAATGTACTGAGGACCTCACATGCACATAGTGATCAAAAAGTAATTTGTACAGCTACATCCCTGCACTGTGATTCCTCAACACATTAGTTCCCCATAATAACAAAATGGACAGTTTATGTCTGAGGACATTACTTTTCCTTCTGCAGGTACAGCATTAAAGTGAATGAACCTTTAGGCCTCCTCCAGGTTACTCCTTATTGTTATTGTAAATGTCACATTGCAATTTCCTATAACACTATACAGCTACAAAAAAAAGCCAGTGTACAATACTGGATGCTGTCTTGAGAGCTGTGTTACTTTTTACTGTATTTACATGGTCAATCCACCTAAAACTGTTTTAGGGGAGTCTTTGAGGGATTTTGTCATTTTTCCCATTCTAGGTTAAAGTGACAAGTTCCCCTGAAAGAATACATCCCCCCTTTCCCCCACCACCTCCACTGATACCTTCCCTGTGCCCTATTCAAAATGAAAGGGATAGAATGCAAAAAAGATTAGTAGGCAGGGCTGACACCACGTACTTAAAAATTTAGAGCTGTGTTGTCATATGAAAGACGAAGGTAGGAGCACACTATATTTCTGGTACATAAAGTTATTTTTTAATATTTGCAGCATATTTAAATTGATAGAACAGTGGGAATTGTGCATGTTTTTTTGACATTTACTAAATAAATATATATATTTTTTTATGTGGCCTTGACATACAGTATGCTTAAACCCCAATTCCAGGCACAAAATAAAAATACCCCTGCTGTGGGCCTCCAGAAATGTACTAAATATATATATTTTTTTAAATGTGCCCTTGACATACGCTTTAAACCCCCCCTCACCCCCCCCAAAAAAAATATCCTCGCTGTGGACCTCCAGAAATGTACTAAATATATATTATTTTTTAAATGTGGCCTTGACATACGCTTTAAACCCCCCCTCACCCCCCCAAAAAAAATATCCTCGCTGTGCACCTCCAGAAATGTACTAAATATATATTATTTTTTAAATGTGGCCTTGACATACGCTTTAAACCCCCCCCTCACCCCCCCAAAAAAAATATCCTCGCTGTGGACCTCCAGAAATGTACTAAATATATATATTTTTTAAAGTTTGCCCTTGACATACACTTTAAACCCCAAATCTGATCTGCAGATCTGACCAGACTTTCTGATTGCTCTGACAGTGTTAATACAAAAAACTAATGGTACCGAAAACTAATGGTACCATTATATGGGTGGTGGTGTATATAATGCACAGAAAAATTAAATAATAGGAAAAAAGTTTAACAGGTCTAGATAGCAATCAGTCTATTCACAATGGCACACAACTGAATTAAAAAAAACATTTATATTTAGAATTGTACACAAAACCTACACCCCATGAAAGCTGCACTCCAGGCAAACAGATAGGAACTTATATGGGAGCTGTTTTACCCAGTAAATGATTTGTAGCTCTATTTAATTAGTCCTGTGATTTACAAAGTGCTTCCACAGAGCAACTCCAGCCTGGTGACCTGACTTTTCTCTGCTTCAGTAGAGCTAAATATCTCACAAAAATACAATTTTCAGCATATGTTATATAATAAAGGCTGCATTCACACCTGAGCAGGGCAATTTTAGGGCTTTTTTAGATGCTTTTATTTGAGAATTTTTACAATCATATATACGCGTTTTAAAAGTGTATTGTATTGTATACACATTTTACATGTGTATACAAGCTTCAGGCATTTGTGATTCAGCCAATGAAAAGTACTAGTGGAATGCCTAGAATTAAATGCTTTAAATTCTCCAGAATAAAAACCTGAAAAAAGCTAAAAAAAGAGACCAAAAATGCCCAAATTTGCCTCAAAAGAAGCGTGTGTAGCTTTTGGAGCTTCAGGCATCAGAGCACTTGTATATGAACAGTCACCCTTACAATACATGGGACTTTGGATGTTGAGCATTTTTTAGCTTTGAGCTACAAAACGCTCAGCTTACTGATCAACTGATTACAGTCACTGACTACAAATAAAATCTACAAAAAATTCAAATAAAATCACCTGTTGTAAAAAAAAAACAGATGTCTCTGTCCAGGGGCAGTTACTGCTTTCGAGAGACTGGAAGCCCCTTTAGGCCGTGCAGTGGCTCTGCAGCTTACGCATGTATTTGCAAATGTGTGCAAACTAAACCCTGTTTTTAACGCAAACTGTCAGACAGGACAATTCGGTTGTTTGCAGGCTGGTCGGTGAGTTGAGCTGGGAATTTTATTTCATTTTGTTTGGAAGCCCCCTTAAAGTGGATGTAAACCCTCACATATACCCAGTGAAGTGCAGAGCCTCAGATGATTCACAGAGATGAAACAAATCTCCCTAGATACGTTTTACATGTATATCTGCTGTCTTCAGCTTTTTATATTCTTTAGAAAGTTCAGTTTGTGTTAGAAATGTTCTCTTCCTGTTCAGCACTGGGAGTGTAGTCTTGGCATACACTGTGTGACAGCTGATTGGAGGAAAGGCACACACACCCCCTCCACATAGGCTGAGGAAGGAAGGAATGTGCTGTGAATAGACCGGCTCTCTGCTAATCTAGTTATATCACCCACCCCAACACAAATTTCAGCCTGGTTTTATCTCGGTTGTCGTAGAACTTGTCAAAAATGATCATGCTGATAACAAAAGAACGGAGCAGCGGAAAGACACGGGACTTAGGGCTTTGGAGAGAGATAAGAAAACACTGCAGATATATGTGCCTAGGTCAAATTTCATGAATCAGGTTTACATCCAATTTAAGGTTTGAAAGACACACAAAGTTGCTAAGATGCTGGAAACCCCCCCCTCCTCCATTCATCTCTTTCCTGCTGCTTGATTGGACAGCGCAGCCTGAGAGGAGAGAGGAAGTTGAAATGTAGTTGGCCGCATGGACTTGACCATCCCCACCCTTGTGAACAAAGGCATGGCAGAGAGAGTAGCCCAAGAGCATGGAAATGAACCGTGGAGCCGCTAACAACTGCTGGAGGGCCCTGAGCTCATGGACAAGGCCAGCGCTGGGACTGAATTGAGGAAGGGATGGGGCATCAATGTAGGATAACTGAGACTGGGTGGTAAGTGGTGATGGAGCCTGTGCCTTCTGCCCCCCTCTGTACTGCCACCACCATTATCAGAACTCCTGGTAGGAAAAAGCTGCTTAAAGCGGAGGTCCGCCCACTGCTGCAAAAATTAAAAACCAGCAGCTACACATACTGCAGCTGCTGGCTTTTACTAATAGGACACTTACCTGTCCTGGAGTCCAGCGCTGTCGGCACCGCAGCTGATGTTTCCATCAGCTGTCCCCCTGGGAACCCTACTGCGCATGCGCGAAGCCCTGCTTCTCTCTCCTACTGTCCTGGCGACAGGGGGAAGAGGAGGGAGCCGAGCCATGACGTCAATATCTGTGGCTGTGTTTCCCGGAAGTGGGAACAGGATACCTGTCAAAGACAGGTATCCTGTCCCCCCTCCCCCTGAAAGGTGCCAATTGTGCAATTGGGGGTGAGGAAACAAATGAACGGAAGTTACACTTTTGGGTGGAACTCCGCTTTAAAAAAGTGCCTAAAGCTATGCATTGCGCATGCATTTAGGTGTGTCTATTGTTTGCGCATTAATGTATTCTATTGGCTAGAATTTTTTTTTCTGCCCATTGTAATGCATTAAGACTCAAACGCTAGATGCACCTAGCGTTTAGGTGTGTTTAGACGCGATTAGGCGCATCTAGCACTTTTTTTCTGCTCTTCAGCTCCTCTCCTGAACATGCCTTTGGTGGGTTTTAACTTCAGCTTGTAAACGTTCCTCTTCTAATGCCGCGTACACACGAGCGGACTTTTCGACCGGACTGGTCCGACGGACCGAGTTCGGTGGACAATCCGATCGTGTGGGCTTCATGGGACCTTCAGCGGACTTTTCCAGTCAAAAAATCTGACGGACTTTAGATTTAAAACATGCTTCAAATCTTTCCGACGGACTCGAGTCCGGTCAAAAAATCCGCTCGTCTGTATGCTAGTCCGACGGACGAAAACCCATGCTAGGGCAGCTATTGGCTACTGGCTATGAACTTCCTTATTTTAGTCCGGTCGTACGTCATCACGTACGAATCCGTGGGACTTTGGTGTGATCATGTGTAGGCAAGTCCATTCGTTCAAAAGTCCGTCGGAAGTCTGTCAAAAGTCAGTCGGAAAGTCAGTCGGACCAGCCCGGTTGAAAAGTCCGCCCATGTGTACGTGGCATAATACGCCTGTAAATGCCTATGTGTGCATAGGCTTATAAAGAAGTGCTTTTAA
This sequence comes from Aquarana catesbeiana, assembly GCF_042186555.1. NCBI lineage: Eukaryota > Metazoa > Chordata > Amphibia > Anura > Ranidae > Aquarana > Aquarana catesbeiana. The sequence goes on along the minus strand of NC_133332.1, from coordinate 192,806,783 downwards.
AGGCTGACACCCCCCCCCCCCCCCGCGCGCTAAATGCTTGTAACAGCAGCGTTTTTTAAGCTCAATGTGCATGAGGCCATACTGTAATGTGTGTAGAGAAATATGAGTAAGGCTCAGCATATCACAGAGTGGTATGAAGCACTACGTGTTATAAAGCTTCATAGCTTCATACTCTTGTGCACCCCTGGAGCCCAATTTCCAAGATGTCCATTATGTATATTTTAACTGCTTCCTATGGTCAATAACCTGCGTATGTCTCATTACTGACTAGCAAAGTCACATATCATAGTGAAGTTCCAACCTTAGCTTGCAAAAAAAGACTGTGAAGAGATTCTATGATGTTATAAGGTGGACAAATAACCGCCAATACTCACAGCTAAAAACACACTCAAAAACACTCCATGCTTTTTAAAGGATGGAAGAAAAAGTGAAAGATACTAGAATGTAAACAAACCCTTTATAAGTTATTAAAAAATACTATTACACACACCAGTTTGTCTAGAGAACATATTATACAAATCCTTGAGCTATTTAAAGATAACGTTTTCTGTAAATTTATATTATAGATAATTTTATCAGGTAACTTTCACATTTTTTACATCTTTGTTCCATACTTTATGGTTTGAAAATTTATATACTCTCTCTCTCTAATAAAACATGACTGCATTTTCACTCTCCAATGACTAATATGCCAAATGTATGTAGTTTAGCATCCTTACTAAAAGACTGCTGTGACTTTCAAAATCAAAACATGATTACCGAAAAGAACCAGCCTGAGCCAAATCGCAGACTTGCACTGAGAAAGGACACTAGTAAACCACACCAACACAGCAGCACTACTAAGCAGAAAATGTAGATGCTCCATGCACATACAGTATCTCACAAAAATGAGTACACCCCTCACATTTTTGTAAATATTTTATTCTATCTTTTCATGTGACAACACTGAAGAAATTACACTTTGCTACAATGTAAAGTAGTGAGTGTACAGCTTGTATAACAGTGTAAATTTGCTGTCCTCTCAAATTAACTCAACACACAGCCATTAATGTCTAAACCACTGTCAACAAAAGTGAGTACACCCCTAAGTGAAAATGTCCAAATTGGGCCCAATTAGCCATTTTCCCTCCCCAGGTGTCATGTGACTTGTTAGTGTTATAAGGTCTCAGGTGTGAATGGGGAGCAGGTGTGTTAAATTTGGTGTTATCGCTCTCACTCTCTAATACTGGTCACTGGAAATTCAACATGGCACCCCAAGCAAGGAACTTTATGAGGATCTGAAAAAAAGAATTACTGCTCTACATAAAGATGGCCTAGGCTATAAGGAGATTTCCAAGACCCTGAAACTGAGCTGCAGCACGGTGGCCAAGACCATACAGTGGTTTAACAGGACAGGTTCCACTCAGAACAGGCCTCGCCATGGTCGACCAAAGAAGTTCAGTGCACATGCTCAGCGTCATATCCAGAGGTTGTCTTTGGAAAATAGACGTATGAGTGCTGACAGCATTGCTGCAGAGGTTGAAGGGGTGGGGGGGTGTCAGCCTGTCAGTGCTCAGACCATACACTGCACACTGCATAAAATTGGTCTGCATGGCTATCGTCCCAGAAGGAAGCCTCTTCTAAAGATGATGCACAAGAAAGCCCACAGTTTGCTGACTGCAAGCAGACTAAGGACATGGATTACTAGACATGTGCACACTGAAATATTTCATTTCGGAATTTCGTTTTCGTCCAAAAAATACATTAATTTAGTTACTCCCGAAATTCGTTTTTATTTATCTAGTTTTTCGTTAAAAATTGCATTCGTCTGAAAATCCAAATTGAGGTCAAATCTGTCATTGAAGGCTTATGGTGTCTGTCGAATGTTCAAAGAAGATTCGAAGGAGCAGCTAAACTGTACGACACCGTATAGTTTACCTGCTCCGTCGAATCTTCTTAGAACTTTCAACAGACACCACAAGCCAAAGTACAAGTGTACTTAGTTCTAGCTATTTTACTGCTCCTCCTCTTTGGTTACAATCAGCCAATAACATTCATCATCATCATTATTTTTATTTATCTTTTCTCCCCTACGTTGAATCTTTTCTCCCCTACGTCGAATCTTTTCTCTCTATGTCGAATCTTTTCTCTCTATGTAGAATAATCTTGGGCTAACAGAGTTAAGGTTAGGCACATTCGACCACAGGTTTGATGGACACAGATTGTTATTGTCATCATCATGTCGAATCTCCTATCTATATCGAACTGTTGTAGCAATGAAAACGAAAATAAAGCATTTGCTTATGTCGGATCTTTCCTTTTTCGGATTCTGCACTTTCGTTATCATTTGTTAAAACGATAACGAAAATACCTGAAATTCGGACGAAAATGCATTCGGACGAAAACGAATGCACATGTTTATGGATTACTGGAACCATGTCCTGTGGTCTGATGAGACTAAGATAAACTTATTTGGTTCAGATGGTGTCAAGCGTGTGGCGGCAACCAGGTGATGAGTACAAAGACAAGTGTGTCTTGCCTACAATCAAGCATGATGGTGGGAGTGTCATGGTCTGGGGCTGCATGAGTGCTGCTGGCACTTGGGAGCTACAGTTCATTGAGGGAACCATGAATGCCAACATGTACTGTGACATACAGCAGCAGAGCATGATCCCCTCCATTGAGAGACTGGGCCATAGGGCAGTATTCCAACATGATAACGACCCCAAACACACCTCTAAGATGACCACTGCCTTGCTAAAGAAGCTGAGGGTAAAGGTGATGGACTGGCCAAGCATGTCTCCATACCTAAACCCTATTGAGCATCTGTGGGGCATCCTCAAATAGAAGGTGGAGGAGCACAAGGTCTCTAACATCCACCAGCTCCGTGATGTCGTCATGGAGGAGTGGAAGAGGACTCCAGTGGCAACCTGTGAAGCTCTGGTGAACTCCATTCCCAAGAGGGTTAAGGCAGTGCTGGAAAATAATGGTGGCCACATAAAATATTGACACTTTGGGCCCAATTTGGACATACTCACTTAGGGGTGTACTCATTTTTGTTGCCAGCGGTTTAGACATTAATAGCTGTGTGTTGAGTTATTTTGAGGGGACAGCAAATTTACACTGTTATACATACTGTATACTCACTACTTTACATTACAGTAAAGTGTAATTTCTTCAGTGTTGGCACATGAAAAGGTATAATAAAATATTTAAAAAATGAGAGGGGCGTACACACTTTTGTGAGATACTGTATATAATTGCAAACTCTTTCTCTCTCTCTTTATGTATACTGTATATTGTACAGCAGGGCTCAAAATTTCAAGTGCTGAGCCGTTAGCCAGGCTTTAAGAGTTACTCGCCACCAGTTGCCCCAACCAACCCCTACCCTGCCCCACCCCCAAGTCCCCCTTTTAACATGGCCTCATCGGTGGCCATCAGTGCAGCCTCATCAGTGCTCATCAGTGCAGCCTATTAGTGCCCATCAGTGCAGCATATCATTGCCCATCAGTGCAGCCTATCAGTGCCCATAAGTGCAGCCTTATCAGTGCCCCTCAATGCAGCCTATCATTGCCCATAAGCGCAGCATATCATTGCCAACCAGTGCAGCCTTATATGTGCCCATCAATTCAGCCTATTATTGCCCTTAAGTGCAACATATCAGTGCCCATATGTGCAGCATATCAGTGTCCATCAATGCAGCCTATCATTGTCCATCAGTGCAGCATATCATTGCCCATAAGTGCAGCATATAATTGCCCATCAGTGCAGCCATATCAGTGCCTATCAATGCAGCCTATCATTTCCCATAAGTGCAGCAGGGAGGAATCGGGAGGATCGGGAGGAAACTATCAGAAGGATCTGGCAGCCGGGTGACACAGAGGGGGGATCTCCCGCTGAGATGGCTTCTATATGAATAGCTGGCCGCTGCCAAATGAAGTTGCCTCCTGGACCGGAATTTGGAGGCTCTGAGTGATTTTGGGTGGGAAAAGCCTTCAAACCTGACTACAGGTATCTTGGTTCTGTGAGAGGCTGAAAATGGCAGGAAGCAGTCAGCGGGTTTCCATGAGGTGTGGTTTGGAGCAGGGCATACCTGTTAAATAAGCTGTGTGCTGTTTGGTTACTGGGACACTGCTGAGCTGTGCTGAACTTTTCTTTGGACCTCTGAAGCAGGTGTGGACCTATTTAACATGTTAAGGGGCAAGTTTATGCTGGTGGTGAGCCAAGGTTTTGCTTTGTTCCAGAGACTGATGAACTGTTTTATTTTCTCATACTGACAAATAAGCAGTTTTTTGTTTGCCTTTTTGCTTTTACAAGACTATATGTCAATATATATATATATATATATATATATATATATATATATATAGATCTATGTATATATAAGCACACCTTTTCTACTTTGATACACGTTTGACTATTTACTTTGTGATGATACTTTTTGATGTAAACTTGCAAACATACATGTGTTGAAAAAAAATGCTAGAGTTAACTGTAACTATAAGAGTAAGAAGATTACCTCTTCACTGGATGAGACTGAAGATGACAAACTAAACTGAGATTCACTACATTCAAATACATCTTCATCTTGGGTATCATTCAGACTTGACATAAATGTGGTTTCAGGATTTTTCTCAAATGCTTCATCCAATTGAGACTTATTTATAGTTTGTGTTTGAGAATTTTCATCAAAAGTATCTAAATTCAGACTGGGAACATCATGGCTTCCATTTTCCTCAGGTTGTGACAATTCAAACATTGCTTGTGTTGGTTTTTGGGGAACTTCTTCCACACAGGAAGTATTGTTTAAATATGATGTGTCATCATCCAATACTTTTGGAGTGTAAAATTTTGCATTATTTGTGTCTTCTTCTGTTTTGATGGTGGGTAAAATTTCCTGAACTGGTGCATTATCCATGAGATGGTGATTCTCCCACACGCGAGAATCTGTAGACCGAGAAAGAAAAATCAATGCATTCTCATTTTCAATGACTAAAGGTTCTTTGATAAAGGAGTTCTGCATTCTAGGAGTTTGTGGAGTTGACTGAGAAACCTGATCATCTGATGTAGATGACCTAGTGGAGCCTCTCCATTTCCTAGCTGCTTCTGCCACGTTGCTGAAAAATCTAAATACCCCACCAAAGTTTTTTGATTTCCCACTGCTTCCAGTGTCAGGTGTTTTAGTCACATTGTCCTGTAATCTTTGATCTTTTTCAGCAGCAGAAATACTATCACTTGTGTCATCTGCATTTTGGAATGTACTGCCTTGAAATTTCTCAAATCCCTTTGCATCTTTTGTAGCCACTGATAGGCCCTTTATGTAACTCCACATATAAGAGCTCCTTCCTCTGCGATGTTCTGATGCCATTTTAAGTCCTCGCCTTTGGATTTCTCCTTCAGCAATAGTTGAGCTCTTAGTGTTAACCAATGGCCATCTACGATTGCTGCCAAAATTTTCATTGTCCATAGCTTCAGAATTTCCATTCATTTCACCATCTATGTCCCTTAACCACTTGTTTTCACTAGGGAAACATTCAGAAATGCTAATGTTTAACTCTACATCTTCAAATGAGGTATCAAGGTCATCAATGTAGCCTGCATAAGAATGTCTGTATGGTCTTTGGCCATCAGCATATTTCCTTGTCCTAAATAAAGCACTTGGTATGGTAAGTTCTATGTCTTCTGATGGTTGACTCTGGACCTTTGCTTTGGAATTACGATGGACAGAACTCTTGGAAAAAGTTGCAGATCTCAGTCTTTTAAATGATCTCACTTTGTCCATGAAAGACAGTTTAGGCTTGGGCTCACTGATCTCACTTGTGAGTATCATAGACTGAGGCCTTTTACTACGCCCAGAATTAGCTCTCCGTCTACTGACAAACCTCCAGATTCGAGTCCCTTTTGCTCTCTTCTCATATCTGTGTGTAGTATCCTCCCCTTGAAGCTGAGTGGAAACCCCACTGACTTCACAGTGGTGAAGCTCACAAATTGCCATAGTGCCTGTCTCGTTCTCCTTGGGACTGGACTGAAAACTTTTGTTCATGTACCCATTGAAGATCACATCTGAGTGGCTGTTAAGATCGCCATTCACAACTTCCATTGCTTGCTCTCCAGCCTTCACCACATGCCTTCCCTGTCAGGCGATCAGGCTGCAAGAGTAAAACATGCAAATTAGGACAGAGGTCTACAAATGATATTATTACCAATTTAAATGGTAACAGGACAACAAACTATTTATCTTTAAGTCTAAAATTTGATTTTATCAGTATTTACCAAAATACAGCTAACCAAACATATGAACATTTAGTATTATTATAACACAGAATTTATATAGCGCTTTATATTACAGGATTTATATTACAAAATAGAGGCAGGCAGACAGTACAGCTACAATACGATTCAATACAAGAGGAATTAGAGGGCCCTATTAACGAATTCTCCTATAGGAAAAACATGTGGAAAAAAAAATAAAAACTGAAAGTGAAGTACCTAGAGGTGAAAGGAGTCTGATCAAACAATACAGTGAGCATTATTTGGGCTATCTGGCTCATTTGTAGACTATACTGTATACTTCACATATGCACAGACATGAGATCACTCACTATACTAAACTCTGTACTTATAGGCTCATCTATATGCTTATAGGCACATATAACCACAACAACAATAAGGACAGTTTAATTTAATTTCAAAAACTCTGCTGCCACTTGGTTAGTACAGTCATATTTATAATTATTTCAATTGATTTAACTAGGCTTTAAAAATACTGAACTTTGAACCCCACACTTCAGAGCATAGACCACTACAAACTCAAAAGATGGGAAATGGCAGCATAACCAGAAACTAATAGAAGCTGGAGTTGTAAAAAAGAACTGTTTGACTCAGTGTTTATCAACACAGTTCAGATGTGAAATAGAGAGATACAAATACAGAGTTTTGCCCATTGGGACTTTAGATGAAGCGCCACACAGTCAGTAGTAAAAACATAGTATAGATCTATTGAATATGCCAGCAATAGGACAAGGAAAAATGTCAAAATGCCAAATAGTTGGCCCAAATATACATATCCATTACATAGTTAGATACAGACATCAAATAATCCATAGTAGGTGTGTCATAGCATCTATGGTGACCCAGTATGTTTCATGAGTTCAGTCTCACTCTTCAGGGGTTGATGCATAGACATGATCTATAAAGTAAAATAGTAACAAGAAATAACAGTAAAGAACATGGAAATATGTCAAATAAATTAAACACTGTTACCTTGTCCAAAGGACTCAGCTGATCACAGATTGGGGTAAAGGGCCAATCACAGCGGCCCTTTACCACGTGATCAGCAGTGTCCAATGAAAGCTGATCACAGATGTCAACACAAGTTGATTATCAGCTTGAAGAAGAAAGACAAAAATCAGCTTGTGTTAAAGGGACAACAGCACTAATAATCAGGGCACTAGTGCCCTGATTATCAGTGCAGTCCCATCAGTGCCCACCAGTGCTGCCAATCAGTGCTTATCAGTGCTGCCAATCACGGGCTCCTCATCAGTGTCGCCTATCAGTGCCCATTAGTGCCGCTTATCAGTGCCCACCAGTGCTGCCTATCAGTGCTCATCAGTGCCAACGATCAGTGCCAATCAGTCTTACCTATCAGTACCCATCAGTGCCGCCTATCAGTGCTGCCCATCAGTGCCTCCTCATCAGTGTCACCTATCAGTGCCCATCAGTGCCACCTATCAGAGCCCATCAGTGCTACATATCAATGTCCATCAGTGCCACCTATCAGTGCCCATCAGTGCCACCTATCAGTGCAGCCTCATCAGTGCCCCCTTATAAGTGCCCATCAGTGTCACCTATCAGTGCTCATCAGTGCCACCTATCAGTGCCCATCGGTGCTGCCTCATTAGTGCCCATCAGTGCAGCCTATCAGTGCAGTCTCATCAGCGCACATGAGTGAAGGAGAAAAATTACCCATTTGCAAAAGTTTATGAAAGAACTATGAAAAAAAAAATTTCGGTTTGTTTAGCAAAAAATAAAAAACCCAGTGGTGATCAAATACCACCAAAAGAAAGCTCTATTTGAGTGAAAAAAATGATAACAATTTACTTGTTGCATAATCACAATTGTCATTCAAAGTATGACAGTGCTGAAAGCTGAAAATTGGCCTGGGCAGGAAGGGGGTAAAAGTGTCCAGTAGGCAAGTGGTTAAACAGTTTGTTTGGGCCAAGTTGGTGTGCTTTTTGGGCATTCATTCTATAGTAACTGAATGTAGCCTTAGCTACATACAATATACAGCGCTATGAACAAAATAGAGTCGGGCTGAGTACTGCCCATCCTTTCAAATGGGAGCTTTGTATTTTATTAATTAATTCAAAGCTTCCTCTGATTGGTTGAGGCAAAGTTCATAATGCCACCTACATACAGTTAATACAGCACGCCCAGCAAGCTTGGCCCATGGAAATATTTAAAGGGACATTAAACATACAGTTTGGCCTATTTGCCTTAGCTATGGAACCCCTTGCCATATGCATCCGTAGCTCCCCTTTAATCAGAGGTCTCCCCATTGGTACTATAGAGGAACATATTTCTTTGTACACAGATTACACTTTAGTATACCTGGCTGACCCTCATGATTCCCTAAAAAAATCTTTTGTCTGAAATGAATACCTTTGGAGATTATTCTGGCTTTTGGATGAACTGGGACAAATCCATTCTTTTTCCTGTAGACCAAGCTGCTATACCCTTAGTTCACCCGGACTTCAGACTACAGGTTGTCCCCTCATGTAGATATTTGGGTATAGTAGTTCAATTACCTCTATCTTCGTATATTAATAATAACTTGTGTCCCTTGCTGTCACAATTGCAATTACAAACTAAACAATGGATGGATTTGCCTCTATACCTCACGGGAAGGGCCAATGTCATTAAAATGATCTATATCCCCAAACTGTTCTATGTTATGGCCAATTCCCCCTGCAAGATTCCAAAATCAATTTTTAAACATATTGATACAATATGCACAGTGTTCTTATGGAATGGTCGCCCTCCCAGAGTAGCACTTGAGATGTTATGACTCCAATTTGACAGGCTTGGCTTTCCCTAACTTTTATTTGTACTACTTGGCATCTCAACTTGTCCACATACACGACTGGCTGTATCCAGTTTCTACTAATGCTTGTGATACTACAGAAGGGGCTATTGCCTCCTCCTTGGAAACCCTCTATAATATTATCTATAGGGGCTGTGTTCCGGCCTATCCAGGTACGTTAATTTTACGTACATCTCTCTCCCTGTTTCAATCCATAGTTGCAAAAATTTGTGAGGACTTGAGGTCGACATCCCCCAATAATCCATTGGGGTTTAACCCTAACCTTCAAGAATTATATTCCCTACCTGATCCACAGCAATGGTCTTCTAAACAGGTCAAATATGTATGTCACCTCTACACTGCACAAGGTTTTAAGTCCTTTTACCAATTGCGTGTGGACTTAGACTTGCCACGCACCTACCCATTTTACTATTATCAACTTCGGCATGCTGTACGTGGGCAATTTGGTTCTTTGGATGACCCTATCTAGGTGTCGCCCCTAGAGAAATTGTTAAGACACCCAGACCCTACAAAACTTGTATGCACCTATTATGCTGCCTTTATAACAGACACTAATCCTAGATTCTGGGCTGCGCTAGTGAAGTGGGCTTCCCTGGATATACACTTCACGGAGGAAGACCAGTCTGAGTTTGGTGACACGTTTAAAACCTCTGTCATTTCCTCTAGAGACCATGTTATCCATCTTAAGATCTTTCACCACTCTCACCTTACTCCTGCTAGATTATATAAAATTAGGTTGTCTCCCTCAGCTGAGTGCTTTAGAGGTTGCAGTCAAACTGCTGACTTTTTCCATTATTTTTGGACCTGTCAGGATTTCTGGGTGAATATAGGCTCCTTTATCTCTTCTGCATTGGGTCTGCCAAATATTGTAAATCCCAAAAATTGTCTTCTGGGCATCTTTGGTGACTTGACCATCCCTTCCTATGCCAAGAGACTGCTTTGCATCCTTTTTTTATGTGAAGAAGTCCCTTAAAACATTTCATAAAATATGGGGTAGATGGCTGGCCAGTCCCCTAACTTTAACCCCTGTACCGCCATGATTAGCTGTATCCCTATGCATAGTACTGGCCTGGCACCCCGCTCTGGTACATGTTATGTTCGATTGAGTTAGGTTGTCTGTGTATATTCCTTATACATGTTTCCATGATCACAGGAGACGTGTGTGACAATTATATAAGCACTGTTTATTTCTTATGTACAGTTTTTTCTCTGTACATTGTGTTAGGTTTATTGTGTTTTTTTCTATATGTTTGTCTCATTAAACTCAATAAACATATCTTTAAAAAAAAAAACATAGAGTTTGGCTTTACAGCAACCTGAAAGGTTTTTAAATTTGTCTATTTAATGCCTTTTTAACATTTTGTTTATCCTAATCGGCACTAATTAAAGCAGACCTTCGGTAGTTTTTTCAACTTTCCATCTATTAAATCTTCTGCCCTTGTTGTTTTAACTTTGGATAGTAAAACATTTTTTTCTGCCCGTAAATACCTTTTACGGTCCACTTCCTGTTTCTTGTCTAGTAAAAAGCCTAGGCTTATGACATCATGCACAGCTCTCTCTCTCACTCTCGTGAGAGTTTGCCAGGAAGTGAGGGGGGGTGAGTCATAAGAGGACCAATAAAACCTGCAGGGCTGCAGAGCTGGAGGTGTGCCTCGGTGTGTCTGTGTAAATTCAGGAAGTGAACAGGCAGCAGCTTCTGCTGCCCACAGTTAAAATGGCTGCAGCCAGACTTCGTAGAGGGAGATTTCTGCTGCATATTTGGCAAGTACAGAATCACAGTACATATAAAATAATATGCAAAGTGGTTGGAGAGAAGCTTCAGAATGGCAAAGATGTTTTTATTACAAATTATGTGAGCAGACTGCAGTTCCTCTTTAACTGTTTCTTCCCATTCTCCCTTCAGCTATTATTTTCCTGTCTTTTTTTAATTTCTTTTTTATTAACTTTTAATATTCAAGTTTTGTTTTTCATTTTTATTTGTTGTGTTTGTTCATTTTTTTAATAATTTTTTTGTGTCGCATTTACAAAAGCGCTAAATTGAAAAAAAAAACACATTTTTATTTCAATTGTAAATAACTTTGCAATGCTTTGTACCAAAATCATAATTTTACTGTAATTTTAAACAAGACAAATTATAGAAAATATTTATACTTTTATTATTACTTTTTTATTTGAGCTATTTTTTTTAAAGAACACTATTTAAAAAAAGCGTGCATTTTTTTTCAATACAATACCACAAAAAAGAAATATCAAATATCATATCTTATATCTTAAGTAATGTCAAAGTTTTTGCCAAATAAAAAAAGTTCATAGAAGAAATGCACAAACTGCTCTGGTCCATAAGGGGGGTTACAGGTGTAAGAGGGAAAATGATTAGGAGGCATATTTAAAAATGTGACATTCATCAAACATTCACTGCAGGTGTACCTTGCTGGTACATATGTTTCAAATTACAGTGATATATGTAATGTCTTCTGCCAGCCAGTATCAATTTTATAAAATAAATACTTTGCTGGAAAAAATGCCATCTTTCATCCTGGATTAACCGCTTGCTGTCCGTATAAGTACATATACGGCAAGATGACTCTTCTGCACTGGATCACATACCTAGCACATGATCCAGCACTTCCGGGTTGGGGGCATGCAGGTGCGCCACCGCTGGCTAGCTCCCACTGTGATTATTCAGCGCAAGCTTGATGTCTGCCGACACCCGACGAATGTTCGTTACACAGGCAGAAAACAAGGCAGATTGCCGTTCTGTCAGCGGGGAAGGCATTGATTCTGTGTTTCTGCAAAGCAGGGACACAGATCTATGCCTTCCCCTAGTACAAGCACCACCCACCATTTAGTAAAACACCGGCTAGGAACACAATTAAGCCTTTTATCGCCCCTGATGTTAACCCCTGATGTTAAGCCAGTCTCATTAGTACAGTGACAGTGCATATTTTTAGCAGTAATCACTGTATTAGTGTCATTGGTCCCCAAAAAGTGTCAAAAGTGTCAGTTAGTGTCCCGACTGTCCACAGCAATATCGCAGTTCCGCTATAAGTTACTGATCACCGCTATTACTAGTAAAAAAACAAATAAAAATTAAATTAGAAATATCCCATAGTTTGTAGACGCTATAACTTTTGCGTAAACCAATCAATATGCACTTATTGGGAAAAAATATGTAGCAGAATACATATTGGCCCAAATTGATGAAGAAATTTGCTTTTTTTTTTCTTTTTTTTTTTTTTATTGGAGAAGTTTAATAGCAGAAAGTAAACGTTTTTTTTCCCAAAATTGTCGGTCTTTTTGTGTTTATAGCGTAAAAAATAAAAACCGAAGAGGTGATCAAATACCACCAAAAGAAAGCTCTATTTGTGGGGGGGAAAAAAAGACTAAATCTTATTATATTATATTGGGTACAGCGTCACATGACCGCGCAATTGTCAGTTAAAGTAGCGCAGTGCCGCATCGCAAACACCGGCCTGGTCTTGAAGGGGGGTAAATCTTCCGGAGCTGAAGTAATTAATAAGTACAAGTTATAAAATAACAGTTGATAGCTCTCCCATTCTCTACGGTGTGGATAAATGGCAATACAAAAAATGTGTTCCATGAAATTTGGAACCATTACTTGATTGTGATTCTCCTGGCCTTATAAGAATCATGAAACATAGGACTGCGCCCTAAATTATCACAAAGGGCTGTCAGTTTTTTTGTGGTCACCCCATAAGGGAGATTACCTTTATTTCCTGTCCAAGAACTGGTGTCCCCATTGGAAGATTTCCTTCTATTACTGATCTGATATCAACCCAAAATTTGGGATTTTTTTTTACTTTCACTGACAGAATCTCCCTTATAGGGGCACAGACAGCAATTAAAACAGACAAGTGTTCTAATCCTCCACTGGATGAATTTCAGTCCGTGTGTACCACTGTCTGTTCAACAGATGTCAAAAAGTCATGCTGGAAAACCAGCATTTGATCAGCACTTTCTGCCAATGGCCACAGTGCTGATCTGTGTATTCTGATAAGGAAAGGGAGGGGTGGGGTCCCCTGCTTGTCAGAATACAATAGAACATTGGGAGAGATCCCTGCATCAACATCATTTGTATAGATGCAGGGAGCTGTCAGTTGAACAAAAAAAAAATGAATATGTGTACCTTGCTTTATTCTTTGCATTACTGTTTTGATCAGAGGAGGCAGTCATTTAAAAACCTCCTTCATCCCATATCATTTCATTCAAGTGATAAACTACTCCCTCTCGTCCTTTGTTCAAATTGGGAATACATTTCAAAGTTCAGCCCCACCTTTAACTTGATCAAATTAAATGTTTTCAAAGCAAACCTAGATTTTTTTTCCACTTAAAGCAATACAAGATGCAAAAGACATTTGGACTGAGAAGCAGCAAAATATTAGAGTATGCCATATATTTATTAGACATGCCGAAAAATTAGCTGGTTTTTGTTCTTTTCCGTAAATTCGAAACTTCGTAAAAATTTGTAAATTCAGAACTTCAAAAATTTGAAAATTCGTAAATTCTAAAATTCTAAATTCATAAATTCGGAAGTTTGGAAATTCGGAAATCTGAAAATTCAGAATTCGAAATTTTGAAGATTTGAAAATCCAAAAATTTGAAAATCCGAAAATAAGGGAGGAAAATCCAAACATTCGAAAATTCTAAATAATAACTAACAAACTAGTAATAACTAACTATTAAATTAAAGGTATTGGAATTTCCTTTCAAATTTGGCTGTTAGGCCCCTTTCACACTGGGGCGGTTTGCAGGCGTTATTGTGCTAAAAATACCGCCTGCAAACCGCCCCTAAACAGCCTCCGCTGTTTGTTCAGTGTGAAAGCCCGAGGGCTTTCACACTGAAGCGGTGCGCTGGCAGGACGGTAAAAAAAGTCCTGCGAGCCGCATCTTTGGAGCGGTGAAGGAGCGGTGTGTTCACCGCTCCTTCCCATTGAAATCAATGGGACAGCGCGGCTATACCGCGGCTATAGCCGCGCTGTACGAGCGGGTTTAACCCTTTTTCGGCCGCCAGCGGGGGTTAAAACCACACAGCTAGCGGCCGAATACAGCCGCAAAAACGACGGTAAAACAGCGCTAAAAATAGCGCTGTTTTACCGCCGACGCCCCCACCGCCCCAGTGTGAAAGGGGCCTTAGTGAACGTAACAAATACAAATTTATCTGAAGTTACGAATTATTCGAAATAACGAATGCTACATCTAATCAAATGGAACAGAACGAAATAATAATAATACGTTTTTATTATTATTATTATTTATTATTATTAATTTGTTACATTCCATTTGTTTAGATACGGCATTCGTTATTACGGATAATTTGTAACTTCGGATAAATTTGTATTCGTTATGTTCACTAACAGCCAAATTTGAAAGGGAATTCCAATAACTATAATTTAATAGTAAATGTTCAGCTATTATTAGATGGTTATTATTTCAGATTTTCGAATTTTCGGGTTTTTGAATATTCTGATTTTCGTTCTTATTTTCGGGTTTTTGTTCTTTTGAATTTGCGGATTTTCATTCTTTTTTTGGATTTTCGAATTTCTGGAATTCCGAGTTTTTCGAAATTTCGAATTTTTGAATTTTGAATTTCTGAATATTTGGAAAAGTTCGGAAATTCGGATATTTCCGAATTAAAGAATTTCGATAAAAAACGAATTCAGAACTAAACTAATTGCGCATGTCTAATATTTATTGGTAGAGAGGTTCATTTCCTTGTTGTATCAATCATTCTTTTAATTAATGCAGGTCAGTTAACTTAAACTAAATCATAACGAATGTATACAATATATAATAACCCTATTATGGTGAAAAATAAAATAATTCCTATACTAATAACCACATTCTCCCTTAATAATTATAACTCCGTTGTATGTTATTCCTGTAACATAAGGGATGATTTCCACGTTTGCTTACAGTTAGTAATATAAAATAGATTTAATTTAAAGGAAGAGTAGCAGATTTTCAAAAATTATAATTTGATATTATATGGCTGTTTAAAGTGGAAGAAAAGTGGCATTTGTTGCTTACAAGTTATAATCAGTATTTTTTGCTAGAAAATTACTTAGAACCCCCAAACATTATATATTTTTTTAGCAGAGACCCTAGAAAATAAAATGGCAATTGTGGCAATATTTTATGTTACACTGTATTTGCGCAACGGCCTTTCAAATGCAATTTTTTTGGAAGAAATAAACTTTCATGAATAAAAAAAAACAAAAAAAAAACAGTAAAGTTAGCCCATTTTTTTTGTATAATGTGAAAGATTATGTTACACCAAGTACATAGATACCTAACATTTCATGCTGTAAAATTGCGCACCCTTGCGAAATGGCGACAAACTACAGTACTTAAACATCTCCATAGGCGGCGCGTTCAATTTTCTACAGGTTACCAGTTTAGAGTTACAGAGGTATCATAGTGCTAGAATGTTTGCTCTTGCTCTAACGATCGCGGTGATACCTCACATGTGTCGTTTAAACACTGTTTACATTGGTGGGCATGACTTACATATGGAAGTACGGGGGGGAGCCGTGACAGCGCTGCGCTAGAGGGCTTCATTTTCAGGTAAGTCTGTCATAATGTGCTAGTATGCAGTGTATAAAACGTAAGCTTATATTTTTTTTCAGGAAGTCCTGTTACTTCATTTGAATCTTAAAGGGGTTGTAAAGGTATTTTTTTTTTTTTTTTTTTTTAAATAACAAACATGTTATACTTGCCTCCACTGTGCAGCTCGTTTTGCAGAGTGGCCCCGAACCTGGTCTTCTGGGGTCCCTCGGCGGCTGTCTCGGCTCCTCCCCGCAAGAAATAAACACCTTCATGCGAGCTCTCTCGTATGGTGTTTAGTTCTTGTGGGCGCGCTCCCGTGATACAGCCAGCGGCTATAGCCGCCCACTGTATCACTCGGCCCCGTCCCCCGGCGCGCCACGTCATTGGATGTGATTGACAGAGCTGCTTTCAATCCATCCAGTCTAGCCAATCAATGGCCAGGCTGAGCGGCGGAGAGGATGTCGGGAGCGAGCGCAGGACTTTAGAGGGATCAGGTAAGTAAAACGGGGGGGCTGGGGGGGCCGGCATTGTCAGATATTTTTTCACCTTAATGCATAGGATGCATTAAAGTGAAAAAACGTGAACCTTTACAACCCCTTTAAAGTAGTAGTAAACCGCCACAGAAAAATTGGGCCCCCTGCTGGTTTAAATCATAATATACCAATACATTGTGATTTAAACCTACAGGAGGCCCAACTTTTCTGTTTTTTTGTGGCGGTTTAGTACCACTTTAAGATTCAAATGAAGTAACTGGAATTCCTGAAAAAATATAATGTTTTTGCTATTTTTATTATAGCACATATTAAAGAATATCAGTTTAAAAGATTACATTTTAAGCACTTGTTTTATTTGCATAAAATTCAATGTTACAAATGCACATTTAATCAGGCATGTGCAGTCAGGGGAGGCAGGTGAGGCAGAGCCTTGAACATAAAAAAAAAAAAAAAAGAGAGAAAGAAAAAGAAAACTGATCAACTTCGAGGGTTGTAGCTCGGCGACGTAGGATCACAGAGACCCCAAATTTGGGGGGTATGTAGCTGAAGTCCTACCCCACCACTGGTCACTGGGGCTCCTATCATCTATGGTTCCGGAGATACGGGGCTCTTTGCACAGCCTGTCAGAAGCTATATACAGAGCAGCCAGTTTAAATACAAGCTGGCACACTCTGCAGAAGACTGAGAGGATGAGCTCACAGTGTCTCTCCTCACTTCTTGTCAGAGGCTCAAAGGATAGCTTGGAGTCTTGGACCAATGGTAAAGTATCATTGGCCCAAGCTGTCCAATAAAAATGCTGCAGTGGAGGCACACCTCTCATTGCAGTGTCATAGAAGGGGGCATGTGTCTAAAAGATACATGCTCCCTTCTAGCCCAGCCCTTTTAACTACAAGGAAAAAACATGTGTTTATGGGTATAAGGTTTACCCATAATCCCATGTTTTTCTCACACAGTTAGGGTCCATGCACACAGCCATTTTTGGGAGTTTGGGCGTTTTTTTTTAACAGCCCATAAACTCCCCTCTATGTTATCCTATGTGTCCATGCACACATGGACTATTTGTGAGTTTATCAGCAGTGGAGTTTATGGGCTGTTTTCTCAACAATGTCCTAAAATCGTGTTCAGGAGCTGTTTTTCTGACCAAAAAAAAGCTTAAAAACGTTAAACGCACATAAACGCTCAAAAACATGGCTCACCAGTGGTTTTTAACATTTTTGCTCCATTGAAAAAAAAACGCTAAAAAATGGTAATAAACTCTATTGGCTGCAAAAGCTACTCACTGCAAAGCTACTGGCGTTTTTATAACATTATTTTAACGTCCAGTGTGCATGGAACCTTAAGAGGGAGAATGAGAATCTGCTGCTGCTGAAAAGGTACAAGTTAATCATATATTATTATGCTATATGTTATAAGATAATAATTTATTATTGATCTATTTACTGTGAAATTCCTGATTGGAAGTTATAACTTCAAACTTCAGTAATTTGTCCATTAAGCCACCTGCTTGAGTACAGTTTTTGAAAATATAATAAATTACCTTAAAAATAATATATAATAATTATTTGTATATTACTTACTTATTGTAATTAACGCCTTGCCACCCAGGCCAATTCTGACACTTCTCTCCTACATGTAAAAATCATCATTTTTTGCTAGAAAATAACCCCCAAACATTATATATATTGTTTTAGCAGACACCCTAGGGAATAAAATGGTGGTCATTGCAACTTTTTATGTTACAGGGTATTTGCGCAGACACTTTTCAAACGCATTTTTATTTAAAGAAATTGTTTCATGAAAAAATAAATAAAGAAAAAACACTAAAGTTAGCACGATTTTTTTGTAAATTATGAAAGATGATGTTACGCAGAGTAAATAGATACCTAACATGTCATGCTTTAAATTGCGCACACTTGTGGAATGGCGCCAAACTTCAGTACATAAAAATCTCCATAGGCAAAGCTTTAAATTTTTTTACAGGTTACATGTTTAGAGTTACAGAGGAGGTCTAGTGCTAGAATTATTGCTCTCGCTCTAACGTTCGCAGCTTATGTAACCTGTGTGTATCTGGCTCTGATACCAACCAGTGCCTCACCAGCCACTGACCTCACTGCATGCCCCTGCATTTAATGCAGGGGGCTCACATGCATCAGTGTGTGCAGTGCATGCTGGGCTGTCTGGTTAGAAAGCCCAGAAATAGCTCTGTGCATACTGATTGCTTTTGCACACTGACTAAACAGAGATTTTTTTAGTCATTTCTCATTTAACAAATAGAAGGAAACAGTTCAATCAATCACTATTCCTAGTAAAACTTCCTCCTAAACTCTTTGATTCACCATTCTTTTTAACATTTAAGAAAACCTGCAATTCCTAAACCTCTTCAGAAAATGCCATTTGCCCAGCCTTTATACTGACATTCACTGACATAAGGCAAGTATAGACATCAGAAAAGTCAGCGAAAAGTTCAAAGTCTTGATCTGAATAGTTGTTTCAAGTCAGTGACTGAAAGTTTTAAATTGAAGGATCAACTTCACAGCCAGGCAACTAGCATTTCTAGAGGTCAGCAATGCCAGCCTCCAAATTTCACTCATGACATATTTCTTTTAATAAGATAGACTCAGAAATACTTGCAAATGAAGAAATATATTCAGGCTGCAGAATGGTATGTCAAAATGCTACTGTGACCTCTATTATAACATTTCTACAAAAAATGTAGAAAGCTCATTAATCATCACTAGGAGATGACAGTAAAAAGAATCATGCAGTACACCTATGACCAGCATCTGCTTGGCATGGTAATTGTCTTTCCCACATGGCATTAGGGGAGGGTAGGGTATCAGATCCAGGCTTATAGAGGAATACTTTACGGTGCATCTCTAGACTTGTAAAGAATGAAAAACAAGACAAAGATGCACAGATATGATAAACTCCTACATTATGAATTTCCAAAGACAAAAGCAGCAAAAGATATCCGCATATGCTTCGTTTTTTATAAATCCTATTATCTATTATATATTGCCAGTTTTTTTACATAGGTTGTTTGAACATTTTTAAGAATACATAAAGCATTGTAATAAAGCACACTGTTAAACATCAACAAGAGTGGTTGACACAGAAGTATAATGAAACATTAGGGGTGTAGGATGAGGGACCCATTATATAGGAGGCAGAGTGTATGAAGAGAAAGGACAGGGGGAATTTTAAGCAAAGGTAGGTGTGGTGATATAAACCCCCCAGAAAATATAACTGAGTCCAAAATGTAAAGTGGGTGGGTAAGAATGGGGTTTAGGGCTTTTGGGCAATGGGACAGAGGAAGCCAGGGAAGGACTGATTTTGGCATCAAGTGAAACTCTATCAAGTCCAGGGGGAAGGTCTTGTATGGCGTGAAGATGGTAAGGGGGCAATATTTGCAGCTACGTATAACTGAAAAATGTTGGGCACCGCTAAGCCTCCTGCTTGTTTTGGGACGAATTGCATATGCCTATTAATTCTAGGCCTGGACTTACCCCAAAATGAATTGCAAAAGTGTAAGCAGTTCAATTCAGAGAATTTGAGTGAGGATAGTAACTGAGATAGCTCTAAAAGCAGCTTGGGAACATATGTAATTTTGTCTGTATGTATTCTACTGAAGTATGAAATAGCAAAATATTGCAAGGATTCAAGGAACCAACCTGGTTCTTCTTAATCATTTGGTAAAGAAAGGTATTAAAAGTCCAACACATATGGATTGCCCATGCAGGAGTTCTTCTGCAAATACAAATATAGGTGTTCGGCCACTCTTTCAGAGCCTTCCAGACCTCCTCCAGCCCCCCTGGACTTGCTAGCCGCCTCAGCTTTATCAACCTCCCAGACTCTTTAAAAACAAAAAAACACCGCTCTAGGCAGACATCTCATAATGCATCCCACCTGCTAATGGAAACAGGTGCTGGCTCTGCATGTAGGAATGAATCGAAGAAAAGACTGGACAGACGCACTCTGTTGACACCTTTATTGAAGACGGTTTAAAAATTCTTCTGATACAAATACATCAGAGGCACAGGATCAAAGAAAAGCTGACAAGCTTACCACTATGGGGTGCTTAGTCAATTGTACCAAAATAATTTTTAAACCGTCTTCAATAAAGGTGTTAACAGAGTGCGGCTGTCCAGTCTTTGCTTCGATCCACTCCCAGACTCTTTCTTGGACTCTGAGGCCCATGTAGCAGTCCTGACCTTCCCAGTCCTTTGAGCAAGAAGTCCCTTTGACAAGGGATGCGGTCTCTGATAGGAATAAGCAGGTCTCCGGACAGGGGTCTGTTGCCAAACGGTAGCAACTGCACTGAACTGTGCTCAGATCTAGCTTTTATTGATCCTGCACACCTGTGACCTCACACAGGCTGCAAGCAACTAGCAAAGCCTTCCCACCCAAAGCACTTTGGAACCTTCAGACTCTAGGCCCTGAGCCGGAATTAAAAAATCCAGGGAAAACATAGAGCCTAGTTTTCTCTGTTCACTATAAACATGTCCGAGCTTCTCAAACTGCACCTTTGAGAATCCTGTGTCCTTGTTATACCAATTTAGTAAACTCGTACCATGGCAGGGCCCAGCACTGTCACAAAAAAAAAAAAAAATATATATATTAGTACTGACCATAATAAACAATTAAAGAAGTGATGTACTCTACTGCTTCATTTCCCTTTAATGTGCTGGCTCAATTCTAAAAAAAATAATTCTTAAAAAAATAAAAATAACATGGTATATTTTCATAGGGGCACATGGATGTTACGTAGCAGTATTTTATGTGAAGCCACACAGGTTAACATTTATTCTTCTTCTGTCTGTTTAGAGAATAAGAAACGTGACAGTGTACATTTTGTCTGTAGTCTATAGTAAGTCTCGGCAACATGTTCCATGCCCCTCAGTCAGTAAATGGGTTAATGATGTCAGGAATCCATCAGTTCTGTGCCTCAGACAGTCAGCAGGGTAAAACCACAATGATGTGTGACAGCACCCACTGTTTGCACAGTGACCTTTTCATAGCCATGCATTGGGCTTTATTCACTGACACGCTTGTCTAACAGGATCTGACTTTTGCTTTAGAACAGTTAAGTCAACAAGCATCCCATGCAACCAGTAGATTTATTCCTATTCAGAAATAGCAGTTGAAGTTGATATACACATCATAGATGTGGATGTTCTGGCACAACCTAACACTGCAAATAGCCATCATAGACAATTGCAGTTTGGTGTGCTGGGGGAATCTGATGCAGACGAATGGCACACAAGGAATAGTTTAAACCAGGGATAGGCAACCCTAAAGAGGTGAAGATCTACCTGAACAACATGGGAGACATCAAAAATCACTGGGCACGGTGTCACCTTCTCACAATGGATTTAGGCCTCATGTACACTGCTGCTAAACAGACGTTTAGGAGCTATTGAGCATTTTTTTCAACTGAACTCTCCTCTATGTTATCTTATTAGTACATGTACACAGGGTCATTTACAGTCGTTTCTAGGCAGTTGAGTTTAGATGCTTTTTTGGAACGCAAAAAAATGGGTTCAGAAGCTGAGTTTAGAGGCATTTCAAGCGCCAAACGCTTCTAAATGCGGCTAAACACGGTAACTTGGGTTTAGCCGCATTTTGTTAACAGGCGTTTTTTCATTTTTGGCTATTTTGAAAAAAGAAAAACGCTGCTAAACGCGGCATGTAAACGCGGCAGAACAGACGTTTTAAACGTGGGTTACTATCTGTCAAGTTAAATCGTTCAGGAGAGGTTGTAAAAACGTCCCGTTTACATGAAGCCTTAAACCTCTAATTGCTGTACTACCGTGTTGTAACCTCATGCATTGCACGGCACTCATGGGTTAAATCAGGTGGTGAGGAGGCAACATATTGCCTCCTCACCATCAATCAAACACACTCAGATCGCTTTTCAGAGGAGAAGCAGTGCCTGCTACACTTGTGAATGTGCCCTTAGTTGCATTCGGCAGCAGCATCCTTAGGGCTTATTCACGTGCAAAGTTGGGGGTGGTAAAACTCTGCGGTTGATTGGCAGTTTTACCGCCCCCGATCCCTACACCCTTTAGCTGCTGAGGCAGCAGCCAAAGGTGTACACATGCTGCAGCAGGAATTAAGCCCCCTGTTGCTTTTGACATGTGCTTCCGCCTGCCAATCGCTACCTATTCAAGTAAATGGGGCCACTCTGAAAATGCCTCGCAACTGCATGCTCCTGCAGGGTCCAAGGGGTTAAAATAGGTGGTGAGAAAGCAACACAACGCTGCTATTATGCCCAGTGTATTGCTTCACACTGACCTGAAGATCTCTTCTTTCCAGCTGCTGGCACCACTCTGGAGACCGCCAGCCGGGATAAGAGATGGAGTGCAGTTGGTATCACTCCGCATGGGACAGGAGCCAGCACTACTACACTTGTTCCCTACTACAGCTCCAACTTTACAAGTAGTCCCTCTGTATTGCACACTGTTTGATGCTCTGAAATGACAGGTCAGCAAGACCAGACCGCGATCTACTAGTCACCTGTCCGCGATCTACTGGTAGATCACGATCTACAGGTTACTGACCCCCAGTTTAAACTGAGGCCCATTTCATGTATTTTTTAATTCCTTGTTCAGTAAAATTGAGTGGACCTCCACAACTCCCAATCAATATAAGGTTCACCTAAAACTCACAAACGACTTACTAACAGCAAAAACCAATATACACTATTCTTTATTCCTACTTCTGGACCTTTCGGCTGCCTTTGATATGGTTGACCACCCCCTCTACCTCAAAAAACTTTACTCCTTTGGTCTCCATGGTTATTCTCTTCGCTGGCTCTCATCCTACCTATCCCACCGCATCTTCAGTGTCACTTAGAATTCTACTTCCTCCTTTCCTCTTCCTTTCTTCGTCAGGTTCCCCCAAGGTTCTGTCTTTGGACCTCTCCTGCTCTCAATCTACACCTCCTCCCTGGGTTAGCTGATAGCCTCCCATGGCTTTCAATATAATTTCTACTCTGACACCCAAATCTATCTCTCTACCCCTCATTTCACAACATCCGTCTCGTCACGCATCACCAATTTACTAACAGACATATCAGCCTGGATGTCCCACCACTTCCTCAAACTCAACCTGTCCAAAACTGAGCTCATAATATTTCCTCCCCCACGTGCCCTTTCCGCTGACTTCTCTGTCAAAATCAAACCCATCCCCGCATGCCAGGGTCCTAGGTGTTATCCTGAACTCTGAACTTACCTTTTGGTTCCACATCCAATCACTTTCCAAAGCTCGCCACCTCAACCTCCGCAACATCTCCAAAATACGGCCTTTGCTAACCAATGACACCACAAAGCTCCTAATTCACTCCCTGGTTATCTCTCGCCTCCAATACCACAACTCCCTCCTCATTGGCTTACCTTTAAATAGGCTATCACCTATTCATTCCATCATGAATGCTTCTGTCAGACTCATCCACCTTATCAACCGTTCAGTGTCTGGTGCCAATCCCTCCATTGGCTGCCACTCACCCAGCAAATAAAAATTCAAAATACTAACAATAACTTACAAAGCCATCCACAACTCGGCCCCCAGCTACATCACTAACCTAGTTTTAAAATACCAACCAAATTGTTCTCTTCATTCCTCTCAAGACCTCCTGCTGTCTGGTTCCCTTGTCATCTCCTCTCATGCTTGCCTCCAGGACTTTCCCCAAGCCTCTCCCATCCTTCTGTCCGACTATCTCCTACTTTATCCACTTTTACGCGATCCCTGAAAACTTTTTTTTTCAGAGAAGCCTATCCTGCATCTATCTAACACTGTACTTTTATTTTCTCCATCAGCTCAACCCCCACATTTACTACCTTTTGTATCACTTGACCCTCCCTTTTAGATTGTAAGCGCTAACGAGCAAGGCCCCCTGATTTCTCCTGTATTGAATTGTATTGTAACTGTACTGTTTGCCCTAACATTGTAAAGCACTGCGCAAACTGTTGGCACTATATAAATCCTGTATAATAATAATAAAGCTGGGTACATACACCAGCAGTTTGAAGGAAAAAAAAACTGACAGATCCCTGCATCAACACAAGGGATGTTATTGCAGGGATCTCTCCCGCTGAGACTTTGTATTCTGACAGGGTGGATTAACCCCACCAAACACCACCACCACCAGCACCATTGACTGCAAATGCTGATTTCCAGCATAACCATTTGATAGAAGCCAGTCATTAGCTGTACATATGGTCTGAAGGTTGGCTGGTTCCTGCTGAACTGGATGATTCTTGACCCATGTGTATGGGCTTAACAAAGGCTCTAGAAGCTGATAATGGAACAGAAAAAACAGGTGTGGAGTAAAGAGAAATGTGACCTGTAAGCAAAGAGCTGTCAAATATATTGGATGTTCTGCACATAACACATCTCCCACAACTGAAAAAAACAACCTGATCCAAGAAAGTACATGTCTTTTTCGGAGGATCAGCAACATTCTGTGCCAGTTTCAACCGTAAGGTGGGGGGTTGGCACAAATGAACTGAGGTCTGCTGGGTAGAATTTTAGATAGATCATTGTCTTTTAACAGAAGATGGCAATATTTGGAAATGATTTTTTCCACCTGTCTATGTTGGCAGGTATAGCCAGTCATAAAAGCGATACCAAAATCCCTCTCAGTGACCGCCTTTTTCTTGAACAGATCGTCTCGATTCATACTTCTTACAGCTGATAGCACCTTACATTTCCTTCACTTTGGATTGGAGCAGCTTTAGTCACTTTATTTGGACTTTATTTTCACCTATTGTATTTTGGACTTTCTTTTTGGTCAACAAATTTTCACTTATTGTGTTTGCGAGCACTATATTTATCTTTATATGTTTTTCAAGTGATTAGCACTTTGTGTATAGCAGCTGCAATTTTTTTGTTGTTTGATACACCATTAGCGCGAGCGTATATATTTAGTATATATATTTTCATATGTTTTATATTTTAGGTCTGTATTTCTTATTAATAACACACTTAAATCTGTCCAAACAAGAGTCTAGTAGACATCCCGGGTATGATAAAGTTTGAAACACTAAATCATAAATTACATTATAAGAAATAACTATAAATAATTATAAAAAATAATAATATAATAATAATAAAATTAATTTCCCCATGATTCACTATCACTCATGTCTGCAAGTGTTCTAATTTACTATCGCTCTTTTCTAGCTGGTCGCAAACCACTTTTGACGTAAAGCAGTGGTTCTCAACTCCTGTCCTCAGGACCCACTAACAGGTCAAATTTTAGGTATTACCTTGGGGAGATGCAGACTAGAATACGCAAATCACTGAGCAGCAAGTGATATCACCTGTGATGT
This sequence comes from Aquarana catesbeiana, assembly GCF_042186555.1. Classification (NCBI taxonomy): domain Eukaryota; kingdom Metazoa; phylum Chordata; class Amphibia; order Anura; family Ranidae; genus Aquarana; species Aquarana catesbeiana. The sequence continues at coordinate 192,781,308 of NC_133332.1, read as the reverse complement.
ATTTCAGTTATCTTGCAAACCTGGCCTGTTAGTGGGCCCTGAGGACAGGAGTTGAGAACCACTGACGTAAAGGGACACTTTTTGGTTGCTATGGACAATCTCAAGTTTCTAGGCAGAAAGAACAGTATATATAATATAAAAGTGCACGCAGGGCACTGGACAAAGCATTAGGGACAAAAGGGAGGTGAAATGATTTCATACAGTAATGTAATCTGTAAGATTACAGTGTACTGTACGTGTTATGAATTTTGTACTTTTTGAATTTGCCGCCAGGCTCCGCCCCTATGCATTGCGACACTTGCAGGGAATGGAGCCCGCCACACAGAGAATTGGGTGGAGGACACAGCACTCAGACACAGCGGGTGGACATCGCAGGATCCTGGGGACAAGGTAAGTACACTGCACCAGGATCCTGAGATGCAATCCCAAGTGTGGCACCCTGGTTGAGAAACGCTGTTGTGAGAAGCTCAATGTGCGTTGAAATCAAAGTAAGCAAATTCAGTACATGCCTGTACAAGTGCACAAGACTAATGCCGCGTACAGATGATCGGAATTTCCGACAACCAAACCGTGGATTTATTGCTGACGGATGTTTGCTGAAACTTGTCTTGCATACACACGGTCGCACAAATGTTTTTGGAAATTCCGATTGGCTAGAACATGGTGACGTACAGCACGTACGATGGGACTAGAAAAAGGAAGTTCAATAGCCAGTGCGCCACCCTTTGGGCTCCTTCTGCTAATCTTGTGTTAGTAGAAGTTTGGTGAGAGACGATTCGCGCTTTTCAGCCTCGTGCTTTTCGATCGTTACTGCTCTTCAGTTTGTGCTTGGGGGTTCGTATCTGGTTTTCTGTGAGTGTAGTCAGTTCGCATCTGGTTTTCAGTGCGTGTTATTTCTAGTACGTATCTGATTTTCAGTGTGTTCTTGTCCGCTCGTTTCTGATTTTCAGCACGTTCTTTTCAGGTTCTTTCTGATTTTCAGTGCGTTCTGACCAGGCAACCGTTTTGAAGCCATGTTGTGGGTACGTACTCATCATTGAGTTCGTGCTATGCGGGGGCTTGTTTAGGGGTTCTTACTTTGAAACAAGCCCAGTCCATGAACAGGGGGAGGAGGAGTTCATGGACCAAGAATTGGTTGCTCCAGCATGACCAATTCTCGCACATGCCTTTGTTGCGGGAGATCCAGGAGAATAATCCTGATGATTTCAGGTATTATCTCCAGATGACGGACCCCGTTTGTCACCGTCTGTTAGCTTTGCTGTCCCCTTATATTACCAAGCAGGACACCTGCATGCGGCAAGCCATCACTCCCGAGCAGAGGCTAGTCGACACCTTGCAGTTCTTGGCGACGGGGAGAAGTCTGCAGGATATCAAGTTCTCAACAGGCATCTCCCCCCCAGGCTCTGGGGATCATTATTCCAGAGATCTGTTCTGTTATCATATAGGTCCTGCAGAAGGACTATATTAGGGTAAGTTTTCTCCTTTAACATCACATTCTATGTATGTAATGTTTGCTAATGTATTGTATTTATTTTATTATTCCCTAATTACCATGAATGTAATATGCTGCGAATGTCCTCTTTGTCCTCATGCATGCTTGAATTTTTTTATGGTCCTTTTTCATCCTTCATGCATATTTGCCTTCACTAACCTCCCCAGCATGCTATCCTGGGCTCATGCACACCTAGCCTAGTCACTTAACAATGTATTTTGTCAGTTCCATAGTGGTGTTTTACCCTAAACACCCCCTAAAATGTGTACAAATGTTATTTTTGTCTTTAAATTCAGACAGAGTGTAAGAGGCTTTTTTTTTGGGTCCCAAACTCATTTGGAACCCTCTCTCCCCCCCAACCGCTAAGTCAGCCGATACCAATCCTCTATCTGCTGACTTTGCCAAACCCATACACACTATACCTACCTCTTTTGTGGTCATATTTATGGATGAACTCACCAAAGTATGTAGTGAAAGGTCCTGCCTGAATACTTTCAAATGGTACTGTTTAAAGTATTGTTCTCCTATTATCTTGATAGGTAATTGCAGAATGTAAAAATGTGCTTCAATTTGGACAGTGTGTGTTCATATTTTTTTATTATGACACTTCTTACCTGTCCAGTAGGCTGCCAATAGTGTAAGTAAGGAGGGGCTGGCCAAAGTAACACACATTATTTATGCATTAAGCTCTCAATGAAGTAGAGAAGGTTACCTGTCCAAAACATCTCCCCCCCTCTAAAATTTTGAAATGGGCCATCAGAGGGGGTGAGGAATCTGATAAGTGGACCTTATACTTTTGTCTTTAACCACTTGCCGCCCGCCGGCTGTCATATGACAGCCAGGCGGCACGGCTCTCGTTCTGGGAGGGCGTCATATGATGCCCTCGCCTTCCCTACCCACCAGGGGGGCGCGCGCACCGTGTCACTGGGCACCCGATGCACGTGCTCGGCGGCCGCGATGTCCGCCGGGCACACGAGATTAACCGGTAACACGGCAGGACATGGATCTGTGTGTGTAAACACACAGATCCACGTCCTGTCAGAGAGGAGAGGAGACCGATATGTGTTCTCAGTATAGAGCAACACCGATCGGTCTCCTCCCCTTGTGAGTCCCCTCCCCCTTCAGTTAGAAACATTCCCTAGGAACACAGTTAACCCCTCGATCACCCCCTAGTGTTAACCCCTTCCCTGCCAGTCACATTTATACAGTAATCAGTGCATTTTTATAGCACGGATCTCTGTATAAATGTGAATGGTCCCAAAAGTGTGTCAAAAGTGTCCGATGTGTCCGCCACAATATCGCAGTCACAATAAAATCGCAGATCGCCGCCATTACTAGTAAAAAAAAATAAATAAATAATAAAAATGCTATAAATCTATCCCCCAGATGTAGATGCTATAACTTTTGCACAAACCAATCAATATACGCTTATTGTGATTTTTTTTTACCAAAAATATGTAGAAGAATACATATTGGCCTAAACTGAGGAAGAAATGTATTTTAAAAAAAAATGGATATTTATTATAGCAAAAAGTAAAAAATATTGTCTTTTTTTCAAACTTGTCCCTTTCTTTTGTTTATAGAGCAAAAAATAAAAACTGCACATGTGATCAAATACCACCAAAAGAAAGCTCTATTTGTGGGGAAAAAATAATAACAATTTCATTTGGGTACAGTGTTGTATGACCGTGCAATTGTCATTCAAATTGTGACAGCGCTGAAAGCTGAAAAATGGCTTGGGCAGGAAGGGGGTGAAAATGCACTGTATTGAGATGGTTAAATACTCCTTAAAATAAATGTTTTATACTTATGTTGGCCAAGAATGTTTGTGTCTAATCTGCTTGCAATGTTATGTGCAAAAGTACAAATTTTTTTTCTTGTTTCACTCCACAGTTTCCTTCAACGCCACAGAAATGGCAGACTGTGGCATCCCAATTTGCCCAGCGATGGGACTTTCCCAACTGCGGAGGGGAAATTTATGGGAAACACGTCCACATCGTGCCACCCCTCAACTCAAGGTCATACTATTATAATTACAAGGGGTTTAATAGTGTTGTGATGTTGGCGGTGGTGTCGGCGACATATGAGTTTCTCTATGTGGACGTGGGGAAGAATGGCGGGATGTCGGATGGTGGAGTCATCGCCCAGACCGAGTTCTACGGACGGCTCCAGAGTGGTGGCTTGGGCTTGCCACTTGCAGAAGACAACGTGGCTGGTCTTCCATTCGTCTTTGTCGCTGATGAAGCATTTGGGCTGGGTGATCACCTGATGCGGCCATTCCCGATGAGGACCCTCACCCCGGACCAGAGGGTTTTTAACTACTGGCTGGCCAGAGCCAGAAGAGTGGTGGAGAATGCTTTCTGGATAATGGCCAGCTGGTTCCACCTGTTCCTGATGCCAATCAAGATGGTGGAATATAAACTAAACCATATAATACTTGCATGCTGCATTCTACACAACTTTCTCAGAAGAAATGCTACAAACTATGTGGTCTCAGTTGGGCCTGAGGCCGGATTTCCAGAACAAACAACAACCCTGACGGCACTTGAAGCTGGCTGTCCTGGCTTGCCCCCCCAAAGTGCCCGCAAGGTCTGTCAAAAATATATGGAATACTTTGCGAATAGGGGGGCCATTGATATGCCAGCAAATGTTTGATAAACATTTTTAAAATAACATTTTTGGTTAAAATGAAAGAATATTTCGTTTGATTTACTGCTTGTGTTTCTTTTAGCTGTCTCTTAGGTTCTCCAATGGGCTTTTCTTTTTGGCCATTTTCTTCAATAGTGCAAACGTAATTTAGTTGATGCATGAGGTGACAATCTCTTCTTCAGTTATTATGTTGTGGGTCTGCTACACACACACAATGTTTTTGTTGTTAATGTATGTAATGCATTAATGATAAAAAAACACATCCTTTTCAGCACCATGTAATTGTTTTGAGTCTGATCTGGCCTGATTGGGGCAAATTTTTGAGCACTGTGGGGGTTATTTACTAAAGGCAAATCCACTTTGCACTACAAGTGCTGTCAGAGAGCTTACCTGATTGGGCATCGTCGCGCGCCGGGGCGCGTTGGTGCGCGCTTTCCTGCAGGTGCTCGGGCGCCTGCTTTTATGGGCACTGGTGTTGGCATGCCGGCTGGCCATGGTGGACGCGGTGGTGCACGGGCGCGTATGCCTATGGGCGCTGCTATGCGTTCACCTGGTGGCGCTGGTGTGCATGCCGCTGTCCGGGGGCGCGCTCGGGCGCGTGCAGGTGCGCGGGCGCCTGTGCGTAACGGTGCGTGCACGAACGCGGCGTTTGGCGCCAATCAGCCTATTTAGGCTTGCTTCTCCCTCTGATCAGTGCTGCCTGATCAACAGCTCCGTGCCTAGTTCCTGTTTCCTGTTTCCTGTTCCTAGTTCCTGTGATTCCTGTGTTCCTGATCTGTTGACGACTCGGCTTGCCTTTTGGACTCTCCTGACCTCCGCCTGCATTTGACCCCGGCCTGTTTTGACTTCGCTTCTGCCTGCTCCTTCTGTACCTCTGCTGCCCGCCTGTTGCCAAACCCAGCTTGTGCACTAACCTGTCTCCTGCTCCTGCTCAGCATCTGTTGTCTGTGCCGCTGACTATCATCTGCTGTTTGAAGACTGCTAACCTCCGGAACACGGACTCCTACACAGGCTCTCATACCACTCTGCACTCGTGGGCCTCCTGTCTGCTCTACCAGGGGTCGCGAGTCGGATACGTAAGGGAGCCTACCCTCTGCCCAAGTGGACTCTCCGGTCTGGTAAGTGAGAGACCTGACAGTATCAGGCAGCCATGACCGAGTCCGGGCAGGGGGCCTCCCCCATGGATGAACTTTGTAGGCACCTTGCAGGCCTTACCCAAGCAGTCAAGAGCCTACAAGAAGGCTACACCAGATTAGAGGGTCAGGTCCAAGCCCTCTCAGCTGCTCCTCCCCCCCAAGGGGCACCATCTGCCGGACTCTCCTCAGCACCCTCCGTAGTAATGCTCCCTCCGGAACCCAGGGTACCCACACCTGAGAAATTTACTGGAGATCGTCGCAAATACCGGGCCTTCCGTAACGCCTGCGAGCTTTACTTTGCGCTACAGCCTCGCACGTTCTCTCTGGACGCCACTAAGGTGGGATTTGTCATTGCACTGCTGTCCGGCGAGCCCCAGACTTGGGCTCATCATTTACTGGAGCAGAAGTCCAGATCCTTAGATACCCTGGACGCTTTCTTCCTGGCAATGTCCCAATTGTACGAGGACCCTCAACTTACTACTACTGCTGAGGCAGCCCTGCATTCCCTGCAGCAAGGCCGCAGAGCAGCCGAAGACTACGCAGTTGAGTTTCGTCGTTGGAGCTCTGATACAGAGTGGAATGACCCTGCCTTGCGTCATCAATTTCGGATGGGGTTATCTGATCCCCTTAAGGATGAACTGGCACGTGTTGGGATACCCCAAACTCTGGATGAACTTATAAACCTATCTATTCAAATTGACCGACGTCTGAGAGAAAGATGCTCTGAGAGGTCCCCTGGTCACCCTCGTCCTATTTGGATGCTCCCTAGAGTTCCCAGTTCTCCCAACCAATTGCCTCTCTCCTCTACTTCAGCCACGGAAGCTCCCGAACCCATGCAGCTTGGTCTGCTCCGGCCATCCCTTACCCCGGAAGAGAAGATGCGCAGACGTACGCACAACCTATGCCTGTATTGTGGGGAACAAGGACATTTTGTGAGGACTTGCCCTAACAAGATACGTAAGTGTCTGACGTCTTCTTCCGCTTGTGCATCTGTTTTGCCCAAACCTGGTAACCATTTGACTATCTCTGTTGTGTTACAGCTTCCCGGAAAGAACATCCCGGTGTCGGTCATTATTGACTCTGGAGCATGCAGTGGCTTCATCGATCAAACCTTTGTCAATAATCATGGCATTCCTCTTCAACCTAAGACCCAGGGTCTTGCAGTATTCCTAGCTGATGGCTCTACCCTTAGTTCAGGTCCAGTCACCTGTGAGACTGTTCTGCTACTGGCCACCATAGGCCCGGAACATCAGGAACTCTTAAGTTTGGATGTCATCTCCTCCCTTCTCTTCCCAGTCATTCTCGGAATGCCCTGGCTACAGGCACATAACCCCAGCATTGACTGGTCCACAGGAAGAATCCAATTCTCATCTGACTACTGCAGGCAACACTGCTTACGTGGGACCCCCGTCTCACCGACTCAATGTCTTTGTTTGGATTCGGATACCAAACTTTGCCCATCTCTTCCCGAGGCCTATTGGGACTTCCAGGATGTCTTCAGTAAGAAGTTCCAGTTCACAGGCCTTATGACTGCCCAATAGAACTTTTACCTGGAACCGAAGTTCCCTTTGGAAGGATTTTTCCACTAACTGAGCAGGAGCTGGGCACCTTAAAAAACTACATTGACGAGAACTTAAAGAAAGGGTTTATCCGCCCTTCCACGTCTCCAGCCGGTGCAGGCATTTTCTTTGTGGAGAAGAAGGACCACACCCTACGTCCCTGTATCGACTACCGGAAATTAAACAAAATTACTGTAAAGAACAGATACCCGTTACCCTTAGTACCTGAGTTATTCCAGAGACTGGGAACCACAAGAGTTTTCACCAAGCTGGATCTCCGCGGGGCATACAACTTAATTCGCATAAGAGAAGGGGATGAGTGGAAAACAGCTTTTCGTACTGATTCGGGCACTTTGAGTACCTTGTCATGCCCTTTGGCCTATGCAACGCACCAGCCACCTTCCAGCACTGTCAACGACGTATTTCGTGACTTCTTAGACCTCTATGTCATAGTCTATCTGGACGATATTTTGATTTTCTCCGCCTCTCTGACCGACCACCGCAGGCATGTGCGAAATGTTCTCACCCGACTTAGGCAACATGGGCTCTATGCAAAACTTGAGAAATGTGAGTTTGAGCTTCAATGCATTCAGTTTCTGGGCCTGATTATCTCCCCTGAGGGCATCAAGATGGATCCCCAAAAGGTATCTGCTATCCTGGACTGGCCTGCACCTATTGATAAGAAAGGGGTACAACGTTTTATTGGCTTTGCCAACTTCTATAGAAAATTCATAAAAGGGTTCTCTTTGATAATCGCTCCTATTACTGAACTTACCAAACAAGGAAGTCGGTTTTGCTGGACTCCTAAGGCGCAGTCGGCCTTCGAGGAACTCAAGGCTCTATTTACCTCAGCCACTAAAACACCCCAACCCAGCTCTACCATTTGTGTTGGAAGTTGACGCTTCCGAAATTGCAGTAGGGGCCGTACTCTCACAATGACAAGGTACCAAAGCTCTTCTGTACCCTGTGGGGTTTTTCTCACGAAAACTCTCACCTTCCGAGAGAAACTACGATGTGGGTGACCATGAACTCCTAGCTATTAAGGCGGCCTTGGAGGAATGGCGTTACCTTCTGGAGGGTGCTGCTTATCCCATACTGGTCTACACGGACCATAAAAACCTGGAATACCTGAGAACGGCTAAGAGGTTAAGACCCCGGCAGGCCAGATGGGCACTTTTTTTTTCTCGATTCCAGTTCCATGTCACCTTCAGACCCGGATCCAAAAATATTAAATCTGACGCACTCTCACGAATGTTCCATGATTCGGAAGAAACCGCACCTCCAGATACCATCCTTCCCCCTGGGAATTTCTTGCTTCTTCAGGAAGATCTAATCTCTCGAATCAGACGGGCTTCTATGGGGGCGACGCCGCCTGCTGGGGCCTGTACCAAGGATGGCCTATTTTGGCATGAAAACAAGATTGTGGTCCCCGAAGAACTAAGGGTACAGGTATTGGAACTGTGTCACGATCACAAATTAGCTGGACATTTCGGCTCACGAAAAACGAGTGATCTGGTACTACGTACCTTCTGGTGGCCTCATCTCATCAGGGATTGTAGAAGGTTCATTGATTCCTGCAATACTTGTGCTAGAAGCAAAACCAGCCGGGCCAGAGCTTGAGGACTGTTAAAACCTCTTCCAGTCCCAGAGAGACCATGGAGCATGATCTCAATGGATTTTGTCGTTGAACTCCCCCCATCAGAAGGCTTCTCCTCCATCTTTGTGGTGGTAGACAGATTGTCTAAAATTGCTCATTTTCTCCCAATGAAGGGTACCCCATCGGCCACGGAGACGGCTGATATGTTTATTAAAGAAATTGTCAGGCTGCATGGAGTTCCGAAGAATATAGTTTCTGACCGTGGTGTCCAATTCACCTCCAGATTCTGGAAGGCCCTCTGTGGTTCCTTGGAAATTGAGTTGGCATTCTCCTCGGCCTACCATCCTCAGTCCAATTGGCAAACTGGGAGGACGAATCAGACGCTGGAGCAGTATCTCCGCTGCTTCTCCGCATTCTCCCAGGACGATTGGGCCCCCCTACTCCCTATTGCGGAGTTCTCTTATAATAATTCCTTGCATTCAGCCACCAACCAGACTCCATTCTATGCCAACTATGGCTTTCATCCGACCTTTTTACCTGGATCAATACCTGAATGTTCTGTTCCTGCAGTATCTGAGACCCTGAATTTCTTCTCGGTGAATAAGCTGTTACAAGATACCATGGCCAAGGCCCAAGAAGGTTATAAGAAAGTGTTTGACAAAAAGAGGCGTGGAGAACTCGTGTTGGAACCTGGTAACCCAGTATGGTTATCTACCGCCAATCTGAAACTGGCATGTCCATCCAAAAAACTAGGCCCTAAGTTCCTGGGTCCCTTCCGGGTAAGGAGGAAAATTAATGATGTTGCCTACGAGCTTGATCTGCCGAATTCCCTGAAGGTGCACCCGGTCTTCCATGTATCTCTCTTAAAGCCGGTTATCCCCAATTCTTTTGTTGGCCGTACTGTCGGTCCACCCAAACCCATACTTGTAGACAACGAGGAGGAATTTGAAGTAGAGGCAATATTAGACTGCAGAAAAAGACGAAATCAAACCCAATACCTCATAAAGTGGAAGGGATATGGCCCTCAAGACAATTCATGGGAACCAGAAGATAATTTGCATGCCGGGGAACTCCTGCAAGCTTTCAAGGACTCACATGCCTCCAAGTTGGCCCAATTGGGCATCCGGTGTCTGCCCTTGAGGAGGGGACACTGTCAGAGAGCTTACCTGATTGGGCGTCGTCGCGCGCCGGGGCGCGTTGGTGCGCGCTTTCCTGCAGGTGCTCGGGCGTCTGCTTCTATGGGCACTGGTGTTGGCATGCCGGCTGGCCGTGGTGGACGAGGTGGTGCACGGGTGCGTATGCCTATGGGCGCTGCTATGCGTTTACCTGGTGGCGCTGGTGTGCATGCCGCTGTCCGGGGGCGCGCTCGGGCGCGTGCGGGTGCGCGGGCGCCTGTGCGCAACGGTGCGTGCACGAACGTGGCGTTTGGCACCAATCAGCCTATTTAGGCTTGCTTCTCCCTCTGATCAGTGCTGCCTGATCAACAGCTCCGTGCCTAGTTCCTGTTTCCTGTTCCTAGTTCCTGTGATTCCTGTGTTCCTGATCTGTTGACGACCCGGCTTGCCTTTTGGACTCTCCTGACCTCCGCCTGCATTTGACCCCGGCCTGTTTTGACTTCGCTTCTGCCTGCTCCTTCTGTACCTCTGCTGCCCGCCTGTTGCCAAACCCAGCTTGTGCACTAACCTGTCTCCAGCTCCTGCTCAGCATCTGTTGTCTGTGCCACTGACTATCATCTGCTGTTTGAAGACTGCTAACCTCTGGAACACGGACTCCTGCACAGGCTCTCATACCACTCCGCACTCGTGGGCCTCCTGTCTGCTCTACCAGGGGTCGCGAGTCGGATACGTAAGGGAGCCTACCCTCTGCCCAAGTGGACTCTCTGGTCTGGTAAGTGAGAGACCTGACAAGTGCCCTTGAAACAGCAATGAAAGTGCACTTGTAGTGCAAAGTGGATTTGCCTTTAATAAATAACCCCCACTGTCACTGTAAACACCAAATTACTCCAAAAACTGGTACTGAGTATTGAAAGAAGAAGCCACACATTGTTGAGTATAAAACATTTTACTCAAAGCACATTCACATGCGTGTTAGAAAAGGTTTTTTAAACAAACCAACATATTTGTTGTATAACATTTTTAGGTTTGACAGTACAAATAGCCTTTTTTGGGTTAAACAGGCATGTTTAAAATCATAAACATATACAAATCAGGAACTTAAAAAGTTCAACTTTGACAAAGTGAAGGCAATATCAGACATTAGTATGTCTAAACTGTGTTGATATTGCCTTCATCAGATGGGGTGATGCCACCCTTGTGAAAGCCAAATTTTGAAGATGCACACAAATTGGGAGTCAAAATGTGGATTTCCCTCCTGATCCCATGCCTAATGTCAACATGAGCTAGCTCCCATCATGGGGGACCAATGGACGTGTTTCAGGGGTGCAACCCCTTCCTCTCATCTACTTTAGTTGTGAGGAAGGGGTTGCACCCCCAAAACGCCTACCTTGATATCCCGTGATGGCAGATAGCACATGTTGACACACTGTGTGCATCTTCAAAGTTTGGCTTTCTAAAAAATATTTAAAATGTGTGAAAATAATAAAAATACAAACAAACTAGAAGAATTTTGGGGTGTTTTAGATTCTGCCTAAAAAATAAATGATGTCTTTGAGTCTTTTTTCCACATCATTGATGTCTTCCTTGATCTTCTGTAAATCACGATTGCACACCATGATCTCCTCGATGAGGACGTGTGCACTTGCAAAATGAGATTCTTCTTCCACAACATCCACATCACCTAAAATAAAAAAACACAACATGTATTATAAATATGCAGGCATACATTTATTACCTGAAGCTGTGGTCTCAGACACTCACCTGTTGTGGTCACTATTTCGCCCATTTCATAAACCTCTCCTCCCTCCACATCCTGAGGTTGTGGTGTTGTCAGTTCCCCTTCTTTCGGAGGTTGGGGGTCCCTGGTGACCTCAGACGTCTTTTCTCCCCTATGTGAATAAAAAAATAGGTATACTTAGCACACAGATATTTGTGGCTAGAAATAGGAATATGAAACATTGCTTGAAGTGAGTTCCAAGCTGAAAACAAGATGTTTTTGCCTTTCTAAAGCTGGAATACTTACCTGTTTTGTGCAGGTTTCACACATGGAGACACCCCTAGTATCCACTGGATCACCTGTGTGGGACACCATAAAAAGTTTGTTCTGGTGTCCCACATGAGTGCTCTTGTGTCCAGATGTGTGGCAGGTGAAACACCCCTTTTATAATAATAAAAGAAAGAGGAAGTCAGCGCTGGATCAATTGCTGGAATTTGTGAAGCCGCAGATCCCCACGGCAACCATCCCTTATTTGAAGGCCAAAATTGGTGGCCTGAGGAGCACTTATTTTAGGGAGCACAAGAATGTCCAGGATTCCCAGAGATCAAGAGCTGCAGCAGATAACATTTATGTACCCAGGCTGTGGTACTATGACAGACTGCGTTTTCTGTCAGACCAGACTGAAATCACGCCATCACTCTCCATTCTTCCTTCAATGCTTCCTTCCACCCCAGCTGAGGCTTCCAACGGTCAACCTGGGCCTTCCAGCCAGGAAGAAGTGGAGGAGCCCAGCTTGAGTCAGGTATAGCATTGTTCAACATATTTCTTGTCCAAAAATTAATGATGTTAACTATATGTTATTATTGATCTCTAATTTCTATTTAACAAAGTGGTTTACATATCAATAGACAGTAGTGGCCAAAAATGATTGGGACAAGAATAAAAAATACTGGGGTCAGAATGATAGTCTTTACTATTTATTAACATTCAATTTGCAACAGTCATGAGCTGAAAATTGCATGTGATTGATGAACAAAAAAAAATAAAACTATGTCCCTTTTTCATACACAGGAAAGCCACAGCCAGGAGGAGGCTGTGGAAAGTGGCAGCCAGGAGGTGGCAGGGCCCAGTAGCCTGACCGAATCCCAGGTCCCTCCCCTTGAAAAAAAAAGGCCCAGGAAGGGGGAGGAACCTGGAGGAGGCAGCACTTGGGTTAATTCGGCAGGCTACTGTGGCCCTCAGAAACCCCCCCCCCCAATCTTCAAGAGGCCTATGCCTGCATGGCAGCCTGCAAAATGAAGGAAATGGAGGAGGGCCAACGCCTCTTCTGTGAGGAAGTGATCTTACAAGCCCTAAATAAGGGGTTGAGGGGCGAGCTCACAAGCAAAAGCCATGTTTGTGAGTTCGACCATCATCCTCCTCCACCTCCTGCCACAACTCCAACACCAGAGCCACAGCCTGGAAGCAAGCGTGGAAGGAAGACAAGAAAGTGATGGTCTGGGTTCAGTCTGGTCTGACAAAAGACGCAGGCTGTTGGAAGACCACAGCCTGGGGACATATGTCATTTGCTGCTGTTCCTGATCTGTTGGAGTCCAGGACCGGATTGTGCTCACTATTGTATGTAATCCGACCAGATGTGCTACTGGCGCAAAACTAAAAATATACTAGTTTGCTGCAATCATGTAAGCCTACACAAAGATGGTAGAGTATCAATATAATATAAAAGTGGATTGCGCTAACTTCTGTGTATGATACCACTGCTGAAATATGCAAAAATAGGATATCTATTCTATGTAGCGTGCTTTTCTGTTTCAATTAATATTGTGTCAAAAATATACTGTCCACTTAGTGTTTACTAGTGACAAAATAATATTCCAAAAAACTGTTTAAAGTGCTAAAAAATATAAAATATGACAAATATTAAAAAATGTGCAATGTGCCAATATTACTTAGTGACCATCAAATATCACATATCAACATGCATATATACTACATGCTGCAAAAAATGTCCTCAGCATGTGCAAAAACACTACAGCCCACTAGTGTCCTCCGTGGATAATTACTTCTGTGCAATGACGTAGGTGCTACTAAAAGCTATTTAAAAAAATTATTAATACTAAACAATGTGACAATATTACTAACAAAAGATCACATATCATCATGCATATGTACTGCATAGTGCAAAAAAATATAAATATATGTCCTTGACATTTGCAGAAACACCACAGTACACTGGATGTCTTCAGTGAGTGATCACTTCTGTGCCATGACGTTCCTTTTCAGTATATTGTGCTCCTAATTCACCACTTATCATGACTTCACCACCACCTCATGGAATGGCCACTCACCAGATGTTTATAAGAATAAAAACCTTTGGTTCATTAAGGATAACCAATCCGTTTTGTGATGGGTCCAATAGCAGCCTTTCCAAGCAATGTATTAGTATCTCTGTGCTCATAAAGACATATGGATAGCCATCATGGTATAGTATGTAATTTCATTTTATTAAAAAAGTTAAAAACATGGTTAAACTCACATGTTATGGTGCCCTTAAGCCGGCACCAAGCTAATCCAGCAGTGTTTATGGAGAGAGGTGTCTCAGTTTGTTTCCCCTCTGTTACTGTGTCTCCTCACAGCAGCATGCGTTCCAGGCCTCACTCTCGTGCAACTGGAAGTGATGAGAAAGTTCCCAGCAGCCTTTACGCGTTTTGCAATGTAATTTGCGTCATCAGGACTCACTATTATATGGACTCCTCAGGCTACCAATTTTGCCTGTAAAATAGTTGATGTGTGCCCTGGGGTACAAAGGCTTCTCCAATTTCACCAGTTTATGCAGCGTTGCCTTCCCCTTTATTTTGTTATGACCCATAATAAATATCTATTTTTTTTCACAAATACTTGCCTATGTGTTTTACTTCAAAAAGGACAGTTTGTCTGTGAGTAGGCAGGATGTACATTTCAAAATGACAATGTCAAATTAACAAGGGACACCAACACCAAACAACCTCCTTGAGGTTAAAAAATACAATATAATAATGGTGTTGTGGTAACTTGACACACAAAATGACAAAAAATATTATGGAAATCACTAGAAAAAAAATAAAAATTAAAAAAAAAAGGGGGATCTTGATAAAAAAAATAAATAAAAAGAGATCACTATAAAAATAAATTCTAAACATTATTATGGAGATCTGAAGAAAAAAATAAAAAATATTATTCAGGAGATCACGACAAATAATAAAGAAATCAGTTTGTCAGAACTCTGTGTGAATATCAGCAGCAAAACAACTTCATTATTCTAGCATTCTAAAGAAGAAGAGAATGCGCTGCATTAAAAGATGTGAAAAACTTTGCAGCGTGACGAATGTGCTATCTCCATTACGAACGATAGTTTTACCAGCCCGAGTGCTTCCATCTCGTACTTGATTCAGAGCATGCGTGGAATTTTGTGCGTCGGAATTGTGTACACACGCTCGGAATTTACGACAACGGATTTTGTTGTCGGAAAATTTGAGAACCAGCTCTCAAATTTTGTTGGTCGGAAATTCCGACAAAAAATGTCCGATGGAGCATGCACACGGTCGGAATTTCTGACAAGCTCACATCGAACATTTGTTGTTGGAAATTCCAATCGTCTCTATGCGGCATAAAAGTAAGGTGAGAGACCAGCTTTACCTACCACAGCTTAAAGGACTACCACCATCTGATATCTTTCTGTCCTCTCTACTGTCCTGGACATGGTCACAAGAGGAAAATCAACTCCAGATCAAACAGAAGGATAGTGCAAATGGGAGACAAAATGTCAAATCGCATGCCAAATCGCATCAATGTGAACCAGGGCTTAACCACTTCAATACAGGGCATTTTCACCCCCTTCCTGCCAATTTTCAGCTTTCAGCGCTGTCACAATTTGAATAACAATTGCGCGGTCATGCAACGTTGTACCCAAATTAAATTTTGATCATTTTTTTCCCCCACAAATAGAGCTTTCTTTTGGTGGTATTTGATCACCTCTGCATTTTTTATTTTTTGCACTATAAACAAAAAGGGTGACAATTTTGAAAAAAACACAATATGTATTACTTTTTGCTATAATAAATATCCCAATTTTTTTTTTAAAAAACTATTTTTTTCCTCAGTTTAGGCCAATATGTAATCTTCTACATATTTGTGGTAAAAAAAATCCCAATAAGCGTATATTGATTGGTTTGCGCAAAAGGTATAGCGTCTACAAAATAGGGGATAGATTTGTCATTTTCATTATTACTTTTTTTTTTTTACTACTAATGGCGGCAATCTGTGATTTTTATCGTGACTATGACATTGCGTTGGACAGATTAGACACTTTTGACACTATTTTGGGACCATTGACATTTATAAAGCCACCAGTGCTATAAAATGCACTGATTACTGTATAAATGTGTAGAAATAAATATATGTGGCGCTCACTAACAAAAATAAAACAAATAACTGCAGTAATAAGCCAACTGCAATAAATATATCACAGAATCCAGTGAAAGAGTGATACTCAGCAATAAAATCCAGTAAAAAAGTGATATACAGCAATAAAAGACCATCAAAGGTGTGATGAAGTGTAATAACACTAAAAATTAATAAATAAATGCTAGCGCACAATCTAAAGTGAAACAAACTAGTCTCAAAATGAGTCTTCAGAGTTGCAATAATGAAGCATATAACTGGTAAGGTGCAGGAAAATGTATGTATAAAGTGACACTGTGCAGGAAATTATGCAGGAAATTATTAATAAATCTACAACATTCCAATATAATATAAAATAACTGGTAAGGTGCAGAAAAAAGTAAAGTGACACTGTGCAAACAAAGAACCGTGACACACTGACAAACCAATGTGTGTAATAAATATCCCAAATGAACAATAACGATCATAAAGTAATGCTGCAAAATCCAAAGATTAGTGCAAGTTCCAAAAAGGTGCGACTTCCAATAGTAACGAAATCCAATCTTTTTGAAGATGAACACAGAAAAAAGTAGAAGTGCAAAAGAAAGTCTCTGTGATGCAAATGTGTCCCGAATACCAGGAAGTGGTCAAATAATATTCCAAAGTGCGATAACTGTTTCCCCCAGCCTCTCACCTGTAGTAGCGGCCCCCAATGGGCCAAATCAAGCGTGAGCCAAAGGGTGAAGTACAAAGGATCTGGTGATAATTGCAGCACATGGGGACACTCGATATCTGGTTCGCAATCAGACTCCTCCACTCTCAATATATGCCATCGGATATATGGTGATAGAAAAGAATGGGCTCCATAGTGTAGTATTCCGAGTTTATTAATAGTAAAAACAAGTAGTAACTTACATGAAGGTAAAAAAACAACAGTGAATGAAAGTGATGCTTCTGGGTTTGGCCGTACCCGGGAAGCAGCGGCACCTGACTCCTCTCTGACGCGTTGCGTCAACACCACGTGACTTTCTCAAAGGGTCAAGCATATCATGGATCCTCCAACAGGATAATGAACCAAAACAGACAGCTGTACACACAACTGGCTAAAAACAAAATATTGGACTACTCTATCAGCCTACTACAACTATCAGTCTCTCAGTAAGAAGGGTCGCTGGTTCGAATCCCAACCACGACACTACCTGCCTGGAGTTTGCATGTTCTTCCTGTGCCTGCGTGGGTTTCCTCCGGGTACTCCGGTTTCCTCCCACACTCCAAAGACATGCTGGTAGGTTAATTGGATCCTGTCTAAATTGCCCCTAGTATGTATGAATGTGAGTTAGGGACCTTAGATTGTAAGCTCCTTGAGGGTAGGGACTGATGTGAATGCACAATGTATATGTAAAGCGCTGCGTAAATTGACGGCGCTATACAAGTACCTGAAATAAATAAAAATAAAATAAAATACCAGGGTATTAGCTGTAATCCTAGACTCTGACCTTTCCTTTCAGCCCCAAATCCAATCACTGTCAAAAGCTTATCATCACTCACAGTTACTACATTTTGTACCACTCGCCCCACCCTATTAGATTGTAAGATATTATGCGCAGGATCCTCTTAACCCTCTTGTGTTTTATTGTATTGTAACTGTACTTCTCCCTTTATATTGTAAAGCGTGGTGCAAACTTTTGACGCTATATAAATCCTGTATGATAATAATAACTACTCTGAAGTGACCTTCTGATCCCTGATCGGAATTCCATCAAATATCTATTAAAAGATCCGAAGTACACAGAGCACGCTTTAAACCTGAGACAGCTAGAGACATTTTCTTAACCCCTTGGCGCCAGCTCCCACCGGCCCTTTAGGGGTCTGGCAATCCGGAAGGCAGGGCATGTGACCGCCGTGATTGGCTGTAACTGCAGTCACGTGATCGGAGATCTCCAGATTGTAGGAAGCAAGTGGGAGCATTCCGTGAGCTGCCAGTTGTCGTGCCGGGAGCACGCAGGGCACGAGCTCTCAGCACAGCTCTATCGGCGCTAATGCACGGAAATATACAGCCCCTCATCGCTAAAGCCCAGCCACTGAGAAGCCGCATATTTGCGTGCAGACGGCGCCTAAGGGTTAAGGAGCATGTGAAAATATTCCTTTTGGCAGGTTTTAAAATCTAATTGAGAGCTAATGAAATTGCTTGTTTACAGGGATTGTGCACTAAATATTGTGCAAAAACTATTTGATTAAGGGACCCTTCATTTTTGTCCATGCCATTTTCATTTGTTTTATTATTTTACAAAAAATATTCTGTTGAATCAAAAATCAAAAGTCTATTTTTGTTAAATATGAAATAAAAAATTACTTTGTTTAGTTTCAAGTTACAGTATTTCAGAAAAAAAATGTGTTTTTTTATGGAGGGGTACAAACAAATTTTTTAGATCTGTAAGTATGGTTTGGTAATAATACATTTTGTTAATTAGGTTTAATAGCACTTTATTTTATTTAGCCTTGGGGGTGGATGCTATTTGGGCCATGTACAATAAACACTATATTGTCAAATGTATTGGGACACCTGCTTTTACACGCACATGAACTTTAACTGATTAAGGACCGTCCCGCGTACATACAGGGCCGTTTGAAGGAATTTGGGGGCCCCAAGCAAAATGGACATGGAGGCCCCCCCTTCCCCCCGCACGCATGCACGCAAAGCCTACAGGAACACAGCATAGCGATACTGTTTAAGTTCACCAACACTTTATATAAATAAAAAAGGTTTACAGTGCAAATACTGCTGTTGCATATAATGTGCTTAAAATTGAACATTTTCAACAATTGAACATTTGCTTTAGCATAGAAACAATTTCCATAGCTTTCTTTCCATTTTCTTTCTTTACCATCCCATTTCCATCTTATTGCTTATTTTTTAAATCAGGTAATATGTATTAAAGCTTTTTGCAAAAATGTACAAAGCAGAGAAAAGACTCTACTGTAGAGTATTTTCTCAGCGTTGTAAATTTTTGCAAAAAGCTTTAATAAATATTACCTGAATCAAAAAAGAAGCAATAAAATGGAAGTGGGATGGTAAAGAAAGAAGAAAATGGAAAGAAAGCTATGGTAATTGTTTTTATAATCGTCAGCAAGCTACCATATTTTTTTTACTAAATGGGTCTTGATGACTTCCTCCCCCCCTTACTACTCCCCCCCATGTTCTTTTTAACCCCCCTCCCTACCTCGTACCGCGCGGCAGGAGATTCAGTTTTCTGTTCCCGGCCGGCCGGACTGAAAGGAAGTGAGCACTCAGTGTGTGCACTTCCTGTCAGTCCGGCCGGGAACAGGAAACTGAATCTCCTGTACCCCGCAGACTGCAGGAGGAAGGAAGAGGAGCTCGGCCACGCTACAGGCTGCAGCTTATAGGAAGCGGCGGCTGGGGCCCCAGGCCAGCTCGGGGCCCCAAGCAATTGCTTGTTTTGCCTGTCCTGTCACGACGGGCCTGCGTACATATACAGGGTGGCCCTTAAGCGCAAAATCACGTACCTGTACGTGATTCCTTTCTTTAGCTCTGGGGCGCGTGCTGCTAGAGCCCTGCTCCCACTGTGATTGGACACAGCGGGTGTCAACCAGCGAGTCCGGTGGACCCAATGTCCGCCAGAAACCCAGCGATCATTCGGAGAGAGGCAGATCAACGTTCTGCTATTAAGAAAGACAGAGATCTTGTGTTTCTGCTAAGCAGGAACACGGATCTCTGTCTTTCTTCAGTTAAACCATGCCCCACACAGTAAGAAAGCATTTCCAGGTAACACAGTTAACCCTTTGATTGCCCGTGATGTTAACCCTTCCCTGCCAGTGTCATTAGTACAGTGGCAGTGCATTTTTTTTAGCACTAATCACTGTATTGGTGTCACTGGTCCCCAAAAATTGTCAGTGACAGATTTGTCCGCCACAATGTCGCAGTCCTGCTAAAAATCGCTGATCACTGCCATTACTAGTAAGAAATAATAAAAAAAAAGAAAAAGTCCATAAACCTATCCCATAGTTTGTAGACGCTATAACTTTTAAGCAAACCAATCCATATACGCTTATTGTGCTTTTTTTTTTACCAAAGACATGTAGCAGAATACATATTGGTCTAAATAATGAAGAAATTCGATTTTTACATTTATTTTTTATTGGATGTGTTTTATAGCAAAAAGTAAAAAATATTGTTTTTTTTCAAAATTGGCATGCTTTTTGTGTTTATAGCGCAAAAAATAAAAAAACGCAGAGGTGAATGAATACCACCAAAAGAAAGCTCTATTTGTGGGAAAAAAAGGACATATTTTTTTTGGGGCACAGTGTCGCACGACCGCGCAATTGTCATTTAAAGCAACGCAGTGCAGTATCGCAAACAATGACCTAGTCAGGAAGGGGGTAAAACCTTCCGGAGCTGAGGTGGTTAATGGCATCCCAGTCTTAGACCCCTTCCACACAAGGCGGATCCGCTCAGCGGAGTCCACCAGCTCAGCAGGAGATCTCTCTGTTGATCTCTGCTGAGCCGACGGATGACAGGTCTGTCTCTGCTCATTGAGCGGGGAGGAGCCTGTCAGAGCGCCGCTGATTCTATGGAGGGATTACACGAAAATGGACAGCATGTCCGTTTTCATCAGATCTCATCTGATCCGATCCGCCAGGACGGATGCAAACGTATCGCCATACATGTGATTTTAGCGGATCAGAGCGGATCGGATGTCAGAGGACATGGTCACCGCTGACATCCGTCGCTCCATAGACCTGCGTGGACCGTCCTTTCAGGTTCGCCTAAAAAACTGACAGGCGGACCTGAACGGTCCGTCCCTGTGAGAAAGGGGCCTTAGTCTGTAGGGTTCAATATTGAGTTTGCCCACCCTTTGAAGCTATAACAGTTTTAACTCGTCTGGAAAGGCTGTCCAAAAGGTTTCGGAGTGTGTATATGGGAATGTTTGACCATTCTTCCAGAAGCGCATTTGTGAGGTCCAAATCATTTGAAAATATTGTTGGCAAGAGGCCAATATTAATAAAGATTACATCTTGTTTCAAAAACAGACTGAAATTATTCTGAGCTACTTCACTGATTTGCTTTAAAAGACAACTAGACAGCGGCACTACATGGTAATGCCCAGAGGGTATGTGAGTTTGGTCAAACGTGGCTCCTACATTGAGCTCCCATCTAGAATGTTCTAACAATAAAGACAGTATTTATTTCTTTACTGATTTGGAATTTAAATGCAAAATGCATCAGAAAGATTAGTGCAAAATGTATGTCTGTGTGCGCATTATCTAGATACCAACTGGAACTGTAGCAGGCAGGGAGTAGGATGCTGATTAACATCTGTACTTTACCTAAATTAAAGACCTGTACCAAGTGTGCCCGTTTCTACTGCCCCATCTTTCTGGCCAGGTTTCCACCAGACCATGAAATGGATACTGTCCTTCAAGTGTACAGTAAGCCATCTATCCCTTCTCACTTTGTGTCTGTGGGCCTCTTGCCAACAATGCATCTTTCTTGTAGCTCTCTGCAATAGATATCAACCCCCCTTTTTGGAGTACTCACAAAACCTCCAATCCTGGTTATATTTTATGGTTGGACAGAGTGTTCATTGACCACACAATCATGGTAAACTTAATTAGTATTAGTATTGACCACCCAACCCTCCCCCTCTTACACTTACCTGAGCCCTCACCCAATCCAGTGCCCATTTGTAGCGGCTCTCTCTCTCTGCTCTCACAGGCTTTGCTGAGGCAGTGGCACCCACTGGCTGTGGCAGTGGCACCCATTGGCTGTCCATAAAATCCTGTGACAAGGGAGTGGGAGGTTGGTCCAAGCTGCGCAGCCTGTGTCTATGAACGCAGCCATTGCAACTTGGGATCAAGCCTGCAGATGTGCTACAATAGGAAGCAGGGATACTAGAAGAGGAGGATCTGGGTCGTTCTGTGCAATTCCATTTACAATCACTTTAAGGAAAAAAGGTAAGAGTAATGGGAAGATTGCAATGGGGAAAGCAGAAATAATTTGAACTTTAAGGGTATATCTTGTGTAGTACAGGGCTTGTGTAGTTTAGGGTTCTTATGGCATCCTGCAAGCAGCTTGTTTCTGGATTCCTGGATTTCACTGGAACCAAGAGGTTTGTGTGCTATGGGAAGGATCCAGTCAATTTGGTTTTCTGTAAGGGAACAATTGAGTTTTTTTCCCCAAGATTCAAATATAAGGTGATGGGGAATGGATGTCTGAGTCCAATAAAGCTTCCTGAAATAAGTAATAACCTGAAAAAGCCTTTCATAACGCTGTATCGAGCAGAGGAGATGAGAAAGTAGTAGTATACACCATTCACCCAACTGTGAGCCAAACTGTGTTTTAAGGAAAATGAACTTCTCCAACTCCAAAAGAGCCTGTTCAAGCCAGAAAGAGAGCATCAGAATGTTCTGGGACAAAAGCAGGCGTGTTTAGTATGGGAGTGAGTAGGGAAGGGAGTGATGATATCTTAGAAGGTTGGAAAAGTTTATGAGACATGGCACAAGTAATTAAAGAATGGTGTATGAGTTCTGGTGGAAATTACGTAGGCCTCAATAGTAGTCCTCTCAGGGGGAGAAGAGTAAAGTATTGTTCTAGTCTGACCCTTGGTTTGTGGTGGAAGTATCATATATAAATTAAAAGTTAAACAAAGCTTTACAATATGTACTTACACCATGAACATATATACAGTATATAAGTATACGAAAAATATAGCTACCCTGTTTAACTTTTTATTGCTTAACATGTTCAGTGAATAAAATAAATATTGTGCAAAGGCAAATTACACTTTCTTTCAAGAAGCCTAACTATTTACAAGTTAAGGATGTCCTGGCTGAGTTTCTGTGTATCCATTTTTCTTTAGGACAGGAAAAAAGGCAGGAAGTGAGAGAATAAAGAAAGAGCACATGAGTCTTGCAGAAGGTCCACTTAACTCTCTAGGCAGTAGTTCATCCAACAGCACGTTTCATGTGTTTGTGGCAGAGAAAAAAATATGCCATACAATAATGATGTCATCCTGTGAGGTGGAAAAAACAGACAACTTCCGTCCTTACAAAGCGAAGAAACTCGTTTCCCATGGCAGGCAGGAAACCAGCACTAATGGTCTGGCCGCCTCCACCTTCTGGAATCAGGGCCAGCAGAAAGCGGTGTGATAAGGATATAGTGACTTAATGCGTTTACAGCCCAAACTTTTACATAAGTTTACTAACACAACTGAAAATTATATTGTCTCAGAAATAAATGAACGGTATTACTTGCCAATAACAGAAACTGCACATGAAAAAAGCTAGGATAGCTTATATTAGCAGTAACATTATATTATATTTCACATTTATATCAGAAAAGCAAAATTAAATATATTTTTCCAATTTGATTATAATAAACTGAAATCTGATTAGTTAACATGGTTTAGAATCCATCACCATGTACAATACTATGTAAGAATTATTCAAATAACCCCCTGCAAAAGGAGAAAGGATTTCCTGGCAATGCCATTTACATATTTTGTTATTTTTCTTTTGTTAAAATGGAGTTTTGCTATATTGTTCTAAAATGTACAGTGCCTTGCAAAAGTATTCACCCCCTTGGCGTTTTACCTAGTTTGTTACATAACAGCCTTTAGTTCAATGTTTTTTTAATCTGAATTATATGTGATGGACCAGAACACAATAGTCTAAGTTTGTGAAGTAAAATTAGAAAAAAGTATATATATATATATATATATATATATATATATATATATATATATATATATATACATAAAACTATTTTTCAGAAATAGAAAACTGATAATTGGCATATGAGTATGTATTCACCCCCTTTGTTATGAAGCCCATAAAAAGCTCTGATGCAATGAATTACCTTCAGAAGTCACATAATTAGTGAAATGATGTCCACCTGTGTGCAATCTAAGTGTCACATGATCTGTCATTACATATACACACCTTTTTTAAAGGCCCCAGAGGATGCAAAACACCTAAGCAAGAGGCGCCACTAACCAAACACTGCCATGAAGACCAAGGAACTCTCCAAACAAGTAAGGGACAATGTGGTTGAGAAGTACAAGTCAGGGTTAGGTTACAAAAAAATATCCAAATCTTTGATGAGCCCTAGGAGCACCATCAAATCTATCATAACCAAATGAACGTGGCACAACAGCAAACCTGCCTTGAGATGGCCGCACACCAAAACTCACGGACCGGGCAAGGAGGGCATTAATCAGAGAGGCAGCACAGAGACCTAAGGTAACCCTGGAGGAGCTGCAGAGTTCCACAGCAGAGACTAGAGTATCTGTACATAGGACGACAAAAAGCCCAACGCTGTATAGCGTTTGGCTTTGTGGCAGAAGAAAGCCATTACTTTCAGCAAAAAACAAAATGGCACGTTTTGAGTTTTGAAAAGGCATTTGGGATACTCCCAAAATGTATGGAGGAAGGTGCTCTGGTCTAATGAGACTAAAATTTAACTTTTTGGCCATCAAAGAAAACGCTATGTCTGGCGCAAACCCAACACATCACATCACCCAAAGAACACCATCCACAGTGAAACATGGTGGTGGCAGCATCATGCTGTGGGGATGTTTTCAGCAGTCGGGAATGGGAAACTGGTCAGAGTTGAGGGAAAGATGGATGGTGCTAAATACAGGGATATTCTTGAGCAAAACCTGTACCACTCTGTGTGTGATTTTAGGCTAGGATGGAAGTTCACCTTCCAGCAGGACAATGACCCCAAACACACTGCTAAAGCAACACTTGAGTGGTTTAAGGGGAAACATGTAAATGTGTTGGAATGGCCTAGTCAAAGCCCAGACCTCAATCCAATAGAAAATCTGTGGTCAGACTTAAAGATTGCTGTT
The DNA here is from genome assembly GCF_042186555.1 of Aquarana catesbeiana. Classification (NCBI taxonomy): domain Eukaryota; kingdom Metazoa; phylum Chordata; class Amphibia; order Anura; family Ranidae; genus Aquarana; species Aquarana catesbeiana. The sequence goes on along the minus strand of NC_133332.1, from coordinate 192,756,754 downwards.
CACAAGGGCAAACCATCCAACTTGAAGGAGCTGGGGCAGTCTTGCAAGGAGGAATGGGCAAAAATCCCAGTGGTAGAATGTGGCAAGCTCATAGAGACTTATCCAAAGCGACTTGATGCTGTGATAGCCGCAAAAGGTGGCTCTACAAAATATTGACTTTAGGGGGGGGGTGAATAGTTATGCACATTGCTTTTTTCTGTTATTTTGTCCTATTTGTTGTTTGCTTCACAATAATGAAAAAAACAAAGTTGTGGGCATGTTCTGTAAATTAAATGATGCAAATCCTCAAACAATCCATATTAATTCCAGTTAATTAGGTTAGGTTGTGAGGCAACAAAGGTTAATTAGTTAATTAGGTTAGGTTGTGAGGCAACAAAACACGAAAAATGTCAAGGGGGGTGAATACTTTTGCAAGGCACTGTGTATATATATATATATATATATATATATATATATATAAATGCGCCTATTTTTGACCTAGCTAAGTGGAATTTCCAAACATTTCGACAACCCTATAATGAGGTCCTAAAACAGTTTTTGGTGCAGGTGCATGGTATCAGAAGATTTTATGACCACAAAGAATACTTCCAAAACTAACTTTATACATTTTTATACATTGTTGACATATTCCATGGCACTTGGGACAATTTACATATCTGTCCTGTCCGCAAAGGATCTAAGAGTCTAATATATTTTCCACAGTCAGACATAACAAATACTAGGACTGGTTTGGTTGGACACCAAAACCAAAACGAAGTGAACCTCATGTTGGCAGTGTCCCTGGTGGAACCTGCACATAGGAACCTTGCACTATAAGACCAAAATTCTAACTGGAAGTCATAGATAATTATGTATAAGTTTATTTAGTTGTGTGGCAATAACTATCTGCATTTGACGCAGTGGGGGAGATTTACTAAAACTGGTGCACTCAGAAACTAATCAGCTCTTAACTTCAACTTGTTCAATTAAGCTTTCACAATAAAAATTTGAAACGGGTTTCTATGTAGAGCTGCACCAGATTTTGCACCCTTCAACTTTAGTAAATAACTACCACTGTGTCACCCTATGTGAGGTGAATCATTGAAATCTAGTGCCGAGGTCTGCATAGGTGCAACAGTGTCAGTGCACCAAGTCATGTTCCTGATATTTATTTTAATGTGCTTGACCTTTGTTCAAACACTAGATTTTAACTTCAATATTAGTGAAATACATTTCAAAAGAATCCGCAGTTCTTAAAATAGAATCTGAGAACATCAATCTTCATAGAAGGTGACGAATATAAAGTAATCAAAATTCATATAGAATCCTCTACGCTTTAGCATCTGGAGGAATGCTCAAAGCACACAAACACTATTACCATTTTGTACAGAACTCTATAAATAGATACCTATTTAAGGCTATTGTTCTCCTAGGTTAAAAGAATACCCTCGAGTTTTCCTTTTGTTTTACAATGCAGAGCATGCAGTCTGCCCAACCTTTTAACCTTTATTTTTCAAAGCCCTCTGGAGTTTTTGCGAACTCCTAGCTAGCAAAAACATACATTTAGGCATTGTAAATTTGATATAAATATATTATTAGAAACATTTTTTAATCACCTATCAAAACTTGTTCATAGGTTAGATAAAGTAAGCCTATACAATACCAAGATGAAAAAAAAACAATGCCATAAGGTGATTGTTAAAGTTCTACAACAAGGTGGATGTTATCAGAGATGGGTCAACATACATTCTGTAGTGGGTGGGTGAAGTAGGATTGGACCATGTCAGTGAATATTGATGTGTGGAAGCTTGCCCGTAGTTCCACGTAGTACCTCCCTTAAGACATGGAAGTTTTGTGGAAACAGGTCAGGAGCACTGTATATAAAGCATTTGTCCCACAGACATGATGTGAATATTGAAACACTTTTCTCCCGAGTCTCAATACCAAGCTATAGAACTAGTTTTCTACTAATGCCCTCACAAAAAGCCCTGAAGAAGAGGGTGTCCTTTATCCCCTGAAATGTGTTGGCATCGTCTATGAACTTTTGTTTACCAATAAACACAATGTTATCTTTTAACACCATGCACGTTTTAGGACATTTTACTTATGGTAATTCTCAACTAGCTCCATGGCACAGGACATAATAAAGGTGTGGTTAATGGGTAACAGAACAGTACAATAAGGGAAAGTTGACTCTGGATAAGGCATTAACATACTTCCCTAGCAGGTCTGGGTTTTGTGTGTGAATCTAATCTTAGGCACTAACCGCAAAGAGTTTGTAAGTTCTTAGTGTAACCTTGGAATGGCCAGGGACCAAGCTCAGGTAACCCTTACCCTTTGTGGTTAAAGCTCTCAATGAGGTGTGTGAATTTCCCTTGAGAACAGACCCAATGCTGCTCCTACTAGGTATAATGGAAGATGTTGTAGTAGGCAGCTATGTTCAATTGTTCATCTTCCACGCTACATTTTATGAAAGGCGGGAAAGGCGGGAATATTAGCGCGTTGGAAATTTCCTAGTCCGCTTACTCTGACTACCTGGCAAAATACCATTGATAACGTTTTTCCACTGTATAAGGTAACTTATAAAAGTAGGAACTGTCCAAAGAAATTTGACAAGACCTGGTTAGCCTGTATTTATGCTCAGGGTAGCTAATACCTTGATGTGGATGATCAGTTCCTGGCTTTTCCTAGTGCAGTCTTCGTTTCTTACCCTGGGTTGGAATTGATCTTTCCCCTCTATTGTGCCCATTATCACTAACCCCCCCTCTCTATTCCCTTTCCTTCCCTTCTACCTATGTCTTACTCCTTGCAGGGCAGAAGGCTTTTCCCCCCTTTTCTGATACTTGTTAGAAGACACCATATTTCTCTTATCATCTCCTGGAGTTTTTTAGTTTTTTTAGATGCCTTGTATGGGATTGATATGCCTCTCCTCAACATCATGCAAGTTACTTTGAGACCTCTCCCTCTGAGCACTTTGTATATGTAAGCTTTATTTAATGGAATGTAGATGATCTCGCTGTGTGTAATCTGGTATGCTGCTTTGCTTGTTTACTGACTGACACTAGTGATCTTGAGCAAATATTAATAAAACTTAAAAAGATGCATCTGTTTTTTGTACTTTATAAAATGTTAATGTGGGACTCACCAGACACGAGGACTCATGGCAAAGATGGTGATTGTACATATTTTGGTCAAAATGCAAACTGATACCTCATGATTTTGTGTGTTTTGGTCTTTTAGGGAGCAAGTGCAAAGATGCATTTAAAATGCCAACCCATCTACGCAATAAAGGGCAAAGGTATACCTAAGAAGTTGCTAACAGGCATTCTGCATCCACAATTTAGTTCCCTGTTTGTTGCACTTGAGTTTGTAAGTTCTACCTGTGCTTTTTTGGGTTTTCTCCCACAACTTAAAAAACATGGGTAGGTTACCTAGAGACCTCCAAAATTCTCTCTAGTGTAAGTATCAGTGTGGTAGGGAAATCAGATTTAAGCAGATTCAGGGAATAGTGACTCTAGCGAATAAACTTGTACACTTTGTATAGTGTTATATGTTGATGCTACTAGAAATCAGTGTCAAAAGCTCAAGCTGTGACCACTTTGCTATTGCAGAGGGTCGTCATAGGGAGGTCACTGATACCATGCTTGTAGATGTACACAGTGTAATTATCAGGGGTCACAGAAAAACGTACCTATGCACAGGGACTATGCCAACTAGCCATATAGATACATTATAAGATATTGTAAGCGCTATCCTAGACCAGAGCCCAGGTCCCATCTGGATTAGTTTGAGATGCTTGGAAAAAGCAAGTGAAAACGCAAAAAATGTCCAAAAAACTGGCTGGGGGATCACAGCTGAAGTTTTTATTTCATTGGCAGTGTTCTTTGTTGTTATGGAAAATGATAACAATCTATTAAGCTGTGCTTTTGCATCCAACTTATACTGTGCGTAAGCACCTATTTGTTCTTATTGATGGTCTGTAGACATGGTGGCTACCATCTATTCAGAGGAGTATGGCTCCAGTCACAAGAATGAATGAGCCAAGTCACATACATGTGAAGTAGGAGCTAGCTGCACCTAAAACTTCCTTCTGCAAAGGCTGTGCAGCACTGGGCAGAATCACACAGTGAAGAACTCGACAGTGAGGCTGAAGTTATTTTGGTAGGTAAATACCACTCAGGCTACATTCACACGTAAGTGTAGCGCATTCAAGTAATTTTAAATGCCTTTTAGTTGTTTTTTTTTTTTTTGCACATTTTTTTCATGTGTCTTAGCAACAATTTGCTGTACAGGAGCTTCATTGGAGCAGGATTGTGCATTTTTGGTCCCTAGACATTTACTATGGGGGCAGGTGAAAAAAGTTCATAATGTGTTTTCGTGCATTTTTCAGGCTTTTCTATCAAAGTCTATGGGCCAAAAAACACCCAAATCTGCCTGAAAACACGCTCCTGTACTTTTTTCCAGCAACAGGCACCTGAGTGCTCAGGTGTGAACAGGCACAGTTTAAAACATGTTTTATTATATTGTACTGTATTTAATGGCATTTTTAATGTTGCACATTTTGTAGCTTTGATCTACAAAACAGTCAGATGTGAGTGGGGGCACTGAACACATTGCACACTGAAGATCAGTCATTGGAGAACCCTACTGTCCTCCTATAAATAGTGAAAATAAACAGTAAGAAATAATAGTATGACTTTTGGTCATCTTTTACACTCCACTACCAAATTTGGCCCCAAAGAAAGCTGCAATGAAGTTAATGACTGCTCCACAGACTTTTCTTAGTGTCCCACTAGTCAGCTGTCTGGTGAGATAAGTGGAGACTGCATAATCCCAGCTATGCACTTTGTGTGACAGGGGACATCAGGTCAAGCAGATGAATTCACTTATGTATGATTTATTCTTTTGTTCTTCCTGTCTGATAGAAACTAGCTTGGAGTTCCAGGCACTCACATAGACAAACACACCACACATTGAAATGTGGGAGCCCTTTTATCTTCCGGCTTCTCAGGTATGCAGATTTTAAACACACTTCACACATCCACATGTTTAGAGGTTCTAACATTACATGGCTACAGTCTCTACAGCTGATGGAGCTTTTATCAGTCTCTGCAATCTTTACATCTGCAATACAATATACCATATACTGCAAGAACCATTTAGCAATGATAATATACAATCTATATTTTGTGAGGTCTTACTACAGCTTTCAATGTAACACAAAGTTACCATTGGATTTAGTAATGCACAAAAGTACATTTTTAGTTTTTTGTTTTTTTAACAAGACAGTACAAAGGGCAAAGACATTGTGCAAAGTACCATATCAAGCACTCAACAACCATATTTACCAGATTAATAATCTGAAATCTATTTGGCTACTCTCAGTTAGAGTTTTTTTTTTTCCCAAAAAACATACCCTTATGTATTGTTTCATCAAATAAGGCAGTTGGTGTGCACTTATATAAGACCCAGTGGTACCACCCACAGCTACTTGTACTGTTTTTGGATAGAGGGGGAAGGGTAAAACCCTCTGTCACATTTTGTATTGCTTTCTGTTTTTCTGCTTGGGAGATTGAGCCATTTGTCCTGCTGACCACTGTCACCAAAACAGGAAGTGAGAGGAAATCCAATGTTGTAGAGTTGTCAACAAAGCAAATGGTGAGAGTAAATCATCCAATAGGGACAAATGTTCTGTTGTCATCTATCTACAGTAAGACAGGAATCCCCTCACTGTGTGGAGATTTCCTTTCATTTATTGCTAAGTCTCCACAACAGGATGTAAAGGGGAATTCACCCTACAGACAGAAAAAGAAAGACCTGATAGGATGTCAACCTAGCCCTACTCTATCCAAAACGACACAAAACATTTTTTTTCATACATAATCAGAAAAAAGAAAGACACAACTGGAATTTACCAGGCTTCTATATTCATCTGTATACCAAACTACTGACTAAACTATTAAAATACTGTCCAGAGATAACTGTTATCCATTGGTTATGTTTTAGAGATAACTATTACATTTATGTTGCTCCAAATCCAGCAATTCAGTAAGGTTTTGTTCAGATGTGTGCCAGCACCTTTAGTTTAGGCTACATCCCTCAACTAAAAAATGAAAGGAGCCAAGTGGAATATTGTTGGCTAAACAACACCTTACATCCAGTTGCAGGAACTGTTCTGGCATGTTGACATGTCAACATACAATAACTGCAGCAGGAGATTCATTTATCCACACTGTGTAGTGTTCAGAGAAGAATCTATTTGGCGAGATAAATAATGATGATGAATATTCATCTCGCCAGAGGAATCTGATTTTTTTCTAATCTATATGTGTATGGCTAGCTGACTGTCAGATGGCAGCAGACAGGCTTTTCTACACAGCATGTGTCTTTTTTCTAAAAAACATGAACTGTAAAACTTTGAACACCTTTCATTTTGATGCACCTGAAATGCATTTAGAACCGGTTCACACCACAAAAACACACACCACTCCACTTTTTTTTAAATTATTGATGCACTGTGTAGTGTGAACTATGCCATTGGAACCCAAATAATCTAATGTCCATGTGTTTTTAATGCAGAAAAATAAAACTGCATCTGCTGATATAAATTGGCTTTTAAGGAAAGAGGTAGACATCTTACCAGTACATTAAGCATGCTGTTGATGGTGTCCTAACACACCCAGCATGGTGTCAGTGACACTTAGTAAGACATGTGTTTACTAATAAGCACTTACATTTGCCTCTAAACTGTCATTCATTCTGGCCGCTCTGCAAGTCTCTGCACGATCCAGATACAAATCAAGACACGCTTCTTGTTAAGGGGATGAATGTATCTCTTAACATGAACAACATTCCTCCCAGAACATGACTATAGGATTCGTCAACTTACGGTCCTTGAATTTATAATAAAAAACACAACACTGCGTGAGGTGGGTTTAAACAGCCACAGCAGCCCTTTTATTAACAAATTAATAAATAACAAAAACAAAACAATTTTAACACAAGGAGGGGGTCTTTGGGTGTCCTTAAAGCAAATTTTTGACTATTATCGACCATTTATTTTTTTTATTAGAAAAAACATGAAACACCAGAATTGTCCCCCACCCAGACTACACCCTAAACCCAGAATACAGGATGGGAGGGAACTCTTCACATCAACTGAACTTTCCGGAATGATTACTCATCAGCTCTTGCTCAGAAAAAACCCTTGTGGCTCCACCCTGACCATCTGACCCCTAATCCACCAATCAGGTAAGCTACGCCTCTACCCCACTAACTACTGATTTCTTTAACCCTTCTCAGACCTGTTCCTCCTTTAGTCATGCCGACCCTGCGACTATTTTCTCTTCTCCGGGTCGCACCTGACTATAGGATTCATCAACGTACGGTCCTTGAACTTATGATGAAAAAAACAACACTGCGTGACGTGGGTTTAAGTAGCCACAGCAGCCCTTTTATTAACAAATTAATAAATAACAAAAACAAAAAATTTTAAAACCAGGAGGGGGTCTTTGGGTGTCCTCAAAGCACATTTTTTACTATTATCGACCATGTCCTCAGCAGCACCCCATCTGGCTCAAAGACGTTGTGACTTCCACATTTTGACTTTCCCCCAGGGGGCCTAGCTCCTGGGAGAACCACTAACATCCAACTAGGTGGGAGCGCCATACCCTAGATGGGCCCCCAATTCTTTAACAATCTGGTTAATCCTTGACCCCCTGACCTGTCACGCGAGCCTGAGTGACCCCTTACTCAAGCGAGTCCCTCCACACCTGAAGAGCACTCTGCACCCCCTCCTGTAATCCCAAAAAACTGAAATCCATGCCCACGACATTCAAGTGAACACCATCATCCCTCCAGTAGCAAATGGTCAGATCTTCCAGATCCCAGTGCCGAACCACCAAGCCCGGGAGACGAGACAGAAATCGTCCTAACTCCCTGTTAGCTTTAATCCTGGCTTTATTCAATGGCTCAACAGAGCGAGCATGACGCCAACTATGTCGGGCCACTATGTCCGACCACACTATGAGAACACCGGGAAATCGCGCAACAAGTGCAAAATGTCAAATCTGACGTCTCTAACGAGGTCCCTCGCGGCACGAACTCCCATGCCATTCCCTCCCACGGAGAGCACCAGAACATTAGCTGGTCTGTCAATTTTGGAATAATAGTGGAATTCAGGAAGAACACGGTCTCACATCATGTCCCTAATACCCAGCCATTTAAAGACAGCTTCCGCTGCGTGCATCCACTCTGATCTCAACCCGGAAGACGTAAGAGTCTCCCAAAATCCACACAAGGCCCTGAGGAAAACCTGTAATAAGAAAAACAAAAGAAAAAACATAAGAGCCAAAAGAAAAAAACACCAAAAACAAGTACAGAACAATGAACAACATTACAGCATATGTGGGCGGACATAAATTTTAAAATGGTCAGACTCCCACCTCCCTATACGTCTCACCACCTGCTGACTAAAACCGCAGCGAGCCACCTCCGTAGCTGTCCCCACTTGAAAGGAATGAGTATTAAACTGGGAAGCTATTCTGTTCGCCTCAACAAAACAACGCTTGAAAATCGCCACAAACTGAAAACGCGACAGGGATGAGCCATCCACATGTTGAAAAAAAGGCCCCTCCACTCCCTCCCTGACTTGCACATAACGCTGTACAGCGAGAACTTGACACACCGTCTCTGGAAGCACTTTGAACACATCAACATTCTTGCCCAACTGGTCAGTTTTAGATCTGCTGATATGGAGTTGGACACTGTTGGCAGCGACCTGTACATCTGAAAACATAAACCCACCCACACCACACTTGTTCTTGCTCACTAACTCCCCAATCCGCAGGGCCCCAAAAAAGGCCAAGGCAAAAGCCACCATAAACAGCTGCACCTCATAAGGGGAGGTACAAACCCTGGGCAAGATCCCTACCAGCTCCTGGAGCAACTCAAATGACACCAGTCGCCTGGTATCTGGTACCACACGCCCGCACCAAAACCCTTTCATGGCCTGTCACACCATGAAGTCTTTGGTAACGTCACCCAGGCCCTTTAGCTTGAAAAGGAAATCTAGAGCAGCCAACCTCCAGTTCATTTTGGATATGGATGCGCCCACTGTGAACTCTGTCCCGATAACATACAACAGCAGGGAAAGTCTGTCCTGATCCGAAGAGCAACCCCCAATGGAATTTACGAATCTGGACCATTCCCGCCAAACTGACGAATACGCTGCCCAGGTACCCTCACTCACCGAGCGTTGCACCAGGGCACCAGCTTTTCCAATGCCACAGATGTGCGGGACAATGAACCGCCCACTGCTCCGCCATCAGCGCCAGCTTCCAGAACCTGTCCCACTGAAAACGAGACAAAGCATCAGCAATTGATATATGTATAGTTGACCCTGGTGGTGTGTATGTTGCATTGCCATCATCCATAATATTTATAGAAGAACTACATAAACCTCTAAAGGGATTTTTAAGGCAATGAAAACTATAATTTTAAATTTGGATAAAAATATATTTATTACAAGTATAAATTTAATTACATAAATACAAAAAGTAGAAAGAGTTTGGTGAAAATATCACATTTCAGGATGATTAAAAGAGTGCATTCACATAGAGAAAAAGGAAAAAATTGGAAAAAAGTGATACATCACACTACACGATACAATCACCACAGATGAGAAACCGTGGCATCGAGTAGTGGAATTCCAACGCGTTTCAACATGCTTATTTCAGAGAAAAGTCTTCTTCAGGGAAATGTATCACAATTTAAAGGAAATCAAAACAGTAATGTTATGAGCTGTGTGAAACTATAGTCACTTTTTTACAGTTTTTTTCCTTTTTCCCTATGTGAATGCACTCTTTTAATCATCATGCAATGTGATATTTTCACCAAACTCTTTCTACTTTTTGTATTTATGTAATTAAATTTATACTTGTAATAAATATATTTTTATCCAAATTTAAAATTATAGTTTTCTTTGCCTTAAAAATCCCTTTAGAGGTTTATGTAGTTCTTCTAAGCATCAGCAATTTAATTCTCTATTCTCGGGACGTGAACAGTTTTCACAAATCTGTTCAATTTTAACAACGAAGAACAAGATAACGCAGCAAGCGCACTACTGGTGGAGATGAAGCAGACAGACTGGGCACAACCACAACCACCCCCATGTTATCACAATGAAAGCAAACCCGGCGATTCTGAAACTGAGGTCCCCAAATATATACCGCCACCACAATCGAGAAAAGCTCCAATAATACCAGGTTGCTCAAAAATCCCGGGGCTTGCCGTTCCTCTGGCCACGCCGCTGCGCACCACGCCCCCTGACAATATGCCCCAAACCCAAGCTGCCAGCAGCATCGGTATTCAGATCAATGTCAAAAGCTGACACCACCGGGGCCATCCACAAGGACCTCCCCTTATAAGAGGTCAAAAACTCCTCTCACACCCGCAGATCAGCCTTATGCTCGCCCGAAAGTCTAATGTAGTGATGCGGCATCTCACCCCCGAAGTAGCAGCACTAAGGCGATGGCAGAAAATGGGCCCCATAGGTATGATGCGGCAGGCGAAGTTAAGCTTACCCAACAAGAATTGCAACTGTTTCAGCCTAACTTTCTTCGCCTGCAGGGCCACACCAACCATCAACCGCAGGTCCTCAAATTTTTTAATCGGCAAGTGACACTCCATTGCCTGCGTGTCAATGATGATACCCAAGAATTGAATCTCTATGGAAGGACCTTTAGATTTTTCAGGTGCAAGAGGGATTCAGAACCGCTGCGTGATCCCTTCCAAAGTCTGCAACAGGACCGTGCAAACCTTGGACTTCGGGGGTCCGATACAAAGAAAATTGTCAAGGCAATGCAGAACTGAGCGCATTTGCAATTCCTCTCATACCACCCATTGCACAAAAGTACTAAAAGTCTCAAAATAGGAACAAGAAATGGAGCAGCCCATGGGTAGACGATCAACAAAAAACTACCCACCCCAAAAACAACTCAGCAATGGTTGGCTCTCTGGATGAACTGGCAACAGACGAAAAGCGGATTCAATATCCGTCTTTGCCATTAATGCTCCCCGGCTATACCGCTGAACCCAACTGACCGCCGTATCAAAAGAGGTATACACTGAAGTTAAATCAGGCTCAACCGCATCATTCACCGAAGTTCCCTTCGGATACGACAAATGATGTATCAACCTAAACTTGTTGGGTTGTTTTTTAGGGACCACCGCCAAAGGTGACACATTCAACAAAGGTATGGGTGGTTGATCAAAAATTGGCCATTGGCTTTCGGATTCCCTGTTCTTTACCTATGACTGGTACTTCTGTGCCCAGGAATTTAAAATCCACATTTCGGTTTCTGCAGGTTGTGACTGAGAAATTGGCTAAGGAGGTTGAAATGGGCAGGATGGCCGGCCCTTTTGATCAACCACCCATACCTTTGTTGCATGTGTCACATTTGGCTGTGGTCCCTAAAAAAAAAAACAACAAATTTAGGCTGATACATCATTTGTATCATTTGTGTCAGCCTTGGGCTGTATCAGCCCAATGGCAAAGCCATCGGCAAGGAAAACTGCCGCCACTCTCCTGGGATACCTACTTAGGTAACATCGTGAAAAGGTTTACTGGGATCCTTCCTTTTTGAAGTGGACTCCCTGGATTGTTGCTTCCTTTTTTAAAGCACCTGCATAACTGTGAGAGCCCCCGCAGCCGGAGCACTCATGGTGGAAATGACAGGCCACGCTGAAACGGCACATTCCCCCGTTGAACTCTGGGTTACACTTTACAAAAACCTTTACACAACCATTTGATACTCAATACACATGCTATGCACTGCTTGTGCAGCAGCTCTGATACTATGAATACATAAAACAAATAACATTTACATGAATAAATGCAGATCTTTTATAAGGAAATGGAAAAGCATGCATCCAAACTGTGTCTTAGGCCTCATGCACATTTGAGCTCCTAAACGCCTGGCTTACAGCCGTTTTACTTTTTACTTTTTTTTTCTGCCCCTAAGCCCTCATGCACACAGGCTGTTAAAATAACGTTATGAAAACGCCAGTATCTTTGCAGTGATTTTTTTAAGCTTTTTTCAGCGTTTTTGCAATAGCGTTTTTGAGCGTTTTTGAGCGTTTTTCCGCATTAGTGTTTTTTAGCGTTTTTTTGAGCACAGGAACATCCAACGACAGGTTGGGGGTAAGGAGGTGACCTAGCTATATTGCTTAAAGTGGTTGTAAAGGCAGAAGATTTTTTTTATCTTAATGCATTCTATGCATTAAGATAAAAATCCTTCTGCGTGCAGCAGCCCCCCTAATACTTACCTGAGCTCCACTGCAATCCAGCCATGTTGCACGAGAGACTCGGCTGTCCGGAACCCCCCCTCCTTATTGGCTGAGAGAGCAGCAAAGCGCCATTGGCTCCCCCTGCTGTCAATCAAAGTCAGCAAGCCAATGAGGAGAGAGGGGGTCCCCATAGCAAGCTGCCAGGAGCGCCAAAGAGGAGCTCAAGAAGAGGAGGATCTGGGCTGCTCTGTGCAAAACCACTGCACAGGGCAGGTAAGTATAACTTGTTTGCTATTTTTAAAGGAGAAGTCCAGCCGGAGCTTTTTAGGCTGGGCTTCTCCTATAGGTCACAGGAGTGCAATTCGTTTTGCACTCCTGTGATCCGTTTTCAGCGGAGAGCGGTCTGAAGTCTGCTCTCTGCTGACGTCACTGCCATCAGTGGAGGCAGTGCGTCATCCCGACTTCCAAGTCTGGATCCGCCAGCTGCCTTGATTGATGGCAGTCTCAGCGTCTTAGCGAGCCGCTGAGATGGCCTCTCCCGCCCCTCCACAGCTCAGCGCTCCCATACATTTCAGCCATGTATTTAGCCGCTTGCCTGGAGTTCAATTTGTTTTTAGAATATTAAGTAATACCTTGACTTCAGAAAGATTGTTTGACCAGCACCCCTGACACTATGGTGTCTCTAAAGCCCCGTACACAGGATCAGACTTTCCGCCAACAAAACCGTGGATTTTTGTTCGAAGGTTGTTGGCTCGTCTTGCATACACACAGTCACACAAATGTTGGCCAACAATTACGAACGTGGGAACGCGGTGACGTACCAGTCGTATGACGAGCTGAGAAAGAGGAAGTTCAATAGCCAGTGCGGCTCCTTCTGCTTGATTCCGAGCATGCATGAACTTTTATGAGAAGGACTTGTGTACACACAATCGGACTTTCCGACAACAAAGTTTTGTTGGCGGAAAATTTGAGAACCTGCTAGCAAACATTTGTTGGCGGAAAGTTCGACAGCAAATGTTCGATGGAGCATACACACGGTCGGACTTTCCGACAACAAGCTCACATCCAACATTTCCCGTCGGAAAATCCGACCGTGTACGCGGCATAACACATAACTCTAACTGCCATCAATGTCTACACAATTGTAGATAAAAAAAGCCTTGTGTCATCCTTATGTCAGTCACATGTCAGTCACTGGCTGGACTTACACAGGGCTAATGACGTTCCTACATAAGCAAAGTGACCCATTTACTTTACATAGACCCTGTCACTAACTTTACCGATTGCATGTAAAATCACAGTATTTTAAATGTTTACTTGTGGCAGTTTTCCTTTCCATAAGGCCCCTTTCACACCAGCGGACCGATCGGGTCTACCTGTCTGTCTTTTCAGGTAGAGCCAATCGAACCACCCATTGTTCTCTATGGTGCGGCGAATGTCAGCGGACGCATGTCACCCACAAGCATCCGACTTGGTGAGCTAAAAACAGACGGATGGGGATAAGTTCGGCATCCAGCGGATTGGATCGGATGACAGTGGGATGGAAACGGACATGCAGTCTGTTTCCATCCGCCCGACCACCCCATAAAGAACAGCGGGTTGTGTCCATGTCCGTTCTGCAACATTTTTAGTCCCCTTTCACATGGAGCGGAATTTGGCCAAGCGAATCCCCCGCTGAGCAGGTGGATCCAGTTGGACAGATTCCGCCCCATGTGACTACTCCAGGAAACAGACCCTCCTTGCATAGCATAGTTCTCTCCTGTTCTAGAGGTGTCTAATTACTGTCTGTGTTGGCCCAGCTCCTCCTTTCGCCCCTCTACATAACCTTTTATTTTATGTAAGCCAATGGTTTTTGATGTTTTTTTACAAGTAAATCGCATGCATAAAATATGTTAAATGCACATATGGAAAGGCTGTGTTGAAATTGGGCAACACAGTGGCTAAGCAGTTATCATTTCCTTCTAGCACAGTGGTTCTCAACCTCTCTCCGTGACCCCTTGATAAAATTTCCCAAGTTGTGGAGACCCCCAACCATAAAATTATTTTCATAGCGTGGGTTGTCAGCACCCAAGGCAAGTCAAGTAATTTGCGCCCCTAACCCATGGATATTTAGCACTCCCTGAGTCCCTAACACTCGTAAAATATTAAAACCCCTTATGGTACATTGTAGGATGTACCACTATTTCTCTTTATTCTCCTTTCTTTCCCTTTTATTTCTCACTATCCTAATTTCTTGTTTTTTTTCCCCCCATCCCTCTTTCTAGCCGTCTTTCTTGTTCTTTCTCTTATTCTTTCTCTCCCTTTTTCTTTGTTCCTTCCCCTCTTTTCCTCTTCCTTCCATGTATTCTCTATATTTATTCCTTCTCTTACTCCTTTGTGGGGGGGTGGGGGGAATGGGATAAGTGGCAGTGTTGGCGGGGAGTTCTGATCAGCCAACTTAGGTGCTCTTAATCAAGGTCATCTGCTGATCTGAGAACTGTAGTGGGGACCTTTAATGGCAACTATAATCCCAGGTAGTGTTACTCAATGTGTCTCCGACTTTGTGGTGTCTCGTAGCAGTGACACCTATGCCGAAATCAGGAGATAGAGTCTCCTCCAGCCCCTCCCACTTCACATTCCTCACCAGTCAGCTGCCCCCTAGTCTCTGCCCCTCAGTCATGCCGTGAACTGAATGGGCGGCTGCGAAGAAACTAAGTGGGCAGCTGCGGGCTCCAGGGACAGCCCTGCTGGGCGGCCGCAAAAAGGCTGGGAGAGCGGTGCAGGCTTCAGGAACAGCCAAGGATTTGGTGACCCCTGGCAAATAATCATTTGACCCCCGAGGGGGTCCCGACCCCCAGGTTGAGAACCACTGATCTAGCAGCACTAGGGTCACTAATTTGAATCTCAACCAAGACACTACCTGCCTGGATTTTCCATGTTCTCCCTGTGCCTGCATGGGTTTTCTCTGGGTACTCTGGTTTCCTCCCACACTCCAAAGACATGCTGGTAGGTTAATTGGCTCCTTTCTAAATTGATGGATAAAGAATACCGCACCAATCAGAAAGATTAAACAGCAGCCAACACTACAAATTGACCAAATTGTGCAAAGTATTTAAATGTAAAAAGTGTAGCGCTAAAGTGCAAAACCTCTATGTGAAAGAAGTTACAAAATAATAAAGCAATTCAACACTTAAGTGAAAAGTAACTGTATCCAGTCTCAAAACTATACAAATAAGCAAACTCAATTCTAAATGTATAGTCTGATAGCATGTAAAACGCTCATTCTTGGATAGTAAGGGAAACGTGAGCAATTTCAAAGATATAGTAAATAAACGTAATCAATCGTTAAAAATATATAAAGTAAAGTGAAAAAAGGAATATAGGTGAAAAAAAATTTTGTTATAATCCACTGGGTAATAATTAGAATGTCCGCCTTATAGATGGAGAAAAAATGCAGCAGATAAACATGGCGGTGATAATAAAATGTCCACAAATCTAATAGGAGGTGTAGCCATCAAATGGAGCATGAAATTTGTCTAGTCCCAGTATTACTTCATGTAAATAAAGTGAATTCAATATAATGCAGATGATACTTTGATAACTCCTCTGCAGTACTCCGAATCAACATAAGGGATAAAGCACTCTTACCGACTTGGGTGGACTCACAGGCCGTCGGCGGTGAGTCAAACAGGCTTGCACTGTCTTAAGATAAACGACAGTATGGGAGTGGACCGTGCACTGGTGGACTTCCTCCTCAGATGGGGGACCCGGATCCTGCCCAGATGGTCCAAACGATCACCGGCCTTGTCAGCATTGATAAACCATGTATAGAGAAAAAACAACAAGGAGCCTCCACATGGTGTAAATCCAAATAGATCAATTGCCGTTTATTTGATCAATTACGATCATCAGAAAATCCATAAAAACGTATAAAAACGGTAGAATCGATTCCAACAGTAAAAAGTAAGCGTGGTGTAGGTGGCTGGGTACAGCAAGGAGACCCGACGCGTTTCGTCTGAAGAGACTTCGGCTGGGGTATATGCCATCCCGCCACCACCACGCTTTTATACATGTACTAAAATTAATGACCCATAAACAGCTGTTACAGCATCATGCGCTTTGACTTCCTGGGTACCTAGCGTGCGTTCCAATAGGAACCACGTGTTTCCACGTTGAGCCAATTAGAATAGTTAAGACGCCTCTACCAACCAAGCCTCCTTTCTAAATTGGCCCTAGTATGTGTATAAATGTGAATTAGGGACCTTAGATTGTAAGCTCCCTGAGGGCAGGGACTGAATGTATAATATATATACTGTATTTATCGGCGTATAACACACACTTTTTTCCCCTTAAAATCAGGGGAAAATCGTGGGTGCGTGTTATACGCCGATCCCCGCAAATTGTGATCTACATTCACATAGCATGTAGTTTTAAATATGGCGTTGCGGAGTTCGTAGGGACTCGGCGGAGCTGAACGAGCGCCGCCGAAATCACAGTGACTGGGCGGAGCCAAGATACACATAGTCGAGTGTTCTCGGCTCTTTCCGGCGCCGCTCACAGTCATGCCCAGTCCCGCCATTGGACCTGTGTTATGTCCATCATAGGGCGGGACTGGGCGGGACTGTGAGCGGCGCCGGAAAGAGCCGAGTACACTCGACTATGTGTATCTCGGTGGCGTTCGTTCAGCTCCGCCGAGTCCCTCAGAACTCCGCGGCGCCATATTTAAAACTACATGCTATGTCTATGTCGGTGGCGATCTGTTCAAGCATGGACACTGGGGGCAAGGCTGCACTGACCACTGGGGCAAGGCTGCACTGACCACTGGGGCAAGGCTGCACTGACAAGGCTGCACTGACCACTGGGGCAAGGCCGCACTGACAAGGCCGCACTGACAAGGCTGCACTGACAAGGCTGCACTGGGGCAAAGCTGCACTGACAAGGCTGCAATGGACACTGGGGCAAGGCAATATGTTCTGAGGACCGGCGTTACAGCTGTAAAAACGTCTGACACTGCTAAAAGCTGCTAAATGCAGCTTAACGCTGGATACGGCATTAGGCTGCGTCAAGCGTTTATTTATTTTTTTGACATGTTAAAATCAATTGTTCCCTATGAGAGCCCATTGATTTGAATAGAAGTCGCATCCAAGTGGGATCATGATGATCCGACTTGTGGTGCGACTTGTACTCTGATGATCTTGAAAAGGAACCCCTCACCAAAAAAAAAAAAAAAACGGCGTGGGGTTCCCCCCCTAGACCATACCAGCCGCCCACCTGCAGACCCCCACAACCACTGACCAGGGTTGTGGAGAAGAGGGCCTTGCCCCCATCAACAAGGCCCATGTTGAGGGCGTGTAGCCTGGTATGGTCTTCGGGGGCCCTTGCTTTCAGATTCCGATATTCCCCCGCCAAGGTCCAAGGCATTAAAAATATAGCAATAATTATAGCAAAAATATAGCCATAATTAGTAATATAGACTGAATAGTGTTTACGTTATTCAGTCTATATTACTAATTATGGCTATATTTTTAATACCTTGGACCACTGCCTTGGTACCGTGACATTACATTAAATGAAATCCAACCTATAATCTAAAATTACTCTGGTAAATGATTAGACATATACCCTTGACATGCCTCACTTAAAGTCCTGTCCAAATTTCCTTCTTTGATTCCATACAAATTAGGGATGGAGGCATGTCATTATTTACATTTAGGCTGGTACAGGTCACAAGCCCCTTTCTCGCTGCTTAAAGCTAGCGCGGCTAAATGTGTAATAATGCCAATACCAAGAGCTACTAAAAGCACGTATGTACAGCTGCTTCCTGGCGTTGGTAGTGGATTTGCAGCTCCTTTTTTCTAACGCCCCGTGTGCATGAGGCCTTAATCTACAGAAAGGACTGTACAATGTGTATGCTATATATATGCTATATGAATAGGTAAAATGAATAACTACTGATCTGGACTTTGTTTTCAATATCTTAACACTACCAGCTGCACACAGCCTAGCTGAATCTGACAAGGGTCCAGCCAAGATTTAAAGGGAGATAAGAGAAGATTCTTCATGGTCATCTGATAACACTTCCCCTCCTGACCCTGGAATTCCTCTCTCTATAACAGCGGAGAATAGAGTGATTTCCCATCCCCCCAGACATTCTGGCTTTGAAAAACAAAGATAATTAAAATAAAATAAAACTGCCAAAATGTTATTGGAATGGATGTTATTAGTATCTGTTACTTTATACATCACTTAAAATAAATATAGTGCTCCTGAGAGGTACAGACATTTAACATCTACAGTAATGATACATACTATATATATACTAACTAGCATACATTGATCATTCACTGTCATACAACATGACCTCGAGTCAATTTCTTTAACTTATAATGTTGTGTAAGATAATTAAAATGACTATATATTTCAAAGTACTTTGTCCAGTCTGCTGCAAAACCGGAATGTAATCTATCACTGAACTGATGTATTCCTATCCTTGGAAACCTGGCCTCTACTTGAACCAAAAAGATAGACATAAGTGGAAGCTGACACCTGAAACTGCCACTAAAGAACAAAGTTAAAGCGGAGCAGCTGCTGACTTTTACTGTTAGGTCACTCATCTGTCAAGGCATCCAGTGGTGTCCTCACCTGAGCCGATTCTTGAATCGTTTCTCGGGTGCTGGCGCCGCCATCTTTGTGGCTTTATAGATGGTTTCCTACTGCGCATATAGGAATCGCGCTGTGCTCTGTGAATGGGGCCGACCTTCTGGCTCACTTAGCCACAGCAAACTCTGCCCGAAGTGGGAGCAGGTACCTGTCAAAACCAGGTACCTGCTCCCCCGCCCTCCCCCAAAAAGTTGCCAAATTTGGCAGTGGGGAGGCTGACAAGTGGAGCTCCCCTTTTAGGGTGGAGCTCTGCTTTAAGATAGAGTTTCCAA
This sequence comes from Aquarana catesbeiana, assembly GCF_042186555.1. Classification (NCBI taxonomy): domain Eukaryota; kingdom Metazoa; phylum Chordata; class Amphibia; order Anura; family Ranidae; genus Aquarana; species Aquarana catesbeiana. Next base: position 192,737,576 of record NC_133332.1, on the reverse strand, counting down.
ATACAGGGGTTCTCTGTATATATCTATAAATCCAAATTCTGAATATGATAAAAAATTATTTATTATAATAAATTTATATACCGTATTTATCGGCGTATAACACGTGCCAGCGTATAACATGCACCCCAAGTTTAGGAGGGAAGTTTAAGGAAAAAACGTTTAGGAGGGAAGTTTAAGAAAACAAAAATTAAAACTTACATTTTAAATGCCCATCAATGCAGCCTTATTAGTGTCCATCTGCAGCCTTGCCCATCAATGCAGCCTTTGTGGGCAATCTTGAGGGCCGTGACCTGGCACCAGCCTGCAGTGGGCCACTAGAGCTCCAGGAACATCTCCACCATCAGGAACTCTTGTGAAGACCAGCTGGTGCTTTGTGCAACGGGTAATTCTGCGTCACTTGCACAGGGGGTGTTCCCATAACAATAAGCAGAGCAAGAAGTAAGTGGCAAACTCAATTCTAAAAATACATGCCGTCTTACTTTTTTTAATGAAAACTTCCTTCCTGGTATTTTTTATTGTACTTTGTTTTAAACTGCCTTCTTTTGTGTGTATTGGTTTAGGTATAGTTTTTGCTATATCTGTGGGTTTATTTTAATCTGTGTACTGAAAACAGTAATAGCCTCAGAAAGAATCCAAAAAGCCAAAGAAAGAGTCTTTCCCAGGAAATACTAAGAAATTCTGAAATTATATGTGAATGTAATTTTCAACTCCTATGCCCCGTACACACGATTGGACATTCCGACAACAAAATCTATGTTTTTTTCCGACGGATGTTGGCTCAAACTTGTCTTGCATACACGCGGTCACACAAATGTTGTCGGAAATTCCGTACGTCAAGAACGCGGTGACGTACAACACGTACGACGTGCCGAGAAAAATGAAGTTCAATAGCCAGTGCGGCTCTTCTGCTTGATTCTGAGCATGCGTTAAATTTTGTGCGTCGGAATTGTGTACACACGATCGGAATTTCCGACAATGGATCCCATCGAACATTTTCCGTCGGAAAATCCGACGGTGTGTACGGGCCATTAGTTGCATTCAAAATAAGTAGAGGTGCACCGAATGGGAAATTTTGGTGCCGAAACTGAAACCAAAAATTCAGGATGCACTTGGCCGAAACTGAATTTTTAAAAAAAATATATATATTTTTATATATACCATAATTGTATTGTATTCGACTTTTTAATTAATATTATGAATTTAAGTGAATATGAATCTGTTGTCGGCCATTATCGGCACCTCAAGAGAAATGGACGCCTTTAAATTCCATGTATGTCTTCACACTGGTCCATTGCGCTTCCATTGTGGTGTTAAAAATCTTGCTTGCTGCTTTTTTGGTCAGTTAAAAACCGCACCAAAAATGCACCTCCCCGTTGTAATGCATTGAAAACACATCAATAACGCACCCATGTTACATTTTGGATGCAGTTTTTGAGTCACATGACCTATGAAAAACACCATAAGCACAGCAAAATCACAGTAAAATCGTGGCAAAATCTTGTGCATTTTTGCCGCCATTATCGGCACCTTTTTCTCTATCGGCAGAATGCCGAAAACACCATTTTCGCCCAATTTATTTCCCCAAATTTTTGGTGCATCTCTAAAAATAAGTCTGACAGTCTGCTACCGTTTTCATAAGTAGATTTTAACTGCTTTTTAAAATCGTTCCCCGCAGTCTTCGTAGGCCCTGAACATTTCATAGACACTAGCCACAGAGGCCAAAGGGAAACACAGCTGTAATGTTCTCTCCAAAATTAGATTTTCAGCTTGGTGAAACAGACAAATTGAAGCCAAACTCCAGCTCATACTTTATAATCAGTTACACCAAAAACATTTTTTTCCTTATGGGATAAAGGTTTTACTTGAATAACTAAAAGCCATTTATTTTAGTCATCACTGCTAGTGTTAAGTGGTTTGTCTCTTCCATGTAAACTGATACATTCTGCTGGAGAATTTGTGCTGTAAAAAAAAAACAGACTTGCTGGCTTGATTACCAGATAAAAATAGAAGAAAGAAAGCCTAAAAAAGGAAACAAATGCAGCCATCACATTTAAGAATTGGTAAGCTGCAATATAATAAATCTTTGCTTTCATTTAACCTTTTAGCGACCACCCAGTGTAGATATACTGCGTGGCAGCCGAATTGTGCCAGATCACGTACCTAGTACCAGGTCTGGGGCAGGCCTGTGATTGCACACAGCGGGAGATAATCAGCGGGTCCGGAGGACGCAATGTCTGCCGGCACCCGCTGATCATTCAGGAAAAAGGCAGAATGGCACTCTGCCTATGTAAACACGGCAGATCGCCGTTCTGTGAGAGGAGATTGTGCTGATCCTGTGTTTCTGCTAAGCAGGAACACGGTTCTTTACATTCACCCAGTCAAAGCACCTCCCCTACAATTTGTAATCACTCCCAGGGAACACATTTAACCCTCTGATCCCCCTGATGTTAACCCCTTCCCTGCCAGTGTCATTAGTACAGTTATGCCCCGTACACACGGTCGGATTTTCCGATGGACAATGTCCGATCGGAGCGTGTTGTCGGAAATTCTGACCGTGTGTGGGCTCCATCGGACATTTTCCATCGGATTTTCCGACACACAAAGTTGGAGAGCAGGAGATAAAATTTTCCGACAACAAAATCCGTTGTCGGAAATTCCGATCGTGTGTACACAAATCCGACGGACAAAGTGCCACGCATGCTCAGAATAAATAAAGAGATGAAAGCTATTGGCCACTGCCCCGTTTATAGTCCCGACGTACGTGTTTTACGTCACCGCGTTTAGAACGATCGGATTTTCCGACAACTTTGTGTGACCGTGTGTATGCAAGACAAGTTTGAGCCAACATCCGTCGGAAAAAATCCTAGGATTTTGTTGTCGGAATGTCCGAACTAAGTCCGACCGTGTGTACGGGGCATAACAGTGCATTTTTTTTTAGCACTGATCACTGTATTAGTGTCACTGGTCCCCAAAAGGTGTCAAAAGTGTCAGTTAAATGTCCGATTTGTTTGTCACAATTACTAGTATTACTAGTAAAAAAAATAACATTTCCCCCTGTATCCTATCTCTGATGCTTCTGGTATTTGTAATAGGAGACCCACTAATGCCGCGTACACACGGTTGGACTTTTCAGCTACAAAAGTCCGACAGCCCATCCGACAGACTTTCGACAGACTTTCAACGGACTTTCTAACGACCGGACTTGCCTACACACGATCACACCAAAGTCCGATGGATTCGTACGTGATGACATACACCGGAATAAAATAAGGAAGTTGATAGCCAGTAGCCAATAGCTGCCCTAGCGTCGGTTTTTGGCCGTCGGACTAGCATACAGACGAGTGGATTTCTGGGTCCGGCGGAGTTACGACGTAAAGATTTGAAGCAAGTCCGTCAGATTTGCGACTGGAAAAGTCCGCTGAAGGTCCGGTTAAGCCCACACACGATCGGATTGTTCGCCGGATTTGGTCCGTCGGCGTCCGTCAGACAAGTCCGGTCGAAAAGTCCGACCGTGTGTACGCTGCATAAGAGTCATGAAGACTTGATTTACTGATGCACTCCTTTTTCAGTATATGATGCTAAATGCTTTATACCAGATATTGTTGAATTCAGGGTAAATGTCTACTATCGATACCTTCCTTCTGTATTTTCTTGTCACGCAAATTGAAATAATTGTCACTATGATGCTGTTTGTAGTGTTATTCATTGTTCAATAAAAACTTTCTGTTAAAAAAAATATGTATATACCATAGTTTATAGACGCTGTAACTTTTGCGCAAACCAATCAATATACACGTATTGGGATTTTTTTTACCAAAAGTATGTAGTAGAAAACATATGGGCCTAAATTGATGAAGAAATCTGATTTCTTTAAACATTTTATTGGGGATGTTTTATAGCAGAAAGTAAATTTTTTTTTTTTTTTTTCAAAATTGACGTTTTTTTTTTTTTTTTGTCTAGAGCACAAAAAATAAAAACCTCAGGGGTGATCAAATACCACCAAAGGAAAGCTCTATTTGTGGGGAAAAAGGGACATAAATTTTATTTGGGTACAGCGTCGCACGCCCACGCAACTGTCAGTTAAAGTAACTCAGTGCCATATCGCAAAAGAATGGCCTGGTCATGAAGTAGGGTAAACCTTTCGGAGCTGAAGTGGTTAAAGCGGAAGTCTGCCCACCACTGCAAAGATTAAAAGCCAGCAGCTTCACATACTGCAGCTGCTGACTTTTAATAATAGGAAACTTACCTGTCCTGGAGTCCAGCGATGTTGGCACCGTAGCTGATGTTTCCATCAACTATCGGGTGCTGCCGCCGCCATAGCCAGTAAGGGAACCCGGTAGTCAACCATTACAGCTTCATGCTGGATCCCTACTGTGCATGCGCGAGGAACCCACTGCAATCTCCTACTGGCCTGGAGACGGGGGAAGGAGGAGGGAGTCGAGCGGGGATGTCAACGGCCATGGGCGAAACTCCCGGAAGTGGGGACAGGATACCTGTTAAAGACAGGTATCCGCTCCCCCCCAAAAGGTGCCAAATGTGGCACTGGAGGGTGGGAAGAAGACAAATGAGCGGAAGTTCCACTTTTGGGTGGAACTCCGCTTTAAGCAAAGTGCAGGTAAGTCACTGACCTAGAACAAGCATGTAGAAAGTGAACCAAGAGAGAGGTTGGAATGCAGACAGGAATTAGGTAAGGGAACCGCTGAAGCCAAAGGATCAGCATGACAACCAGGCAATTGCAGATCCAGAAGTAGAGGTCAGCAGTGAAAGTTGATGTATTACACACAGTACAGGCTTTTGTTACTATCACCTAGTCCACAATGTCCTCTCCCAACTGGCTATTATTCTTGCCTGGAGAACAACACCATTCTTTTCATATCATCCTTACAGTTACTCACAGAATTTGCTATTTTCTTATAGGCAGATTTATAAAGGACAATAGTTGTCCTTTTCAACCTTCCTAACAATTATATCGTACATTGTTGGCACGTTATAAACATTGGTTAACAATATAACAAAAATACAGCATTGAAAAGTTTTTGAATGGAAACAATGAACTACATAACCAAAGGTAGCAAAAGTAAGTAAACACATGGCCTGTCCTGTACCGAACGGTTTGTGAAATTAATCTTGTGCCGCAGATAAAAGTTCCGCTACACAAGAGGACATGTAGTGCCATTGCCTATTAACTAGCTTCAATTAGGTATGGTAAGGGCTCTCCTGTTACATCAGGGCAGCAGGTGGCAAACAATCAGCTACAAGGCACATTACTGATGTGACATGGGCTGGAACGCTGACAAAAAACAGACTCCCGAAACACAGTAAAACCCCCAAACGAGATGTTATCTATGATTTACAACAGCTGATGTTTTTTAAGCTGAAGAGCTATTAACCATGTAGATAGAATAAGGAGGTCTGCAACTGCCAAGCAATGCCAAATCCAGTTCAGGATTCAGGAAAAAATACAAGCATTACCTATTAAGCCTGGTTCACACCTATGAATTTTTTAGTGCATTTTCGGTTTATAAAAACACACCACAGTTCGTTTAGCATGGTTTCCTCTGGATTACGTTCATATCTGTGCATTTTATGGAAAGGGCCAGGGACTCTTTATCTAGTTTTAGGTTCCATAGACTTAACCACTTTAATACCAGGCATTTTCACCCCCTTCCTACCCAGGCCAATTTTCAGCTTTCAGCACTGTAACATTTTGAATGACAATTGCACGGTCGTGCGATGCTGTACCCAAATGAAATTGTTATCATTTTTTTTCTCACAAATAGAGCTTTCTTTTGGTGGTATTTGATCACCGCTCTGGTTTTAATTTTTTGCGCTATAAACAAAAAATAGCAACAAGTTTGAGAAAAACACAATATTTTTTACTTTTTGCTATAATAAATAAAAAAAAAACACATTTTTTACTCAGTTTAGGCCGATATGTATTCTTCTACATATTTTTGGTGAAGAAAAATCACAATAAGTGTATATTGATTGGTTTGCGCAAAAGTTATAGAGTCTACAAAATACGGGAAAGATTTATGGCATTTTTATTATTATTATTTTTTGTACTAGTAATGGCGGCGATCTGCAATTTTTATCATGACTGTGACATTGCGGAGGACAGATCGGACACTTTTGACACTATTTTGGGACCAGTGACACTTATACTGCAATCGTTGCTATAAATATGCACTGATTACTCTATAAATGACATTGGCAGTGAAGGAGTTAACACTAGGGGGCGATCAAGGAGTTAACTTTGTTACCTAGGGAGTGATTCTGTGGGGGGTGGGACTGACTTGGGGAGGAGACAGATCAGTGTTCCTATATACTAGGAACACACGATCTGTCTCTCCTCTCCCCTGACAGGACTTGGATTTATGTGTTTACACACACAGATCCACGTTCCTGCTCAGTAACGAGCAATCGCAGGTGCCCGGCAGACATCATGGCTCGGACACATTGGCCCCTGAGTGACGCGGCATGCGCATGCCCCCTATACCGCCACGAAGCCGAGGACGTCATATGGAATCCGCCCAGGATGGGAGATCCCACCTGCAGACATCATATGACTATACGTGGGTAATGAAGTGGTTCAATGGAGAAAATAATGTGCATTGAAAAACGCAAAATGCACCTGGAATATGCAAACTGCAACCTGCATAGGTGTGAACCAGGCCTAAAAGGACATTTCCAGGAAATCTGGAATACTTTTCTGTTCTGAGCCCCTCTGTGCCCTAACGCAGAAAGAAACCCATTTAGGCTTCTTTCACATCTATGCATGTTGCTTTTGAGCGTTTTTGCAGTGCTTTTTGCGGTGCTTGCAGCGTTTTTGGACACGTGTTTTTACAGCAATTTTGCCACGATTTGCGTTTTTTTTTTTACACTGTAAATAGCTGGTTGCTAAGGAGGGGGCTGGGAAGCCGGCCGCCGGGACCGTAACAACCGATGAGTCATCAGCTGTCAGCAGGATTCCCTGCTGACAGCTGAATGTAAAAAAAAGAATTGCTGGCTAAAAAAATTGTGAAAAAAAAACAGCGTGGGGTCCCCACAGGTCCATACCAGGCTCTTGGGTTTAGTATGGATTCGGAGGGAATCCCCCACGCCAACATTTTTTTTTAAATGGCGTGGGGTCTCCCCCAAAATTCATACCAGGCCCTTATCCAAGCATGCAGCCCAGCAGGTGAGGAAAGGGATGGGACGAGTGAGCGACCCTCTCCTGAACCATACCAGGACGCATGCCCTCAACATGGGGGGGTGGGTGCTTTGTCGGGAAGAGGCCCTTGTCCCCCCCGTGTTGAGGGCATGCGGCCTGGTATGGTTCAGGAGGGGGGGCGCTTGTCCCATCCCTTTCCTGACCTGCCAGGCTGCATACTCGGATAAGGGTTTGGTATGGATTTTGAGGGAGACCCCATGCCATTTTTTTTACATTTTGGCATAGGGGGTCCCCTCTGAATCTATACTAGACCCAAGGGCCTGGTATGGACTTGGGGTGAGGCACCCCTCGCCGTTTTCTTTCACAATTTTTTTTTTGCCAATTCTTTACAATTCTCTTTTTTACATTCCACTCTAAGTGGGGAAGCCCGCTGACAGCTAATGACTCATCGGTTGTTAAGGACGCAGCGGCCGGCTTCCCGGCCCCCTCCTTAGCATCCAGTTATATACAGTGAATGTACAGCTAAAAAAAAAAAAAACACAAATCGCAAAAGGCAAATTGCGGCAAAATCGCAGTAAAAATACTTGTGTTTTGGATGCGGGTCCATTTAAGTCTATTACATGCAAAACGCTGCATTTTGCGGGAAAAAACTCTGGGAAGATGTCAGGGGTGAGTAGCACTCCATATTAAATACTAGGGATGAGGCTCCGCCATTACCATGGGTTTCAGGCAAATCCTGCGGTTTCAACAAACCTGTACCTGACAAATTTATGTGCACAAATTTATGAGAATTTTTTAAAACCAACAGACTGCATGGCCTTTGAACTATAACTAGCAGGGATAGAAGAGCCAATAAGGGGGTTTTGTTTAGGCCAGACCCCTCACTATAAAAAGTCGGGCAGAGAGCAGCCATATTTTGGGGGGTATATTAGTTTTTTAATTGTACATCGATAGGGCCTTAGTTTAGGTTAAACTGCTTTTTTTTAATTTTTTTTTTTTACAGCAGGTCTTCTCTTTAACTGTTATGCTGCATTCACACGGTCGGAATTTCCGTCAAATAAAGTGTTATGGGAGCATTTGGTCGTATATTCTGACCCTGTGTATGCTCCATCCAACTTTTTCTGTCTGAATTTCCGTCAGCAAAAGATTGAGAGCTTGTTCTCTATTTTTCCGACGGAAAAAGCTCTTGACGGAAATTCCGTTTGTCTGTATGCAATTCCGACGCGCAAAAAACACGCATGCTCGGAAACAATTTGACGCATGCTCGGTAGCACTGAACTTAATTTTCTCAGCTTGTCGTAGTGTTGTACATCACCACGTTCTTGACGGTCAAAAGTTCAGAGAAATTTTGTGTGACCGTGTGTGTGCAAGCCAAGCTTGAGCGGAATTCCGTTGGAAAAACCATCCAAGATTTTTCCGACGGAAATTCTGCTCATGTGTACGGGGCATAAGAATTCCATAAGGTTTTACCCCCCTCATGACAAGGGTTTTTGCTATTTAGCACTGTGCTACTTTAACTGGCTATTGCGCAGTCATGCAACACTGTGCGCAAAATTTCACACAAATAAAGCTTTCTTTTGGTGCTATTTAATCACTACTGGGTTTTTTATCTATTATTATATAAGCAAGAAAAGACTGAAAATTTTGAAAAAAAATGATATTTTCTACTTATTGTTATAAAACATATCCAATAAAAAATAAAAAAATAAAATTTCTTCATAAATTTAGGCCAAAATGTATTCTGCTACATGTCCTTGGTAAAAGAAAATCCTAATAAGTGTATATTAATTGGTTTGTGTGAAAGTTATAGAGTCTACAAAGTATGGTATATATACTGGATTTTTTTACAGCTCTAGATGCTATACTGTAATTAAGGAGATTAGCGACTTATAGTGTGACTGTGATAGGGTGGCAGACAATCTGGTACTAACACACACTGGCTGGGAGGGTCACTAACTGACACTGATGTCGGTTGTGACCCTAATACAATGATTAATGATAATACTGTACATTGACATTGATAATACTGTACAGTGACAATGGCCGGGAAGGGGTTAACATGTGGGGCAATGAAGGAGTTAACTGTAAGCCTTACAAGTGTAATGTGCGTAATGTGTGCTGCTTTTACTTACTAATCTGGCTGTTTTGCCCTTTGTCTCTAGTAAATTTTGGGCCAAGCTCTCAAGAGCCTGTGGCTCTTCCCCAGCTAAAACCTGGTTGAAGGGTAGTGTCATTTGGATCTGGTACTGTTCCTGTTATGTTAAAGGAACAGAACTGGGCAATAAATTCAATTATCATTATTATTTTTGCTCCACACGTGACGTAGGCTGCAGACTGGGATTCGGCGGCCATCTTACTGGTTGGAAACGCTGGTCGTTTCCATATGCCTGCTTGCTTATTTACAGCTCTTATCATGTGAGTGTATTAGCCTTTTATATTCAATAAAATGTTTATTTGGCTGCCTGCGCAATGAGCGTTCCCTTCTTTGCATCCCTGTGATTGCCAACGTTGATGCTGGAGTCCGTCCATTGATTCCCTGGCTGAGTGAAGGTGGTCTCTTGAGCCCTGATATCCAATCCTGGGAGTGGATTAGTGCAATCTTGGTGGAGTGGATCTATTTTGTGCAGGAGGTGCTTTTTCATTCATCGCTTATATCCCTTTTTTTGAGGGTAGGAGTCAGTATTTTTGGGTGCTGGTGGTGGCTGTTCTATCCATTATTCCTTGATTGATCTTGGGGTGGACTTTGATTGGATTGCTTTACAACAGCCTATTACTGATGAACTTTATTTATTTATTTTCTTATGAGCGCTACACCTACTCTACTTATCTATTCTTGTTGTACCCAGTAATATAGTGTTAGCTGCTATTTTTTTATTATCTTAATAGATTTGTATGTTTCAGCACTTCCAAAGCGCCTGAAAAGCGATTCGGAAGCACCGCAACACGGGCATTTTTAACCCCTTCAGCTGCTAGCGGGGGTTAAAAGCGGCCGGCTAGCGGCCGAAAAGCACCGCTTAAACAGCGCCAAAGCGCCGCTAAAACAAACGGCACTTTAGCGCTAACGCGGCCACGGCTCGGTGCGAAAGGGGTCTAACTCTGGCCAGTGAATCACAGGAGGTGGTTTTTGATGGGGTAAGTCTCCTTTAGTTAAAATAAAGAGTAGAGTATTTTGTATTTATTAAAGCCATAGTGCAGTCAAACAGGTTTAACTTATAGTAGGATGTGTTCCTTGTGCTGATGCCTCTTCTATTAGGCTGGATTCACATCTATGCATGTTGCTTTTGAGCGTTTCTGGAGTTTTTTTTGTGATGCTTGCCACATTTTTGAGCAGCGTTTTTGCAGCGTTTTTATAGCGTTTTTGCCACGTTTTGCGGGTTTTTTTTTACAGTTTTTTTAGACTGTACACAGTCTATAAAAAAAAGCGCCAAAAATGCAAAACGCATCAAAAACGCTGCAAAAACGCTGCACTTGCGTTTTTGATGCTGGTCCATTGAATTTTATTACATGCAAAACGCTGCATTTTGCATGAAAAAAAGTCCCTGACCCTTTCCAAAAACGCAGAGGTACAAAAAGGCATTGATGTGAACATGTTCCATAGGAACCCATGTTAAAAAATTCCCATGCATTTCTGCAAAATGCAAAATGCACCAAAAAACGCTCTAGTGTGAATGGAGCCTTAGGTGAAATCCTCCTCCATCGATTCCCCCAAACCCCACTACCATAATCTTCTAGTTCAGCGGGGGTTAATAGAACTGTGGAAGCTTCTCATCATGGGAGCCTGACTATGTCCACCCTCCTCCTCTATTTATAGAAGCCGGTACTACAGCTTCTGTGGATGAAAAGTGGTCTAGCAATTGGGGGGCAGACCTTTCAATCATTAACTGGTCCTCCATTTATGGATCATGTTTCATTCATAGTGCCTGTAACAGCCCCCACAATTCAATTAACCTCCACTGCATCAGAAAATTGTGGGAGATGGGGGTATTGATGGAGGAGGATTTCTCCTAACAGAAGAGTCATCAGCACAAGGGACACAAGGGACTATAAAATGCCCCTTGTGCTGATTTTTTTGCTTTTTGAATTAACTGCACTTAGGATGTAATTATTTATGTTTTACTAGTTTACTTGTGGAGGGGGTTTAAATTTTCATTCAAACAAGGACACTGGCTGGTAGAAGTACACTGCAACCTAATCAACTTTTTTAGCTGTAGTGATACCAGCCCGTATGCATGCATGCCAAGGTGGTGTCTCTGGGTGGAGTACACATTTTGTTAAAAAATAATAAGAAAAGTAAAAACAGAAAAATGATCCTGTAATAACACAGCACTGGAAATCTCATCAGTGCTTCTGAACTATTCTAAGTCCAGTAACTGGCCAAACCAGTAGCTAACTCAGAATGCAGGATTAGTGCTACTTGTAATAACTGCTGAGTATCACATGTAATTTTTCTATTACCAAATACAAATGTTTTCAAAAGTTTTGCTTCCCAATAACCTTTTGGTGATTATTATACCCCTTCAAACTGAACACAAATATCGTTTCAGAATGATTGTATCAGATGGGATTCTTGAAAAGTATGAAATTATTTTTAAAGTTTCTGACATGCTGCATGCTAAAAGTTTTTTGCTGCTGATTTTGAATTGTACTCAGTGTTTGCTGCATCTTGCGGCAGTTTTCAACAATAAGAAGCCAGCACTGGATGGAATTCAGTTACCCTGATTAGAAGACATGTTTTTTCCAGGAAAAAAAATGGAATTTTGGAAAAATTTTAAAAATAAATACAGTGTGGAGTAGTTTTACAAATTGAAAGTCATTTGTTACACTGGGAACTTGAAACGCAGTGTATAGCTTGAAATAAAAGTACAGCTTATTCAGTAAATAAACTAAACTTACTTTTTCAAATATTATTTTTTATTCGAAATTGAACAAGGACTGTGTATGTTAAGAACGGTTCAACTATATATGACAACAAGTAACCAACCTCCTCTACCTCATAATAATTAAAAAACTTCCTGCCCATATGCATTATCAATTACTGGCAATGCTGATCCAGAAGCATATATAACTCTTGGAAGAGCTTGATGTTCTCCAGATTTTCAGGTGTCATTTTCTCTATAAATGATATTGTGTTTATTTGGGAGTTTGTGGTTTGCAACATTTCCTTACTTGAAGCTGCTGCTGAAGAAACATTTTGTGATAGCCTGCAATGAGAACTCTGGAGGGAAAAGCTCTTTCATCATTTAACTTAGGGATTGACTTTTGTCGGTCCATTCACTGCTGACATCAGCTTGCATGCTCCAAGCTGTGCAGGTCTTGAAGGCGATCCCTATCCTAAAAGGGGTGGGCCTTCCATCTTCTGTGCTTGGCCGAGCTGTGTAGCTGATTGGACAGGATCGGGTGTGTCCCCTGTCTGGGGGGCCATTCAGATGTGGGCCATGTGTGGAGGTGGGCGGCTCTGTCTTAGTCGGATAGTGCGGTGTGTAGCAGGCTGTCAGCCAGGGGCGGACTGACCATTCGGCCACTCGGGCACTGCCCGAGGGCCCCGGGCCACTAGGGGGCCCCATTAGGGTTGCCAGCCTCAGTAAAACCAGGGACAGTGTGTAAAAATCTGTGTTTTTTTTACATCTGTCTCTGAAATGTCCCTTACCGACATCCTTTTGGTCTAAAAATCCAGAGATTATAGCTGCCCCGCCTCTCCAGTACCTTCTCAGCCAATAGAAACATGTCTGTGTATACTGTGTGTACATGTATGTGTATACTGTGTGATTGTATACTGTGTGTGTGCGTTTGTGTATACTGTGTGGCCCCATAATCTCTGATTGCCTGGGGGCCCCATAATCTCCTATTGCCCGGGGGCCCCATGAGTTGTCAGTCTGCCCCTGCTGTCAGCGTTCTGTTCTTGGGGTGATGGGTAATTGAGCTGGAGGAAGACGGAGCACCGCCACCCAGGGCTACATGGTAAGCGCCCCAGGACAAATCAGCTGTTCCACACACCCTGCACCCTCTCCGCTATGTATCCCAGGCTCCGCTTGCCCATCTGAGGGCACGGGACTGGCATAGCCAGTGTCACTGGGTAAAGGGGAGGGAGAAGAGCTGAGCTGCTTACCCGGAAGTGTATGACATCACTTCCGGGTCCCCGTGGACAGTATCCCCAGCTATCAAGGATGGGAAAGAATGTAATGCAGTGTGATCTGCATTGCATTACACTCGAAGCACAGGGGAGACATCCAGGGTCTCATTAAAGCGAACCTGTCACCAAAAAAATCATCACACTTTGTCCCCTATGTGATGGAAAAAGAAAAGTAAAAAAAAAAAATGTTTTCATTGTAAAAATGTAAAGTTACACCCAAGCACATAAAATCGCCCCCCTCCCCCTGAAAAAAAAATCGAGGCCTCCCACCCCCATATATATGCACGTACAAACGTAAACGCACTCATTAGGGCACCTACGCCTGAACGTCTATTGCGATACACATTACATATTGCATATTGAGGGCACATTACATATTGCATATAGAGAGCAATAATTCTAGCACCAGACCTCCTTCATAAGGCTAAATAAAGCTTTGTTAAAAAACTGGCTTCTAACTTTTAGCTGGCTCCTAGATTCAAAGCAAATTTGTCAAGCCTTGATTTAATTCCATAAAGTATTTTTGAGTGTCTTCAAGGCATCTCTGGCATGCAAGGATGTGTTTAATATTTTAATAAAATATTTTTTTTCTCACAATATTTGCAAATTGCAGCTTTGCTCTCAGAAAAAATTGCACTGTGGAAATGCCCTGACTGGGACAAAAAATTTAGACTGAGCAGCCCATGGCATATTTACTGGGAGGCACGGAGAGCATGGGGGGGTGGAAAAGATGGGAGAATGTGGAGAGCACTAGGGGGGCTAGAGAGCACAGGGGATGGAGAGCACGGGGATGGAGAGCACTAGGGGGAGCCGGAGAGCACAGGGGGGCTTGGAGAGCACTGAGGGGGATGGGGACGATGGGGGCTGGAGAGCACAAGCCGGGGCATAGAACATGGGAGGTGAAGCGCACAGGGGGGGCAGAGAGAACAGAGGGGCTGGAGAGCACTGGGGGGTCAGAGAGCACTGAGGGGGCGGGGACCATGGGGGGCAGGAGAGCACAAGCAAGGGCAGAGAACACAGGAGGTGAACAGCACAGGGGGGGCGGAGAGCACAGAGGGGCTGGAATGCATAGGGAGCTGAAGAGCACTGGGGGGGGCTGGAGAGCACTAGGAGGGGCTGGAGAGCCCAGGGGGGCCTGAGAGCACTGGGAGGGGGCAATGAGCACTGGGGGAGGCTGGAGAGCACAGAGGGCTAGAGAGCACTGGGGGGGGGCTGGAGAGCATGGGGGGGCGATGAGCACTGGGGGGGCTGGAGAGCATGGAGGGCTGGAAAGCATTGGGGGGCTGGAGAGCATGGGGGGGCGCTGAGCACTGGGGGGGCTGGAGAGCATGGAGGGCTAGGGCACTGGGGGGGGCTGGAGAGCATGGGGGGGGCGATGAGCACTGGGGGGGGCTGGAGAGCACGGAGGGCCGAAGAGCACTGGGGGGCCGGAGAGTACATTAGGGCTGATTTGCACTGGGAGGGGCTGGAAAGCTCTGGGGGGCCGGAGTGTACAGGGGTTGGAAAGTAGGGGGGGGGAGTTGGTGATCACTGGGGGGGGGGGGGGCTGAAGAGCAGTGGGGGAGCCAGAGAGCACTAGGAGGCAGTAGAAAAAGCTGGATGGGAGAATCAGCTGCATACACAGTTGAAGAATCCATCTCTTTATTTTTCTCCTACAGCCTCTGAATGCCCACAGGAGGGAGAGGATGAGAAGCAGGCATTCGGAGGCTGTAGGAGAAAAATAAAGAGATAGATTATTTTACTGTGTATGTAGCTGCTTCTCATATCCAGGCACATGCATGGGGAGCCACACTCACTTTCCCTCTGTCCGGCGGCCGCATCTCCCATAGATCCCCTCCCTCTTCATGGTCACAGGTAATGTGACCTGTAGTCTCCGCCCCCCGGCTGAACTGTATGCTGCGATGGTGGAAAACATTAATAGGAATCATTTAAAGGTTATAAAGATAAACTAATTTGTCAGACAAATGTATCCTCTTACCTGTCAATTAGGGCCTGAGAGGACAGAAACTCTCATCTACTGTATCCCAACAATCACCCAACTGTAGGAAGTACAAGAGGGAGCCCTTGTTTGAGAAATGCATTGAAAAGTACAGTATTACTTGAGCTGTATTCCAGGATTTGCTTGTCTTCAGCTGAGAGGACTTGCAATAATTTAAGATTTTACATAAAGTGTCTAAAAACTTTCAAGGTCTTCATGTTATATAGTTTGAAAACCATGTCATATACTGTATATATTACATATCATTGTAAAAGAACATATTCCACACTTCTTTTTTTCCAATTCTTCAAGAAAAAAAAACCCCTTTGAAAAAAGAAGGTAAAAAAAAACTTTTTTTCCCCAAACGTTTCCATTTTTTCTGTACTTTCCCATCTCTGACCCTGATACAGTTTTTCCATTGTGGCAATGCCCTGGTGTAACCTTTTACCATGTCTGTCACAGATTGCGCCTAGATTTTTGTGAAAGAAGTCCAAATGTGAATCCAGAAAATGAATCTTCAGTGAAATGTTGTACTTCATGGTCTTGTCTACTGTAAGAAGTTTGTCAACCAGCTGAATGTAGTTTGGTGCTCTGTAGTTGTCAAGAAAATTTTCAACTACATCACTGAATGCTTTCCAGGCAAATCTCTAACAGATCTTCTAAACACTTGTCATTGATAGCATACTGTATGTGATCTCTGGACCATCAAAAATGCATTCCCTAATCTTGGCATCGGTTATACTTGGAAACATCTGTGTCAAATAACAAAAACCTTTACCTTGCTTTATCAAGACTTGAACAAAATTTTTCATCATTTCGAGTTTTATTTGCAGTGGAGGCAAAAATATCTTTGTCAGGTGGTTCATGTGCCATGTTTTTCTGTCCTAAAACCAAGGTCATTTGGATAGGCCATTCTTTTTAATGTAATGCGACTCTCTTGCATATGTAACAACAGTACTTAGGATATCTGAGCTAGATTCCTAGCAGCAGAGCCACTACGTTTAAGTCTCCACAGATAGTTCAGTTGTACTTGGTGTACTTGATGTGTTTCAACAACAGTTCCAGGTTTTAATATGTTTCTTTTATGTGTGCGGCATAGCCAATAGGTATTGCAAAAACAGAATATTTTCATAGAAGGTATGTGGATAGGCTAAAATAGCAGTTATGTTTGTGATTAGCAGCCAAATATCTATGAGACACAAAAAGTGTTGTGTAAGCAAAATCTTTGTTGTAAAGTAAATGAATCAAGTGATTAATAGCAAACAATGCTAAACAATAATTACATCAAGAATATGGGGATCTCATGTATTAGGCCTTAGTATATTCATTAGCCCATTCTGAATCTGACAGTAATAAATGTGCACTTTTATGATTTTTGTAGGGACATTTGATTAGGAGTTCCTCTTGGTGAGATGCTGCATTGAATGCATTCATATGAATTCGATAGAGTCTTTAACCGCCTTCCGTCTGCTGTATAGACAAACGATCCCTGGGACACGGCGCAACCCCGATCTCGGCAAAGAGCCAATGGTGCGGCTCTTTACTCATGTGATTGGCTGTGGGCTCTCCTCGCCTCATACTGCATATTAGTGCCTTCTCATCAGTGCCCATCAGTGCCCATCAGTGCAGCCTATCAGTGCCCATCAGTGCAGCCTCATCCACACACATCAGTGAAGGAGAAAAATAACTTTTTTACAAACTAAGAAACTTTTTTTTATTACAGTTTTGGTCATTTTTGATCTTTTTCAGTTTTTTAGCAAAAAAAAAAAAAAAAAAACAGCAGTGATTAAATGCCACCAAAAGAAAGCTCTATTTGTTGGAAAAAAAATGATAAAAAATGACTGCGCAATTGTCATTCAAAGTGTGACAGCGCTGAAAGCTGAAAATTGGCCTGGGCAGGAAGGGGGTAAATGTGCCCTGCAGGCAGGTGATTAGACGCTGAGGTTAGCAGTTATTATAAGCAGTACTGAAAAAAAGTAGGATACATGGAAAGTTCTAAACAAATTGCTTTCTCAGTTGTCTAGCACAGGAAAGTAAAAATATCACAAATGTCACACCAAGCATAACACATATTCTTCAATTGTGGAACTCCTTGCAATCACATTTATCCATTGTCAGGACTTTCTGCCCAACCTGTAACACATCTTCTTTTTTCCTTCATCACCATCACCCAAGTTGTCTGCTACTATTCTCACCAAGGTGTGCAAACACTGCCCATTGTTTGAAAATCATGCAACATATTGAAATCATGCCATGTAGAGGCAAATTCCAGCACTATAATAAACCCTGCAAACAACAAACGTGCTAGTTGCTGGGGTTGTATTCCTGTACCCCAAAAGAGAATGTGTACTCAGACGTAGGCCTCATTAGTTTTAAACTGTGAAGCCTGGTGTTCAAAAAAGTGAGGACTGAAAGGAAATCTGAGGTCACGCTGTTGATATTCAAGTTTTACAAAGTAGTTAAATATGTATGTATGAAGTTTGTATGAAGTTTATAACAAGTCCTCTCTAACCTTTGTAGCCACAGGCACCGAGGAGCAATTAATCCACAAATATCATAACAGAGGTACTGAAATCTTCCAAGTTGTTCTCTCAGCAAATCAGCTCACCTTGCTTCTCTCTCCCAGTCAGGGCTGCTGATAGGAAGGTACAGACATTATTCCTATACCAGGCCCCATCAGGTTAGCAGGGGATGCCGGTGGGCATTCTCAGTGCAGCATCCACAACTTGGTTTAGGGACACCTGCCCCATGGGGTTGAGACCCAAGCCAGCTCCCCCATCTATAGCCATTGGTTGGGATGATGGAGCTCTGGTTGTGGAGATGTTACTCAGGTTAGGAATCTGGGCATTGTGGTGGGCGTAGCACATGAAGCTACCGTAGTGATTGCTGTAGTCACTGCACACTGACAGCAATGGCGTCCCTGGGGGGGGCAGAGGGGGCCCTGACCCCCCCCAACATTATGCTGTGCCCCACCATGTGCCCCCCCCAATAAAAAAAAAAACATTTTTTATTTTTATTTTTTTACAAAAAATCAATGTCTAAGAGGGAGAGAGTCCCCAGTCAGCTCCTGCGCTTGTCCCCCCCCCCCCTCCCTCTGCTTGCTGACACTGCATAATGCAAGCGCTCACACAACCACGGCCGCCCAATCTGCTCCTTCCCCTGCATCCTCATTGGCAGGGAGAAGAGCGAGTTGCAGGAAGGACTCCACCAGGACTCTCAGTTACTGAAAAAACAGACTGATTTCTCCCATCCTTAGGACAGGAGAACCAGCCTGTAAATTCCAAGAGATGCAGATCCAGAGCAGTCAATAGCAGGGGCAGGACAGCAAGAGGAGGCTGGGAAACCCCACAGTGACAGAACACCAGGGCCCGGAGGCAAGACAATCTTTGCAACCCTGATAGTTCTCCCACTGCTTTGGATCCTTACATTTTCTTGGTATGCTGGTGACATATATCTCTTGTTTTCTGCCACCCTGGGGGGCCCAATACAGTAGGGCGGGAGCTCACTGCAGAACATGTGAAAGGGCCGTTGTGGGGTCGTAGTAAAGGGCCCCAGGATACATATATATGGGTTTTATAGTTGCCCCCCTACTTTTGTCCCTGTCCCCCCATGTGCCCCCCTAAATATGAAAGCTGGAGATGCCACTGACTGACAGATGGGAGGAGCTGGGGAAAGGTTGCAGATGAACAGAGGTGGCCGAAGCAGTGGTGGTGGGAGACCTTTACCTTTGAAGTGTGAATGGTAACAAGACAGCAGAGTGTATAACTGTGCTTACACCTTTTCCAAGTGCATCCTATATTGAGGGCAAAGTGCAGTGACTCACTACTTACTCTGTTCCAGCAGCACTAAGGCTCATACATCTATAACCCAATTTTCCATGAGGACAAACGTGTGATTAAAAATCCTTCTGAGACATGGGTGTCCACCACAGTTTACAGCAGTACTCCTGTAGGGTGGTGCCCTAAAGCTATCACAGATAAGACAGTTTTCTAGCCCTGGCACAGACCACTATGATTACTGGCGTTTCCTAAACTGAAAACTGGTGGTAATTCTTTAAGAATTTGTCACAGCCATAGTAACAGTTTCTTAAAGTGGTGGTAGTAATAACTACCTGCATTTGGCGCACATGTTGGAGATGTTACCAACACTGGTGCAAATGCTTGCCTGAATAAGGCACAGGTAGTTCTTATGGGAACTACTACTAGAAATCTGGTCTTAAAGCCAAATTTAATTCCCCTGACTGACTTCAGCGTTTCTGCTGTGATTTGCTTAAAGGAGAAGTGCAGCCAAAGCTTGTTTGGCTTGACTTCTCTTGTGGATCACAGGAGTGCAGTTCGTGCTGCACACCTGTGACCCCTGTTCAGTAGACAGCGGGCTGAAGCCCGCAGTCGGCTGACAACGCAGAGCTGGTCCAGGTTCTGGCAAGATTGCGAGAATGGAGTCGGGATCCGCCCACATGCCTGGACTGACACCCAGCTCAGCCTGTCAGTGAGCCGGCCGCTCCCTCTCCTTCCACAGCCCAGCACTCCAGTGAGCGCGGGGGGGAGGGACAGAGCAAGAGAGCTGCTGACTGACAGTCACCAGCTCTCTGCTCAGGGAGTTGTGAGAACCGAGCGATCAGGCAGTGTTCGATCACTCAGTTCTCAGTGTTAGAGGTGCCAGGGGACAGATGCAGCATCGGACCGATTCTGCATTCACCTAGGTAAGGTACGATTCTAAAGAAAAAACCCCATTCATCTTTTTTTAATGTTGTGTGCAGGTACATATATCACAATAGCCTTTTTTCAAAACATATTTATTGCTTGTTACGAACAGGGCCAGGACAAAGGGTGGGAGGGAGGGGCGGCTGGGGGAGGAGATTTGTGTTGGAAGAGGAAATGTGGGGGCCAGCAGGGGGTAAGTATTGTTCTATGAGGGGAAATTTTATGGGGGTGCTAAGAATGGTGATTTAGGTGGATTTGTGTTGGGAGGGGGAAGAAGATTTGTGCTAGAAGGGGGGATTTTGGGGGAGGGGAATTGTGCTCGGAGGGGGAAATTTCAAGTGGGGCAGAAGATGTGTACTAGTAGGAGAGGAACTTTTAGGAGTAGAGGATTTGTGCTAAGAGGGATGAACTTCTGAGGGGCATATGAGCTGGGTGATTTGGAGGAGATTTGTGCTGAGACAATTGGGCAAAGATTTGTGCCGAGAGGGGGTATATCAGCAGGGGGTGGATTTGTACTGGGAGGAGGGGAATTAATGCTTAGGGAGTAAACATGCAGATTAGCGTTCAGTGTTTTTGTGGGGGGGATTTTTTCTGACGCATAATGTGCATACATCTTGTGGGGGGGGGGTACAGTTTGGAATGTTCGCCCTGGGTCCTAGATGACCTTGTCCTGGTACTGGACAAATGAACAACATCAGTTATTCGACTGTTTTCAGACATTTTCTTGGTTTATTCAACACTCTGCTAGCTGTGTTCTTGTTTCTTTGAGACATTCTATTACAAAAGATTATCTGCAAGTAAATATTTTATGTTGGTGTTCCTTTAAGTATACAAATCATACTGCCCTGTGAGGTTGTAGAAGCTGCTTACAGAGGCAGCGTTAAGATGGATTTGGCATCGAAAGAAAGCAGTGTCATCACCTGAAACAGATTTTCTCTTTCTGCCTGCCAAAGTCAGGTTCCACTGGCACATTTGGATGCTGAAATGAGCACCAGGCCAAAAACTCAAACAGCTATTAAGAGCAGGGTAATAATTGCAAGAGGGACTGGGGGCAACCTGTGAACGAATGGAAGGAAATAAGAGCACAAAGCTTATGTAGAAAAAAGAAAAAAAGCAAGCCTTGTACTCAATTTCTCTCATACAAAAGGATTTTTACACCTAGAAAGCCAGATTTTGAGCTTTTAATATTTATTTACTGTCTATCTTATGCATCAAGATATACAAGATAATAAAATAATCTAAATCTAAGCTCAAAAGAAAAAAGGATTTATAGTGCTGTTTTACAATTAACCAGGCCCTACTTAGAAAAATATTTTCTTAAATCAGGTAAATATTTTATGATATTTGTATATCTATTTTTAGCTAGCAAGCTAAGCTCCGTTTTAAATGTTGTTGTCTATTTCTTTACAACTTAAAAAAAAACCTGTTGTTTAAATACCACAATACCTCAAGCTAAAATTTACACATACTCTAAATTAGAGCTGCGCAAAAAATCTCGGTTTAACACCCCCCCCCACGATCTTAATCTGGAATTTGCACGATTCATGTAACAACTGCAGAGCAGTTCTCTGCTCAGAGCTTTTAAAAAAAAAAAAAAAAAAGCTGGCAAAGTCTATCACAACATTTCTCAGCACTGAGAGATAAAAAGAAACATTGTATCATTTGGTTCTTTTAGATCGAAGGGATAAACTTCAGTCTGAAATGAGATCAGTTTAACCACTTAAAGCGGTAGTAAACCTGCAGATTTTTTTTTTTTTTTTTTAAACCTGTAAGGCAAAAGGCATAATGAGCTAGTATGCACCGCATACAAGCTCATTATGAAATACTTACCTTAGAATGAGGCGTCGGCAGGTGATCTCGGTCCATGCCGAGGGAGCGGACATTTTCCCTCGGCGTGTCTTCTGAGTATAGCGGCTCCGGCCGGCGCTATGAGTGGCCGGAGCCGCGATGTCATCACTCCCGCACATGCGCCGCTGAACCTTTCAGCCGGGAAACTCAGAGCGCATGCGCCGCTGTCAGCGGCTGCATGCGAGGGGAATAACTCCTAAACCATAGAGGTTTAGGAGATATTCTTTTTACCTACAGGTAAGCCTTATTATAGGCTTACCTGTAGGTCAAAGTGAAAAAAAAGGGTATACAACCGCTTTAAAGAGTAAGCCTTTTTCTGACACGTGTTGCTTACAAGTTAAAATCTGTATTTTTTGCTAGAAAATTACTTAGAACTCCCAAACAGCAGAGACCTTAGAGAATAAAATAGCGGTCATAGCAATATTTTATGTCACACTATATTTGCACAGCGGTCTTTCAAACGCTTCAATGAATTAAAAAAAAAACTAAACAGTGAAGTTAGCCCAATTTTTTGTATAATGTGAAAGATGATGTTAGGCTGAGAATCAAGAGAGAATTGTGATCTTTATTCTAAGCAAGAAAATTGTGATTCTCATTTTTTTCAGAATCGTGCAGCTCTACTGTAAGTGAATGGTAATTTAAATGTACTAATGCGCAAACCAATAACTGTCACTAGTGAGTATCTGCCAACATGAAATATGTTCCCACACATATCTACTGTAAGTGAATGTCTCACCCAATGACTTATCTCTTATCAGACACAGTTAGTCCACAGTTTCAGTCAGATAAGCCATGCTTCCAAGCAGGCAGTGTCTGTTGTGCTGCATCTCTAGAAAGTCCATAGAACTGGGAATATTTTTCATGCATTAAATGTTTATCGGTAAAACAGATAAATCTCCTGATGGAGGGCAGGGACACCTGAAAATGTGATCTATGCCCAATGGAAGAGTTGCCTTTGCATCTGCCCATCCTTGAATCCATGACAAAACCACCAGAATAAGCCATAAACATAAATCCTACTTTCCACAGAAAAAAGGAATGATTTTCTAATAACCTCTGATAACATGTGGCCCTATTTTCACCCAGTTGTCGTAAGAGATGTTTATATCAAGTGGAGCACTTGCAGAAATGGGCCCTAAATGATACATGAAAAAGTGTTGTCATGAGAAGATAACGAGCAGATAGACCAGTATGTCAGCCAAATTACTTGCTATTGGGGTCTCAAGGGCAGCCCCTGACATTACCAAAGGGCCACACATAATATTTAGTGAATGTAATGCCCCAGTGGTGGTTAACTTACTTGTCATAGAGAGTTGCAGGTTCAGCCCCTGACATCAATAAGGAGGAGTACATAATATTCAGTGAATGTAATGTTACAAAAAGCTGTTCTAGTCTGCAGTCAACAGGAGATGGTCAGAGATTACAGGCATGGTAAAGGTGATGGTCCAAGACTGCAGAGATGCAAGAGAAGGTGGCCTGAGACTCCAAACGTGATACTGTAGTTGATGGAGACATGCTTCAGGAGGCAACCACAGACTGAAGAAGCATAGAATACTATAAATCACCACTATCACCGCCACCTAAAAACCCACGATTTAGCATTTTTTCTCCATCTAGCCTCCCCCTCCCCAAAAATGATTTGTGCCACATATATTTTAATTCTTTATTTAAAGGTTCTCTGAAAGAAGACAGATAATATAGTTACAGTGCATCCAGAAAGTATTCACAGCGCTTCCCTTTTTCCACATTTTTTAGGTTACAGCCTTATTCCAAAATGGATTAAATTCATTATTTTAATCAAAATTCTACAAACAATACCCCCATAATGACAACGTGAAAGATTTTTGTTTTAAATCTTTGCAAATTTATTAAAAATAAAAAACGAAAAAATTCACATGTACATAAGTATTCACAGCCTTTGCTCAATACTTTGTTCAAGCACCTTTGGCACCAATTACAGCCTCGTGTCTTTTTTGAGTATGATGCTGTCACGGAACGTCCCACACTCCGCTTGAGTGCTTCCGTCATATACCGCTTCCTAAGTTCTGGAACACGAGTCCAATGGATCTGGCTATAGGAACCCCAAGAACTAGACAACACCAGTCTTGGAGTACATCAGAACTAACTTTTTATTTGAGATCTCACACACATTTATACACCAGGATGACTCAAAGCTAACCTAATTAACATGAGCTAATTTACTACAAAATGTACCCAGACCAGATGACAGACTTGTGGGCACCGAGCTTCACACATTAATATAAACACAATAGCTGGAGCTAATTACAATTAACAATACAAACAACAATCTACCCCCTCCTCAGCCTAGACCATTCGTCTCCTAGCCAGGGCTGGTGGCTAATATGATCAGCTCTCTCAATTAACATAAACACAGGTTGATGACACCAGCATCTCCTCACAGGATGTGTCCCAACAGAATGAATCAGTCTTATCAGCAGGGGGCTGCTGGAAGAACCCCCCTCCCTCTTCAGGGACACAGATCCACAGCAAGGAGTCCCCAACAGAATCAAACAACAAACAATATATACATATATATACGACTGAATCCGATTAGTACAGTTCAGACCGGACCTCCAATTCACCCCACAAAGAGCACCGTTCCATTGAAAATCCAGGGCCCATAATCAAAAGGTAACAGGCTTGCATTCAGTCCTCTCCAACAGCCTCTGTCCCGGCTAGGTCTGTGACAGATGCTATAAGCTTGGCACAACTATTTTTGGGCAGTTTCTCCCATTCTTCTTTGCAGGACCTCTCAAGCTCCATCAGGTTGGATGGGGAGCGTTGGTGCACAGCCATTTTCAGATCTCTCCAGAGATGTTTAATCGGGTTCAAGTCTGGGCTCTGGCTGGGTCACTCAAGGACATTCACAGAGTTGTCCCGTAGCCACTACTTTGTTATCTTGGTCGTGTGCTTAGGGTCATTGTCCTGTTTGAAGATGAACCTTCTCCCTAGTCTGAGGTCCAGAGTGCTCTGGAGCAGGTTTTCATTAGGAATGTCTCTGTACATTGCTGCATTCATCTTTCCCTTGAGCCTGACTAGTCTCCCAGTTCCTGCCGCTGATAAACACCCCTACCGTATGATGCTGCCATCTGCTTCACTGTAGGGATGGTATTGGCCAGGTGATGAGTGGTGCCTGGTTTCCTCTAGACATGACGCTTGCCATTCAGGTAAAAGAGTTCAATCTTTGTTTCATCAGACTGGAGAATTTTTTTTTCTCATGGTCTGAGAGTCCTTTAGGTGCCTTTTGACAAACTCCAGACAGGCTGTCATGAGCCTTTTACTGAGGAGTGGCTTCCATCTGGCCAATCTACCATACAGGCATAAGTGCTGCAGAGATGGCTGTTCTTCTGGAAGGTTGTCCTCCCTCCACAGAGAAACACTGGAGCTCTGTCTGAGTGAGTGACCATCGGGTTCTTGGTCACCTCCCTGATTAAGGCCCTTCTTCCCCAATCGCTCAGTTTGGCCAGGCGGCCCGCTCTAGTTAGAGTCCTGGTGGTTACAAACTTCTTACATTTACGGATGATGGAGGCCACCATGCTCACTGGGATCTTCAATGCTGCAGAAATTTTTCTGTACCCTTCCTCAGATTTGTGCCTTGATATAATCCTGTCTGGGAGGTCTACAGACAACTCCTTAAACTTTATGGCTTGGTTTGTGCTCTGACATGCACTGTTAACTGTGGGACCTTATATAGACAGGTGTGTGTCTTTCCAAATTATGTACAATCAACTGAATTTACCACAGATAGACTCCAATTAAGTTGTAGAAACATCTCAAGGATGATCACTGGAAACAGGATGCACCTGAGCTCAATTTTGAGTGTCACGGCAAAGGCTGTGAATACTTATGTTCATGTAAATTTTTCATTTTTAATTTTTAATAAATTTGCAAATATTTCAAACAAACTTCTTTCATGTTTTCATTATAGGGCATTGTTTGTAGAATTTTGAGGGAAAAAGTGAATTTAATCCATTTTGGAATAAGGCTGTAACATAACAAAATGTGAAGCACTGTGAATACTTTCTGGATGCACTGTATCTTATTAAATGGACAGAACTGAGATTACACATACACAAATGTATAAAAAAAGATGCCAAGTGAAGATGTTAGGAAATTCCCCAAGAGCATCCATGCCCCTAGTGAAGGTACATCATCATGTGTAAAGGGTTCAGTTCATATGGGGCAGGGTAAACTGTGAGGTCAAACAAAAGGGGAGCTGAGGGTCTGCTTAATAACCAAGCAGCTAGCTATAGGACATTTTGATGGGGTATTAGAGAGTTTTGACAGCAGATCATTGGAGGTGACGGCAGAGAAGGGGAAACAGGGAACGGAAGAGAGAAAGAAGAGGGTAAAGAAAAAGAAAAAAAGGGTCCAGAGGAGATGAGCATAGCCTAGGCAAAACTTCTGAGACAAATCTTTCTCATATGTATTGCAAAGTTTCAGTGGAGTATCGGAATTGTTCCCAATAGACCCATCTGGATGTGTGTTCTTATTCATGAGGATAGAGGTGAGGTTTCCATAGTCTGTATATTGTTCACCCTGGTAATCCATTGGTTCAGCGTTGGTGAGCTCAATTGTTTAGAAAGGCTGGTGATAAAGGCCCTGGCAGGAATGCAGTTATTTCTTATAACAATTTCTTGACAGTGGTGTCAAGTTTAAAAGGACAGCCACAGGGTTGTTAGTAAGAGAGAAAACATTAAAGGGTTACTGAACCCGCGCTAGTAGCTCCTCCCCACATTTAGTGCCCCGTCGGAGAAGCGCTCTCCTATTGGACACCTGTGCGGGCACGCTCCCGAGTCCTGCTTCTGCGTCCGTGTCATTGGATTTGATTGACAGCAGTGGGAGCCAATGGCTGTGCTGCTATCAATCTATCCAATCAGGACACAAGACACCAGCTAGAGCTGCTGTGCTCATCCCCGGGGAGAAGAAAACTAGGTTCAGGTAAGTAAAACGGGTGAACTGGGGGGATGCAGCACTACAGAAGGTTTTTCACCTTCATGCATAGAATGCATGAAGATGAAAAACCACGAGGGTTTACAACCCCTTTAAGCCGTGTTATAATTTGGGTGACCTGTTACCAGAAAGGACCCTACTTGTGCTGCATTTGATATTTCAATTTTCAAAGATCTGACGAAAAAACATAAAAAGACAAAAGGGATGGACAGCACAGAAAAAATTAAGTGTGGAAAAACAATACCAAACCACCCAGGTTAGAGACTGAAGATTTTTTATTCCACTCCCTGGATTGAGTAAGCAACAAAACACAGACTACTGCCTGCAAAGATCTAGAAGGCCGCACAATAAATGCAAAAAGTCTCCATGCGGCCCCTGGGCCACATTTTGAGCAATAGAAAAATAGACATTTGCTTTAGACTGCACATAACTGTGCTCAAACGTGATTTAATTTTGTATTGTAAGATTATTTTAATGAAAATAACGTGCTCTAAAAAAAGGTATTCCAAGCTTTCCACAGGGAATTTTTCTCCCAGCAAAACAATGTTTTTTTCCATGATATTAAAGGGAGTGCCCTAGTTCTACTTAGTGATTAGAATGTATTTACACTTTCCTTTAGACAGGAGCTGAGGCCATGACACACCAGAGATAGGAAAGCTGCACTAAATTCATAACACATGAGATTTTTTTCTACAATACATATATTCAGAAGGACCTACTGAAAGGATTTTGAGGCCAGAATGCAGCTCTGCTATCCTGAACCACAGGACCACTAATAACACATTTGGGGTTTTGTACATCCAGCAAAATCACAAAAAATTTTAAGCAGGACAGTTACTAGTTTTGGATAGAAAGGAGAATGTTTTTTAACCTTCATTATGCCAAGCTTCAAGTGCTTTCTATGTCCCCAAAGAAGAGATTCCTGGCTTAGTATTCTGTCATTGCCACCATTTTGAAATAATTAGGACGCAAGGCTTGAAGGATCTGGGAAAAAACTGGGGCAAGTTAAGCGCACCACCTGCTGGACTCATGAGGGCACGCTTTGAAAGTGCGAGCTGACAAAAAGTAGGTCTGGCTTCACAGCATATGACTTGTAATGCCACCTATTTTCACCCTATGCTTTACTATGTTTCAGGTAAAATAGAGCCTTGGGGTACACTGTAAAAAAAGTGGAACTAAAATAAGTCCCATTCTTGGTGTCAATGGGAATAAAATAAACCCCAGTTTGGTGTGAGTGGGATAAAATAAACTGCATAATTTTGTTGTAAATAGAATGAAATACACCCATTTTAGTGTCAGTAGGAGTAAAATAAACTCCATATTGTTGATGACTGAAGGAGCAAAATAAATGCCAATTCATTGGTCTCAGTGGGAGCAAACTATACAACTCAATGGTTTCTGGAGGAACACAATATAACCTAAATTGTTGGTGTAAGTAGGAGCAAATTAAGTCCCAAATCATTTATGTCAGTGGGAGCAAATCATTGGTGTTCAGCGATACCTACCTCGTCCTTGACACATGTGCCTGTCCTGCTGCTCTTCCTTCTGCTGGATCGAACCAGAGACTGATTGTAAAGTGTCATCAGTTAATATGTCTAATTCATGGCAATCATTGTTTATTTTCCCATAGTTCAGCATGGGAAAAGTAAAGTAAAAATATTAACATAAACTGTGACAACCTATCAACTTCTGGCTGAAATTCGGGCTGAAATCGGACCTGAAACGGTGAAGCAGCACGCCCCGGACCCCAGCTGTGAGCTGCATGCGGCACACATGTGAACCGAGACTAAGACAAAAGAGGAAAGGAAATCCCTCCGATCTGGAATATATACAGAAATAATGATTCTGAGGGGTAATAATCCTCCCTTCTCCATCCTAGAGGCTAGAGTTCTCAAGCCTATTACACACGGGATATTGGGATTTCTTGCTGGTCCACAGTTATTGTCTCTTTTTCAAGCGCTTGTATTCCTATTGGCAAATGTAAGTGTAATGCCTATGATTTTATCTGGAATAAATATCCTATACAGTATTACGCTATGTGCCCTATCTCTTTCCTTTATCTATGGTTTGGCTGATTTGCATCTGCATGTAAGCTGTGTCTACTCTGCTGAATTCAACTGAACGTCCATCCAGACGCTGTATTCCATACATTGAATTGGTGCCTGTACAAGTCCAATCTTTCTGGTAAGAGACTAGTACTTTTGATGGTGGTCTTTTCATGGTTATTCACCATTCACTTTGATGTCTGCTCAAGATTTAATGATCGTCACATGCTTGTTTTGGATCACTCAATACAGGAATTCACCATTATATGTGGTCCCTTTTCATCACATATGGACATTTATTTTTATTGATCTTTATACTGGTCATATGTCACTTTATTTACTGTATATTTATGTCACTGTTCACATATTATTTCACTTCTTTTATTGTGACATCATTGTCGACAATTACATTCTTGGTATTTATTTGTTTATAGCGCTGCACTCCCCCTCCTTTTTTTAACCATTTTATTACACACGGGCCAAATGTCGGGCGGCATCGGCCGGTTCAATAGAAACTGGCCAACATTCGGCCTGTGTGTAAGGCAGCCGGTCTGTTGAAGGGTCGTGGCCGAAAAAGGTCTGCCAACCGGCTCTCAATCAGCATTCTCAGCCAATGGCTTTAAGGTAATTAGAAATACAGATTAATGAATCTATATGTAATAGGATAACTGAGTGGCCACAGGAAGCAATAGTCAAAATTGCCTTCTCAGCGTTAACATTAACAGAGAAGCATTTTCATGAATTGATTGGTTCAGCTTCTACAATATTTGAAACAGGAACCCAGGAATGTGACTTTTAATTTAGCTTTAAAATGAAAGCTCATAACAGGTTTTGGCTTGTAGAACAAAATGCTTAGAAAAATGCTAACGTTCTTTAAGAAAATCATTCTAATGATCTACTCAAGTAATAATGACATTCCCAAGAATTATATTATCACTGTTGTAATATTAATAATTTATCGGTACCAATTTTCCTTTTCTGTTTGCTGGTCTATTTGCAAAAAAAGGAACAATATATACCGATGCCCCCCATGACAACATAGTTATATTTAAAAAGATTACTCATGAAAAAGTTTGGCCTTTATTCACGTCTATATGTGTTACAGCTGGGGGTTTATAACTGGGCTGGTGTAATTTTTAACTGTTTCATGAGTCAGCAGATTTACTATGTAGAGTTGGTGGCGCTCAGAAGAGGCTATTGACATCTCCAATACTCCAATATAGATTACACTATATACAACATTATCTGACACCAGATATGAAACCAGGACCAGAAGAACTGAATGTACCTAAGAACAGTACCAGACTTGTCTGTATTGAAATCACCAGTAAACAGCTGGTCTTAAAATTAACCACACAGGAGCTTGCTCTGGCCAATCTTTAGCTCAACCATCCTCAAACCACAGCCTGAAGACCAGATACAGCCAGTGGGTTGCATTAATCCAGCCCCTGCAATAAAAAGTCCCTGCACCCAGGGCTTTTCCACTGCAAGCTAGAGGAAGCTGCTGTATCCAGAGTGGTAGCAAGTGCTGGGCTGTGGAATGCAGAGCATTTTAGTACCTGGAAATCTATCAGGCATTACAGGTCAGAGTCAGAGTAATCTACTACCTGATGGTGCTTGTAGGCCTCGTTTACATGGGTGGCAGAAGGGTGGTGGAAATAGGCGATGGATCTACATTATTTACTGTTCCTACCCCATTGGCAAGTTAACATTGGCAGTGCCACCTTTTTTTAGATTGCCTCATTTGTCAAGCAGTACCACAGCCAAATGCGCCCTATGCAAGTGAATGGAACTGCAATGCAATTACATCTAATGCAAGTGATGTGGTGGGATTTCTCCGCATTCATTAGCAGATTAATTGCCTGAAAGCTGCCTCTCAACCAGCTCTGAAAAGTGACCCATCACAGATCTCCTTTTAGAGCTGTCAAAAACAGCCACCTGTGTAAACAAGGCCCAATAGTCTGGGTTGTTTTTCTACTCCCACTAATGCTGGGTATTCTTTTACTCCCACTGCCAGGGCATATTTTTTAGTTTGCACTGACCATCTACTAATTTTACTCTGATCTTTGACCCGTGGTTGCAGGAAAGAAATTTGCTCTGTGTATGGCCAGCCTAAGACCTACATATCTTATCTTCTTCTAAAAGCAGTTCTGGCCTCCTTCCAAGAAGAATGCTAGCCATACCCACTTTAATTTATCTTGGTTAGCCCCATAAGCTGAACAAGAGAAATCAGTAGATTTCCCCACCCTATCTGAACTTTCACTTCAGTTAAAGCTGAACTCCATGATCTAAATTGTATACTTACATTGGTAACATTACATAAAAGTATGCATGACTCAAACCCAAGTGACCACTGGGAAAGCTGGCAATCAACACAGTAGTTGTCGCTAGTAAAGTGATCACCATAATCTCTTGGGTCCTGTGACAAGCAGCTACTCCACTACATAGTACTGCCCCCATTCACAGAACGCCTTGTATTTTTTCAATGTATACAAGGCATTTTTTTTTGGATTAGGCTGAGATAGTGACATCACCGCCCCCTTCTCTCCACCTCGTCCAATCAGAGAACAATCAAGGCATCCTGTCAAAGACAGCAGCCACTCAGCACAGAACCCAAAAGATTGCGGTGATCACTGTAGTAGCACTGACTACTACAGTAATTGTCAGCTTCCACTGCAGTCTCTCAGGTATGAAATATGCATACTTGCATAGGTGGACCAATCAATGTATGCAAATAAGGTAATACCTGGAGTTCAGCTTTAATCACCCTAGTGGTTGTATTTGCATTATTGTGCTGCTATCTCCTGTGATTTTTGGTCCATCACACTAATTGGCGGATTTAGTCACTTTGGCTGTCCTGATCAGATCTGTATGATATGGCCAAAATTTAAGCTGCATAAGACTAGTATTAATTGCTACTTACATTGCGATCGCACTTCATATTTACAGCCAAGTCAATGTGGATTGTAACCAGAAGGCATCCTTGACATATTGTACAATACACCAGATGCACGGACACAAATAACCAACGTGAAATGGGCAAGAGCAAACAAATAGTGTTAATGAAAAATTTGCACCTAGGTTATACAAAAACAATTCTGCAATTTAGCAGCAAGCAAATACCAGAATCGCCAAATGGCTAACTACCTGCCAATACGTACCATACTGAAAAGCACTGGGCTTGATTTCCTAAAAAAAAGTATAGGCTATTCACTTACCCAGTGAATCTTCACTTAGCTTAGTGCATGAGGTCAACCTGTGCTGACCTTTTTCATCCAATCATGCGCAAGCAAAAGTCTTTTTTTTTTCTTAATTTTATTTTGGGTGGGTATGATTGGTTATTCTTTGCAAAGTGGATTTTCACATAACTTCGCCTCATTCACTAAGCTGAATGAAAATTCATTCCGCAAAGCGAATATACGCTGTTCATTTAGTAAATCAATCTCATTAGCACCAAATCAGAAGACCACATGAGTTTTTTTACATGTTTTCTTTTTTTTATAAAAGTTCAGTTCATAAAAATGAATACTGCATTGTCAAGAAATAGTTACCTAACAGATCTGAGTGAATTTAAAAAAAAAAAGTTTTGATTGACAAATTAATAAAACACGCTTTAGGCTTTCGTAAGTTACCACTATTGTCCATATACACTTGACTTCCACTTCCTGACACAACTTATTGTTCTGCTGCACACAGGAAAGGACCCAAATGAGTGGCAGCCAAGGACAAAATGATGTCAGCTAAGTCACTTTGTATTGTGTTACTCATGCATAATTAAAAATATATGTACATATAGTCATATATTTATGTAATTTCTAGTTAAGCCCAAAAACAAATTATAATTATTTATTGCAGCCTACCAATCCTTGGATGCGTGGCTGCATTCGTTTTTTTTTTTCCTTATTTTTACTTGGTGATCTGGCCAATAATTCTGTTATTTTTCAAACTTACTTTAACAGACCAAAAGTCTTGCAAAAGTTGCAGTTAGAGGGTTGAAACCAACCACTTCATACTGACAGGGGTTCGTACAATATTAAGCTTTTATTCCAAAAGGACAAAAACAACTGTTGCTTAAACTGTAACTGCTTAAAAAGTGTTAGCTGGTGTTCGGCTTTAATCTGTTTGTCAAGTCCATCTAAATCTGCTAGTACAGATAGTAAATCTGCTAGTACATCTAATGGTGGCCGTACATGCTTCGATAAATGATCGACTTCTTTTTCTGATCAAACTCTTCTGATAGGAATAATTGTACTATAGTCAACAGGTCATGTGATCTAAGGGACACAAACAGGGAAGTGGATTAGTTAAGCTCTGATCTTAAATTACATTCCTGAATTATTGATGACATATCTGTTTTCATCATGCAATCCCTAAATATGATCGATGGAAATAGGATCGTATTCATGGACAAAGTATCTCAGTACTGCAAATTGATGCCCTGGCCCATCAACTCAGAATCCAATCAAAATCAAGTCTAAAATCTATTAGAAGGGAAATTAATGCTATTCGACTGGTTGTGGATTCGACCATTTTAATCAATTTACACATTGTGTGGATAATAAGAACGAAGCATATATGGCAACCATACCACAACCCTCTCCCCAGATTGACAATGCTGCTGTCCATGGATGGCTTTGATGCTCCTCACATGGAAATGAGCCTCTGTAAGACAGGAAGTATCCTGATCACCAGAAGAAAAAAGGCCCAAGAAAAGAAAACAAATGCAGTCACCACATTTACAGGCTGGTAGAGTGCAATATAATACATTTCTCTTTTTAGGTGTACTACCACTTTAAATATTTAAATGCATTACATTTCTGCTTTTTTAATTTATATATATATATATATATATATATATATATATATATATATTTTTTTTTTTTTTTTTCAAAGTATTAGTATTTATAGTTTTGAACACTTGAGATCGTTACAACGTGTAGGGGCGGAGCCGGCGGCAAATTCAAAAACATACAAAAAAAATTACACACACCATACATTGTAATCTGTAGATTACATTACTGTATCAAATTATTTCATCTCAGTTTTGTCTCTAGTTCTTTGTCCAGTGCCCTGCCTGCACTTTTACCATTCTTTCTGCGTGGAAAATTGAGAATGTCCATGGCAGCGTCGCTGTACATCAAAAGCGGTTTTAGACCAGCTAGGAAACAGTGATAGTGAATTAGAATCACATGCAGAATTGACCAATAGTGATTCGTGGAGAAATTCGTCATCAGACACTGAAAGTAAAAACAGTGATGATTTTGTGACTGAGCTCAGCGATGTGCGAACTTGGTGCTCTATTGACTGTTGTACGGATCACGCAGCACTGAGCTCAGTCGCTGTCTTCACTTTCAGTGTCTGATGACAAATTTAAGTGAGTTATTCCTAAGAATTACAGGCCTACAATATAAAACAACAAATTTCCATGCAAAACAATGTACCACTTTGGCATTCAAAAATCAGACATAATCATACCGCCAGGGAGGTTAAAGTGTATCTAAAGCCTAACTATTATTTTAGTTTTGGAAAGAGAGGTGAGAGATTAGATCCCCTGTCAGGTTTGTTATGTTCTCTGTTGGAGACTGACTTTCCCTCTTTGTCCTGGCGACCACTGAGACTGAAAGTGATAGAGTATCCAGAAAAGAAGAGGGGGTAATCTTCCAATAGGGAAAATTATACTAGAGACAACTGTCCTTTTGTGTCTACAGAACAGGAACTGAAGAGAAATCTCCCCAATGAACCAATCATGGCAAAAACAAGGGGTTTAAGCCTAAAAAAATGTTTTAGGTATACTTTAAACTAAGTATAGTGGGAACAGAAAGTATTCAGACCCCCTTAAATTTTTCATTCTTGCAAGTCCAATCAGTATAATCAAACACAGCTGGACTCAAATGAAGGTGTAGAACCATCTCAAGGATGATCAGAAGAAATGGACAGCACCTGAGTTAAATATAGGAGTGTCACAGCAAAGGGTCTGATTACTTAGGACCATGTGATATTTCAGTTTTTCTTTTTTAATAAATCTGCAAAAATGTCAACAAGTCTGTGTTTTTCTGTCAATATGTGGTGCTGTGTGTACATTAATGAGGAAAAACAAGGAACTTAAATGATTTTAGCAAATGGCTGCAATATAACAAAGAGTGAAAAATTTAAGGGGGTCTGAATACTTTCCGTCCCCACTGTATATAGCTTTATAACTTTATGTCAAAAAGCATGCATGTGTTGTATCTGGCTCTCATTGTGGTACACCCCAATGCACCTCCAGATTGTGCCTGTAAATGTGAATTTGACTTTCTAATCCAATGTGCTGCAACGAGTGCATCCTAGTGTTCATGAGACTTTAAGGAGATTAACCACTTGCTGACTGCAATACGTATATATATGTTGCAGTTTGCAATTGTTCTTCCGGGTTTATGGCTGAAGCTATCAGCCATACCCCAGTATTTTTTTTTTTTTAACCCGCGGCTGGCTTTCTCATGAAAGAGGTCAAAAGGTTCACTAGCCGCTGGATTGCTTTCAGAAGTTCACCAGTGTTTCTCAGGCTTACCATTTTTACTGGTGCGCCCACGAAATAACGGTGCGGCTGGCTGGTCACAGAGGCGGACAGAGACCAGATTGTCTCTGATCGCCTCTATGGCCTTGGAGGACCAAAGCAACATCATGACGTCACTTCCGTTTTTGATTTTTTCCCAAAGCAAAAGATGAAAAACAAATTTTTATAAGTAATTTTTTAGCAAATAATACTGATTTAAACTTGAAGACAAAAAGTGCCAGAAAAGGCTTGGTCTTCATGTGGTTAAGAGGTTATTCTTTCCACCCATAATGCACCAGTAGTATAAACTTGGATATTAGCTACTTATGAACATTACCTTAACTTAAAATGGGGCTTCACCAATTTACTCCTTGCCTCTTTTGCTTATTGCCTTTGTAGCCTCCCTGACGGTATTCCCGAGTGTGGCTCAGGGTTAAATTTCAGCACCA
Organism: Aquarana catesbeiana; assembly: GCF_042186555.1. NCBI lineage: Eukaryota > Metazoa > Chordata > Amphibia > Anura > Ranidae > Aquarana > Aquarana catesbeiana. The sequence goes on along the minus strand of NC_133332.1, from coordinate 192,701,764 downwards.
TTAGCGGAAACCCCGAGCCACACTTGGGATTATATCTTAGGATCCTGGTGCAGGTTACTTACCTTGTCCCCAGGATCCTGCGATGTCCCCCCGCACTGTCTCTGCCCGAAGCTTCTCTGTGCCAGGCTCCATTCCCTGCGAGCGTCATGACGCATGGGGGCGGAGCCTGGCGGCAAATTTAAAAAACTGTAAAAAGCATAAAACATACAGTACTGTAATCTTACAGATTACAGTACTGTATGAAATCATTTCACTTCCCTTTTGTCCACAGTGCTTTGTCCAATGCCCTGCATGCAGTTTTATATTATATATACTGTTCTTTCTGCCTGGAAACTTGAGATTGTCCATAGCAACCAAAAAGTGTCCCTTTACGTCAAAAGTGCCTTTAGACCAGCTAGAAAACAGCAATAGTAAATTGATTCACTTGCAGAATTGAGTGATAGTGAATCGTGGGGAAATTTATTATATTATTATTATATTATTATTTTTTTTTATTATTTATATTTATTTATTATATTATAATTTATGATTTTGTGTTCCAAACTTCATCATACCCGGGATATCTACTAGACTCTTGGTGGACAGATATAAGTGTGTTATTGCTAAAAATTACAGACCTACAATATAAAACGCCAAATTTCTATGCAAAATAATTGTGCCGCTTTGAGACGCAAAAATCTGAAATAATCATATCGCCAGGGAGGTTAATGGATTGTCCTCTGACCATCCCTATGAGCTTCCTGTTCACATGAAACAGAAGTTTACAACAAGAAAGACACTATTGGCATTAAACATTCTCAGAAGGGTAAAATGGACCCTTATTAATTTCTTTTCAGGATTGTATTTTCTAATTCTGTTCAGAAATATCCTTTTAATATGCATCTACTACACCTGTGACTAATAGAATATATATAACATGCTTCTTTGTGACAAACTTGGTAGTAACAACAGTGTTGAAACTTAAAGGATGTTTTTTAACCCATGAAACACAGCGATTCAAGACCAAGGATGAGGCTGGATTCACACCTATGCAGTTTTAGTGCTTTTTGCATTTTGAAGATTTGCTCTACAGTCAATTTAATATTGTTTCCTATGGAACACTTTCTGTAGTATAAATCTGCAAAATGCAAAAAGCACTAAAAATGTATAGGTGTGAATCCAGCCTAATCTTTTATATAAAACACAACTGACAGATTCCCTATGATCAGCATTCTAATTAAAAAATCATTGGTTGTTTATGGTAATCTGTAACTGGACATGGCTACAATCTATTGATAAATCAGATATGTTTGGACGTTACCCTTTTGAAACAGGTTGTGTTTTTAAGCTGTACTCAAAACAAATACAAAAATCAACATCGAGGACTTATTCACATCATGAGGTACATCCAAATTCCTGTGTGTTTGCACGGGCCACGTTTTAGGGAAACCCATTAATTTCAATGGGCTGCCCTACATGCATGAAAAGTCCAAAAATCACACCACACCATGGTACTGCGATACAATGAGCCTTGGCGGGCACAAAAATATGGGCGTTTTCCCAGACGCGTAGAGGTGCCATTAAGAATTTATGGCACTCACACACATCTGAAGAAGGCAGCGTGTTTTTGTGCGATGCAAGAAAACATGTGATTTTGTATGAGTTCCTCCACCACACCTGGTGCGAAAAAGGCCTCAGTTCAGTTATTGCATATTTTCATTACAATGTTTAATGAATACATTTAATATATAGCTAGTATAGGAACCTATGTGGAATTTGCATGTTCTTCCTGTGTTTGCTTGGGTGTTCTTTGGGTAGGTTACTTGGCTCCAGTCTAAATTGGCTATTATCACACTCTTCATGCCAGTCCCAAGGCCCGGTGACCCACCTTTGACAAGAAGGTTCTACAGAAAAAGTATTTTAGGTGTGTTAGACATGGCACTTACAGAGCAGGCCCAAAGAATTATTGAGCGTTGGATATCACAGTACGGATATATATTGTACTCAGACATAAGTACCCTAATTATTTCTTTATATTAGTTTCATGTAATTTCAAGCACAGCCAGAATCAAACTGGTAGATAAATCAACACTCTGAGCCAATGAAGCCTATGTTGCTTTGCACAGCCCTGTCAGTCTATACTGAGAATATGCTTATAGGAAGGAGAGGACAGAGATGACCTCATCCACACATTGCCTGCTATTTTTTTATCATTCAATTGTGCATATATACTATTCACAAACGTATCCCATGTCCTTGTTTCAAAACACACAGCACAATGGAAAGCCCAAATTATTCATTACACCACAGAATTAATAGTCTAAAATATGTGTCACAATACAGAAACTATGCCTAGCAAAATATGAAGTTCCTGGCTGTGTAGTGGTAAAAACATTCAGTGTGATGCAGAATCAACAGTTCACTGATTATAATACTATTGCGTCTATTATGGCATTGTCAGGGTCTGAAAGAGAACTAAAGACCATGTGAAAGATGGAGAGCTTCAGCTTAAGGCATGTGTGCTGCAGTGTCATTCATTCTTGATTACACCCCAAACAGTCAAAACACATGCGCTACGTAAATTGTACCACAATGCATGGTAACCTATTGATATGCACTTTACTCTGCACTCTGTGTGTAGTGCACCCCTGAACGCTACACTCTGTGTGTAGTGCACCCCTGAACGCTGCACTCTGTGTGTAGTGCACCCCTGAACTCTGCACTCTGTGTGTAGTGCACCCCCGAACTCTGCACGCTGTGTGTAGTGCACCCCTGAATTCTGCACTCTGTGTGTAGTGCACCCCTGAACTCTGCACTCTGTATGCAGTGCACCCCTGAACTCTGCACTCTGTGTGTAGTGCACCCCTGAACTCTGGACTCTGTATGCAGTGCACCCCTGAACTCTGCACTCTGTGTGTAGTGCACCCCTGAACTCTGCACTCTGTATGCAGTGCACCCCTGAACTCTGCACTCTGTGTGTAGTGCACCCCTGAACTCTGCACTCTGTATGCAGTGCACCCCTGAACTCTGCACTATGTGTGTAAACCCCTCCAACTCTGCACTTTGTACGTAATGCACTCCTGGTATTTAATGCCCCTTTACACCACTTTTACCTACAGGTAAACCTATAACAAGGCTTACCTGTTGGTACTGTGAATATCTCCTAAACTTGCACAGTTTAGGAGATATTCCATATATGCGCTGCTGCCAACGTCATCGGCGCATGCGCACTGAAGAAACGGGCCACTGGTGCCGTTTCTTCAGTAGCCATGCCGTGAACTGTGGTTCCACGCGCATTGCGCAGGATTGACATCATCGCGGCTCCGGCAAATCAGAGCGCCGGAGCCGTGAAGCCGAAAGTAACTCCGGTGGAAGATGTCGGGCCTGTATTCGGAGTGCCGACTCCGATTCAGGGCGTTGTTCTGAGGTAAGTATTTCATAATGAGCTCATTATGCCTTTGTCTTGCAGGGTTTGTTTTTTTTCTGAGGTTTACAACCTCTTTAAGACCCTTCCACTGTTAGTGAAATATACTACACCCACTATTTGCAGTTCAGAGGGTGTGTGTGGGGGAGGGGGGTTTTGGGGGTTCATGGTTGAGTTCCTGCACCTATTTTCTGAGAAAAAACACCTAAAGATGAAAATTCAGGGTTCATAGGTGTGAATGAAAGCCTTAGTGCCCTTTTACATGGGCTTTTTTTAAACATTTGTTTAATAAAAAGTCAATGTGAATATTAAGCTATTTGATGCAACCTGAAGAAATTCATTGAGTAACAGAGAATGGGAAATCAAAACGATTCAAAGCAACTTAGAAGCGCCTCAAAGAATAAATAACTTCAACATGCTCCTGAGTGTCACAGTCCAGAAGAGGGAAATTGGGGTAACAGTGGTAGAAGCAACCTCACAGGACTAGAAGCTGTTTAAGCATTGGGTTTTGTAGGGTAATGCAGTTCACAAAACACAACGCATACTGGTTTCTGAATCACCTTTGCTGGTTGTCAGTCACCAGCCAGTACTGTGCAAGTCTACAAAATATTTTGTGAGTTCTGCTTTACCCTGGAGCAGGGTAGGAAGTTTGGACAGAGACTGCCATTCCGCCATATTACCATCATTCATTTTAATCTACAGTTATTAAAGTGTATGTGAAAGCAAAACTTATTTTTTTTTAATTTTGGATAGAGTGAGGAAGGGTTAGACCCTCTGCCAAGTCTTTTTTGTGGTCTGTGTTTTCACTAAGAAACTTCACCCCTGAACTGTCAAAGATACAGAAAATAAGGGGAAATAATACATTTTTTAGTTCATATGAGGAAGAGGTGAAGGAAAACCTTCCAAAGTTCTGGTGCCAAGTACTGTCCAATATGAGGAAGAGGTGAAGGAATACCTTCCAAAGTTCTGGTGCCAAGTACTGTCCAATATGAAGAAGAGGTGAAGGAATACCTTCCAAAGTTCTGGTGCCAAGTACTCCAAGGTGAAAATTTCTCAGTATTCTCTGCAGAACAAGTTCCTATTTCAGGACTCTTTTTTTTTTAGGTATGGTAAGAGGAAAGTATGGTCAGAAAGTGTATGGAGAATGTTTTCTCTGCTTAAACGGGAACACCAGGTTAACATAACAGATAGGAAAAGCTGAATGAAATGTTCTAAAAAATAATGATAAGATAAGAAACATGATCATAAATCAAAACCATGGATCTCTTCCAGAGAAAAAAAATTAACAAATATCTCTAAAACTAAACTTATTCCTGGAAACAAACCAATTGTGCAAATGGGTAAACTTTTAAAACATTATAAGTGATTTAAGGTGAATGATGTAACTTTAGGTGAACCCTTTAAAGAAAAAAAAGTTACTCAATACCGGTTTACTTTGTTCTATAATGGGAAAGTTCCTCCAACAAAAGGTGCAGGCACATCAGTAAACATTAAACCCCAGACCTAAACAGAGGTCCCCTCCATGCTGATGGATTGCAGTCCTGTGTCTTCTTCTAGCAGTAATCTGCTCAGGAATGTGCAGAGACTGGCACAGCGCACCAGAGCATGCCAGCATTCCTCCAGCCAGACAAAGAGTACCAGGGCATGCCAATCCGCCAGGCACAGAGTACCAGTACATGTCAGCATTCCTCCAGCCTGATACAGAGTGCCAGGTCATGCCATCAGCCAGGCACAGAGTACCAGGACGTGTCAGCAATCCTTCAGCCTGATACAGAGCACCAGAGCATACCATCAAACAGGCACAGATTACCAGAACATGCCAGCATTCCTCCAGCTAGGCACAGAGTACCAGAACATACAATCAGCCAGGCACAGAGTACCAGGACATGCCATCAGCCAGGCACAGAGTACCAGGACATACAATCAGCCAGGCACAGAGTACCAGGACATACAATCAGCCAGGCACAGAGTACCAGGACATACAATCAGCCAGGCACAGAGTACCAGGACATACCAAAGCCAGGCACAGAGTACCAGGACATGCCATCAGCCAGGCACAGAGCACCAGGACATGCCATCAGCCAGGCACAGAGTACCAGGACATACAATCAGCCAGGCACAGAGTACCAGGACATGCCATCAACCAGGCACAGAGTACCAGGACATGCCATCAACCAGGCACAGAGTACCAGGACATGCCATCAGCCAGGCACAGAGTACCAGGACATGCCATCAACCAGGCACAGAGTACCAGGACATGCCATCAACCAGGCACAGAGTACCAGGACATGCCATCAACCAGGCACAGAGTACCAGGACATGCCATCAGCCAGGCACAGAGTACTAGGACATGCCATCAACCAGGCACAGAGTACCAGGACATGCCATCAGCCAGGCACAGAGTACCAGGACATGCCATCAACCAGGCACAGAGTACCAGGACATGCCATCAGCCAGGCACATATAATCGATGTTGCTCTCAGTAATGACACACACATTACCTCCCAGAAGTCAGGCAGTAGATCCAAGCACAGTCAGGGCAGAGTCGGCATGTTTGCTGTCAATCAGACAGGAGGGATCCAGCCGGGGCTCATAGTTGCAGTGCTATCCCCTGGTGATCCATCCATCCATCCATCCAGGGTGTGTAGTCCGGTAGGCTCCCACGTGTCCGGTGCAGAGGACAGACTGACATGCAGTGGATATGTTCTCTCTCCCAGGGCTGGGCTGAGATCAGACACATACCCCTCACCTCCCCAGTGCTCATGTCATCACAGCCTAATCAGGAATCTCCAACTGCACAGTCAAAACTTCCTGCCAGAAGAATAAGCCCGAGCTCTTTGTTATTTTTTTTTACAATTCAAGCTGGTGACACAACGGCTACTGTCGGTCATTGTTTTCAACAAGATGACTTTTCAATCGTTTTTTTTTTTTTTGTATTATTTATGGCCCAGCCGGTAGTGGTGTATGTGTGATCACTGTGTACACCATTACAGTACTATGGTAGTTGTATGATCCTCAATGCAGAATGACTAATCAGAGTTTATCGAATGTTTACTGACATTAAATAACCATAGTAAATAATCGTGCCATATCGGCTTGTCATCGGTGCCCATACACTCTTCAATTTTATTATCCGATAAATCTGCAATTTAATCAAAACAATCCAATCAGAAACAGCAAATCTAGCCACAAATTCCCTTTCCCATCAATTTAGACTATAGGCGGCCATTCCTGAATTGAAATTTGGCTGCTTCAGCAGGGACTGGACAAATTTCAATCCATGTGTGGGCAGGCTGGTTGTACAGAAATTGATCAGCAGACCAGCCTGTCGGATTTTTCCCAAATGATCAGTGCCACCTACTATACTCGGCAACACTGACCAATGTGTTCTGACAGCATAGAAGTCTTTCCACCATCAGAACACAATATCAGGAGTGATCCATCCACCTGGAATTTGTGGATGGGGGAATCAGATCATTTTTTGTTTTGTTCAATTCTGCTGGTTGAATGAAAAAAAAAATGAATAATATATGGCTAGCTTTAGATTAAATCAAATTTGATCAAACAGAGTCAATCAGCCTGGGCAGAAAATTAGTGATTTGTTTGCATCAATCAGCAGCACTGAGATACTTTCTTTGTAAATGCAGTTATATTTCAGTTGAGCAGATTATGAGATTGTATGTTGGAAACAGAAAACTTATAATAGTTAAGATATGATCGTAACTTACAATCAATCAAAAGACACTTCCCTGTGTGTCGCAGACCACAGATTGATTATTCCTATTGGAAGAGATCAATCAGAGAAGAATTTGATCCCTTATCAAAGCAACCACTATTGGCATTAGGCCACCAATATCAATTGCAAACAAGCAAATCATCATCGATAAGGCTCGGTTCACACTAGTGTGGGCCATGCATTCAGGTTGTGGGTGCAAAATCGTACAGATTCCCACACCTGCAACCACCCACAGCTGAATCGCATTTCACTTGCGAGACGCGCTGGGCTGCCATTAATTCGGAATGGCACCCCCTTGCATCTCAGCCCGCAGTGCAATCGCAGGTGCGGGAACCGCAGAGAAACTGCATGGACAAAAAAGACCATGCGGTTTCTCTGCCGACACGTTTTTCAAAAAGGCGTATGCACCTTTTTTGTGCGTTTCACGCACAATGAATGGGCTGCCATGCCCAAGCAAATGAATGGGCAGCCGTGCCTGAGCAAATGCCGGCCGCATAGCCCACACTAGTTGGAACCAAGCCTTAAAGGGAACCTTAACTCACTAGATGCACTAGGCATCATTGTTCTCGCTACCCCCCACAACTGCAGCCCCCATAACAAAACGGGAAAAAAAAATTATCTTTACAGTCCAGCCTGCCCCTAGGCAAGAATGACGCCTCTACCTCTCTGAAGCCTTTTGGGTTGTGCCTATCACATATCTCAGGGTGCTCACAGCAGGGGTCCGCAGGGCCGTCTTTAATAGTGATTGGATCCTGGGCAAACATTTACTTGCCCCCGCCCCCCATGCAATCTCGCTCTCCACCTGCTCTGAGACATACAATAAATAGCAGCTAGGCTCAAAGTCAGTCTACTGAATCAGATCAGGCAGCGATTGCGATTGGTTGCCAGAGGTTACAGTGTATCATTACTGCTTACTGACTGGTTGCTAGAGGTTACAGCACATATTACGGCTCACTGGTTAGTTGCTAGAGGTTACAGCACATGCTTTCTGCTTGTTGATTGGTTGCTAGAGATTGCTGTACATCAATACTGCTCACTGATTGGTTGCTAGAGGTTACTGCACATCATTACTGCTCACTGATTGGTTGCTAGAGGTGACAGCACATCATCTCCTCACTGCCTGCACACCATGGACTGGGGTGGTGAGGGGACCCATCAATAGACAGAAAACTCCTAGGGATTTTAGAACTCCTGGGATCAATGGCAGTGCTGGGGAGGGGAGGGTGTGATCAATGGCAATGCTGATTTTTTTACCGACTACCAATATAAAGAGGAGTTTCAACACTGACCACCAATATAATAGGGGTTTATACTGACCACCAATGTAATGGAAGCATTTACAGTAACCGCCAATGTAAAGAGGGATTTACCAAGCCCCAATGTAATGAAAAGATTTACACTGACCACCAATGTGACAGAGGCATTTAGCCTGCGTTCACATTTGTGTGTGTCAGAAAAGCATGCAAAATCACTTTCCTGACACCACAGAACGTCCTGCCCTTTAGCAGATACACAGCAGTGCCATTAATTGTTATTGACACCCTCATGCATCTTCTGACCTCCCCAGTGGGTAGCATTTGGTATAGGTGATGGTGGATATGACCTCAAGGGGGCATGATATAATACATAATAATGCCGCCTTTATTTACATATCAAAGCCGCCGATCAGTGGTTATTTACATATGAATGCCACCGCTATTTACATATCAATGCAGGTTATTTACATGTAAACAGGGTCTGCAGGTGAGTCATCTGTACACAACAATAGGGCAGAGCTGGGCAACATTAGTAGCAGCACTTCACACTGAGATATCGGGACACAGCACAGGACTAAAACTTCAAGGAACAAGGGAATTTGAAATGGGATAGTTGGGAAGTATGAGGCAGCTGCTTTGGGCCCCACAACAATGACAGGGCCCAGGGCAGCTGCCCCTTTTGCCCTGCCTTAAAGACGGCCCTGGGAGTCTGGTGCATTTCCATTCACCATTTCAGGTCCGATTTCAGCCCCGAATTTTGGACTGAATTCGGACCTGAAAGGACCAAAATACGCACAGGGCTACTGTGCAATTCGCACTGGAGCCGCTGCAAAGATGTGTGAACCAACTCCATAGAGAGCCGATCACACATCTCCTACTATGCAAATTGGATGCGGGGAAACCCACATCCAATTCGCAATAGTTTGAACACAGCCAAAAATATTGAACAATGCAACCCATATGGCGTAGACAGAAAACACAACTTATCTGAAATGATCTATGAAATAATCATGTAATCGGTCTGTGTTACAATCAGTTCTCTTAAACATAAGCAGATACTTGGTCAATTGATCAAAAGCGATCAACAAAATTCCTGGTTGCCAGAGTCCCAAATCAGTGAATATCTCATTAAATTACTAAATCGATTGAGTCCCGGTTCACACTGGTGCGATGCAGGAAACCCTGCGATTCAGTGCCAGTTCCCGCATTGCACCTGAATCGCACACTGGTTCACACTGACATCTGCGAACCACTGGGGGTGTCAAAGTAAAGCCAATGAAACCGCGAGATAGGTTCGCAGATCGCAGTGCAAACTGTCAAATGGTGCAGGAATCGGATTGCATAGGTGTGAACACCCATGTGATCCAATTCCAGTGCAGACCAAAAAAAAGTGTCCTGCACCATTTATTTTGGTGCGTATGTGCTGCAATTTCAGCCATACAGTTTGAATGGCTGAATTCACATCGCACAGACATCGCATGTCATCTGCACAGCAATGCGGTGCAAATCATATGCAATATCTGTCATCGCACAAGTGTGAACCCAGCCTTAATGATGGGTCTGGGTTTTTTCCTTCACACATAATTAAATATTTCAAATAAGGTTCATTTTATTTAATAACATTCTTTTTGCAAAATAAATGTATACTTTGGTTCACTTTATTTACTAACATTCATTTTGCAAAATAAACATTTACTTTGCTAGGTGAGCAGCCTTTACTTCTTTCTTAAAGAGGAGTTCCAGTCTCCTGTGAAAAAAACAGCAGCTACAGTTGTACAAAGACAGTCGGTCTTACCCGCTGTCTTTGGTCCCCGGTTCCAGCATCTTCACTATGGACAGCCGGCTGTGACAGCTTGACTCTTCAGAGTCGGGCGCCCACTGCGCATGCGCGAGTCGCGCTGCGCATCGGGAATGGTGGATGCAGTCTTCTGGGACCTGTCAGTGTCCCAGAAGACTGCACGGGGGTGGGAGGGAGGAGAACTTCCCTTTCCAAATGCCACAGTGCTCGTAACGATAGTGGGAAGCAGGTACCTGTCAAAATCGGGTACCTGCTCCCCTCCCCCCGCTTCTCAAAAGTGAAAATTGTGCAAGAGGAGCGGGGGACGAGTCCTTAGAGCGGAACTTCTCCTTTTGGGTGAAGCTCCGCTTTAACTCAACCCCACTGTAGTTTTATCTACTGTCACCCTTCCCTTGTTCTTTACAGTTAAATCCCAACCATGGGAAAAGTAGAGAACCTCCCTTTCAGCGGGCCTGCCCCCGCACTGCAAGGTTTAAATGCTTGTCTAGGTCTGAGAGACGGGGAAAGCAGTTTTACCTAAAAGTAAAGTCTTATTTTTTCCTTGTGCCTACAGGTAAGCCTATAATAAGGCTTACTTGTAGGTACTGTACTTGCACAGTTTAGGAGATATTCAGAGTACATGCAGCCAATGACATCATTGTCGCATGCGCTCTGAAGGTCCTGTATACCGTGCCGGACCTTCAGAGCCCGTGTCGTAAACAGCGGCTCCCGCACGCATGCGCGATACTGACGTCATTGCTTCTCCAGCCATTCACAGTGCTGGAGCCCGCGGACCCAGAAGAAGCACCGGGGAAGATGTCAGCCATCTCAGCGGTGTGTGGACACCACTGGAGGGCTTTGTTCTAAGGTGCAATGCATACCAGCTCATTATGCCTTTTGCCCCGTACACGCGAGCGGAATTTCCGTCCAAAAAAGTGTGATGGAGAGCTGGTTCTCTATTTTCCGACAGAAAAAGTTCTTGACGGAAACTCCGTTCGTCTATATGCAATTCTGACGCGCAAAAAAACACGCATGCTCGGAAACAATTCGGCACATGCTCAGAAGCATTGAACTTCATTTTCTCAGCTCATCGTAGTGTTGTACGTCACCGCGTTCTTGACGGTCGAAAGTTCAGAGAACTTTTGTGTGACCGTGTGTATGCACGGCAAGCTTGAGCGGAATTCCGTTGGAAAAACCATCCAAGATTTTTCCGACGGAAATTCCGCTCATGTGTACGGGGCATTTGTCTTACAGTTTTGTTTTTTGTTTTCAATAGGGCACTTTTACCCCCTTCCTGCCCAGGCCAATGTTCAGCTTTCAGCGCTCTCAGAATTTGAATGACAATTGCTCGGTCATGCAACACTGTACCCAAATGACATTTTTATACATTTTTTCACACAAATAGAGCTTTCTTTTGGTGATATTTACTCACCACTGGGTTTTTTATTTTTTGCTAAAAAAAAAAAAAATAGATTGACAGTCTGAGAACCAACATTCTACTAAAATCAGTGACTTTATGCTCAAAGGGCACACTGGGTGGCTGGGAGAATTTTGAAGAACATGCTGTACAGCTCTTCACTTGAGCGCTGAGGTTCAGGTAAGTACATAATATTAGCAACAAGCTCAGTGCAGGGTGGGGGCCTGTACTTATCTTTTGACTAAAGGAATGTTGAACCTACAAGACACTATCCTATGCATCTCCTGGAACTAGCAAGCTGCCTCGGGTAGGGAGTGAAAGTGCCAGGCTAGGATCCAGAACATGCAGTCAGAGTTTAATGCTGACCACAAAGCATTATAAGTATGTTTTCATTTCAAAAGCGAGCCAAGATAACCAGGAGCATTTTCTAGACAAAAGTGTTTCACATTTTTTATGTCCCTTTTAAACTACTTAAAAGTCTGTAGTAATGGAAGTCAGTCAAAGTGAAATTTGTAACAAGCATTTGCAGCTAAATTATAACTAAATGCATTTTTTTTTTTAGTGTTGGACAGAGTGGGGAGGGATTAGAACACCTGTTGTGTTTTTATTGCTGTCTGTGCTCCTGATTCACATAAAATCTATTTGTCCTGATGACCACTATCACCAAGATGAAAGATGATCCCAAATTTTGGGTTGTCACCAGAACAACTGGATGGTCTTTATTCAACCTTACCTGCTACTATGCAACCAGAAAAAAAAGGAGAGATCTTGCAATGGGGACACTAACTCAGATGACCCTGGTGAAAACAAGGCATTCCCTCATGGGATTTACTATTACATCCAGTTTTGGCTATGGGACAGGTAGTGAAGGAAATTCTCTCCAATGGGACACAGATGACAAAAAGAAAAAAAAACTGACAGGGGTTATAACCCTCCCTTACTCTATCCATAATGAAAAAAGTTCTTTAGTCCTGCTTTAAGGGCTCACGCACACAGTCACAAAAAGGGCACTATTTTTATCTGATGTGTTTGGGGGATCTGAAAACAGTTATATAGCTTACTATGGACCCATGCATACCACTGTTTAAAGATCATTAACATCCCTGGCGGTATGATTATTTCGGATTTTAGGTGCTGAAAGCGGTACAATTATTTTGCATAGAAATTTGGCGTTTTATGTTGTAGGCCTGTAATTCTTAACAATAACACACTTAAATCTGTCCAAACAAGAGTCTAGTAGATATCCCGGGTATGATGAAGTTTGAAACATAAAAACATAAATTATAATATAATAAATAAATATAAATAATTAAAAAATATAATAATATAATAATAATATAATAAATTTCCCCACGATTCACTATCGCTCAATTCTGCAAGTGTTCTAATTTACTATCGCTGTTTTCTAGCTGATCTAAAGCCACTTTTGACGTAAAGGGACACTTTTTGGTTGCTATGGACAATCTCCAGTTTCCAGGCAGAAAGAACAGTATATATCATATAAAACTGCATGCAGGGCATTGGACAAAGCAATGGGGACAAAAGGGATGTGAAAAAATTTCATACAGTACTGTAATCTTACAGATTACAGTACTGTATGTGTTATGGTTTTTAAATTTTTTTGAATTTGCCGCCAGGCTCCGCCCCCGTGCGTCACGACGCTCGCAGGGAATGGAGCCTGGCACAGAGAGGCTTCGGAGGAGACAGAGCCCGCAGACACAGCGGGGGGGGGGGGGACATCGCAGGATCCTGGGGACAAGGTAAGTAACCTGCACCGGGATCCTGCAATGTAATCCCGAGTGTGGCTCGGGGTTACCGCTAATGGGACTGAAATTTAACCCCGAGCCAAACTTGGGAATACCGCCAGGGAGGCTACACTCATGCTGCATTTTAATGCATAAAGGAAAAAAGGTCCATATTTTACACTGCACGCAGGTGCGTGTTAGTGATAATGTTTTCATTCATCCAGTGTAGAGTGCAAATGCACCTTATTGGAGCCACCTGCATCCATTCAACAGGGGGCTGTATACAGTTCATACAACTGCAGCAAAAATGATGCCACTTTTGGTACAGAGTGTAAAAAAATATTTTTTACTATTTTAAAGTGATTGTAAACCTCAGACATGAAATATGAACAAAGCATATACCTCTATAGTCAGGGCTGTCTTTAATATGGTTTGGACCCTGGGCAAACATTTTTTTGGGGCCCCCCTCCCCCCAATGCAGTTTTGCTCTTCACCCCAACATCTCAAAAACCAGACACACACATAAATTATCTAAAAAAAACTTTGCATACCCAATTCACAGCAGTCTCACAGTGTCCTTTCATGTCACAGCACTCCATTACATTGCAGCCTCTTCACATCACAGCGCCCCATTACATTGCTGACATTTCCACATTATAGTTCCCCTTATCACATCACAGCGCACCCTTCATTTCATAGTGCCCCTTTACACATCACAGCACCCCAGTTACATTACAGCCATTGTCACATCACATATTCACATGTAGGTGTTTTGGCGGCCCACATTTGCGCAGGCACAGCAGCCGATTCATTTGAATGGGCTGCTATGCCTTCGTTTCCTGCAGAAAAAAAGGTGCATGCAGCATTTTAAAAATGCAGTGGCCTTGAAATCCATTCTGCTTTTGCACCATGCGACTCACCTGCAGTTCCTGCACACACAAATGCACTGTGTTTTTAAAAGTGTGGCCTAAACATCTAAAAACGCAGCAAGTTTGCCGGTGCAGGAACGGCAGGTAAATCACATGGTGCAAAAGCAGAATGGACAGACAGTGCTGTACTTCACTGCTTGATGGGCATAGGTGTGCGCAGCCTATTACATGATGCATGCACATTTGTTTTTGCAGGAAACGCAGGCATGGCAACCCATTCAAATGAATAGGCTGCTGTGCCTGCACAAATGTGGGCCGCCAAAACACACACATGTGATCCACCCAGACCCAAAATAAGCGTATCAAGCAGTTAAATACACTAATGCTATCTATGTGCTGTAATGCTGTGTGCTCTGTAATAAAAAATACAGCCACAGCCTCACTCAGCCTCAGTGGCGGCTGGTGCTCAAATTTTTTTTTTGGGGCGGGGGGGGGGGGGGGCGCAAAATTTCTTTGAAAAAAAATCATCAAATGCTGCCACTGTGCCCATCAAACGCTTCCACTGTGCTCAACGCTTCCAGTGTGCCATCAAACGCTGCCACTGTGCCCATTAAATGCTGCCACTGTGCCCATCAAACGCTGCCACAGTGCCATCAATTGCAGCCACTATGCCAAACGCTGCCACTGTGCCCATTAAATGCTACCACTGTGCCATCAAACGCTGCCACTGTGCCCATTAAACGCTGCCACTGTGCCATCGAACGCTGCCACTGTGCCCATTAAACGCTGCCACTGTGCCATTGAACGCTGCCACTGTGCCCATTAAATGCTACCACTGTGCCATCAAACGCTGCCACTGTGCCCATTAAACGCTGCCACTGTGCCATCGAACGCTGCCACTGTGCCCATTAAACGCTGCCACTGTGCCATCGAACGCTGCCACTGTGCCCATTAAACGCTGCCACTGTGCCATTGAATGCTGCCACTTTGCCCATCAAACACAGCCACTGTACCCATCAAAAGCAGCCACTATGCCCATCAAACGTTGCCACTGTGCCATCAATTGCAGCCACTATGCCAAACGCTGCCACTATGCCAAACGCTGCCAGTGTGCCCATTAAACGCTGCCACTGTGCCATCAAACGCTGCCACTGTGCCGTCAAACGCTGCCACTGTGCCCATTAAATGCTGCCACTGTGCCCATTAAATTCTGCCACTGTGCCATAAAACGCTGCCACTGTGCCCATCATATGCTGCCAGTGTGCCCATTAAATTTAAAAAATTTCTAGTCTGTTCCAATTCTACACATGGGGTGCGGCGTGGGAATCAGGGAAGGAGAAAAAAAAAACCTACCTTGTCCTCCTGTCCAGCTCAGCTCCGAATCCGCGCCGCGGTCTGACTCCTCCTACCGAGGCATCTGCGCTCCTCCGAGTCTGATCAGGTTCACGTACACACACTTGCTTGCAGGCAGCATAGCAAGGGGTGGGGCCAGAGTGTCAGTGGAGCTCAAGGCCCCGCCCACCCACAGCCCGCTCCTTGACACTGGAACTGCTGCACTGTGTGTGCGTGCTGCTGAGCAGCTGATGCCGGCTGATGTCTGTCTGTGACAGACAGACTGTGTGGGATCTTCAGTGCCGATTTGCGGGCACCGCATGGGCTTAGGGGGCAACTCTGCTTTGGGCCCCAAACAGTGAAAGGGCCCTGGGCAGCTGCCCCGTTTGCCCCGCGGTAAAGACGGCCCTGTGTATAGTGTGTACTTGTCTCAATTAAGAGAACTAAGTGTAATTTCTGTCTGCTTCTTTGATCCTCTGCTATCTGCATGAATCACTTCTGACAAGTTTTCCCGACACCAAGAGAAAAAAGGTGACAGGGGAGGGACCTCAAGCTGATTTACAGCCTCAGCTCTGTTCATGTGTGCTGTGTGGAGGGGGGGGGGGTCTCTTCCTTCCAATCAGCTTTAAGGGCTCTGCAGAGTGTAACTTCAGCTTTCTGTCCCTTTTTTTCTGACAGCTCAGACTAGCTTTAAAATTCAGCAGTTTGAACGGATGTAGAGAAAAGAAGACAGCAGATAAATAGGTGAAACTTATGCAGGCTGATTTTTTTTATCTCTGTATATCTCCTGAGGCCAAGGCCAGTCACTTTAGTGGGTACAGTGCCTTGAAAAAGTATTTATACCCCTTGAGATATTCCATATTTTGTCATGTTACAACCAAAAACGTAAATGTATTTTATTGGTATTTTATTTATGTGGCACATAATTGTGAAGTGGAAGGAAAATGATAAGTGGTTTTTACATTTTTTTACAAAGTAAATATCTGAAAAGTGTGGTGTGCATTTGTATTCAGCCCCCCTGAGTCAATACTTTGTAGAACCACCTTTCGCTGCAATTACAGCTGCAAGTCTTTTTGGGGATGTCTCTACCAGATTTGCACACTTAGAGAGTGACATTTTCGCCCATTCTTCTTTGCAAAATAGCTCAAGCTCTGTCAGATTGGATAGAGAGCATCTGTGAACAGCAATTTTCAAGTCTTGCCACAGATTCTTAATTGCATTTAGGTAAAAAATAAATACTGCGCTTACACTGATTAAAGAAAAGCTGCGACTAGAAAGTAGTAAGCTGAAAATAGTGTAAGTCAAAAAAAGTCGCGCTGAAAACTAAAGTGACGAAAGGCAAATGCCTGAAAAATGATGTGAATGTGGAGATTGAATGTGGGTCATTGAGTGGAAGTGTCAAACACTATGAAAGAAATTAAAAATGCTATTAAGTGAATAAAATATAAATGAGAATAATTATGTATATGACAAAAAACAAATATTGCATATCACAATCAATAAACAATATGTACCTCTAGTGTCAATATATACATTAATACAGCTTAACTGTAACCACAGAGCTAAACCATAGTAGTGTAACAACATAAGAAACTGAAAAACTAAAGAAAGTCCATGATTCAAAAGAGCAGTATTAAATAAAGTCCATCCATATTACATTGACATGCATAGATTAAAACTGATCTCCAGGTGCTCTGTGAGGTAATGTAACAGGATCTCGCTGTGATAGGATATAAGGTGCGTAGATAAACCTCCACCTCCAAGAAAAATTGCTGCCTCTTACCAGATGGAAATGGTCTCTAAATTACAGGAGACCCAGGAGGCAGATGGCTGTACCCCAGCCAGGGATCCTTAAGCAGGCACTCAGCGTACGGGACCTGGGACTCACTCCACACAGCCTCAGCATTTATGGAAATATTGCCATGTAAAAGATAAATTGCTCCACATAGTGTAAAATCCAGCGATTTATTGTATAAAAAGTATAAAGGTTGCACTTACAAAAGCATCGTAAATTGCAGGCATGTAAAATAGAAAGCCGGCCGGCTCCAAGAAAACCCGTGTCCTACGAGTCTGTGTACGTAGCTCCTCCTCCCTACGCCGTTTCGTCACAACAGGACGTGACCACGTCCTGTTGTGACGAAACGGCGTAGGGAGGAGGAGCTACGTCCCGACGACACCGCGATACACAGACTCGTAGGACACGGGTTTTCTTGGAGCCGGCCGGCTTTCTATTTTACGTGCCTGCAATTTACGATGCTTTTGTAAGTGCAACCTTTATACTTTTTATACAATAAATCGCTGGATTTTACACTATGTGGAGCAATTTATCTTTTACATGGCAATATTTCCATAAATGCTGAGGCTGTGTGGAGTGAGTCCCAGGTCCCGTACGCTGAGTGCCTGCTTAAGGATCCCTGGCTGGGGTACAGCCATCTGCCTCCTGGGTCTCCTGTAATTTAGAGACCATTTCCATCTGGTAAGAGGCAGCAATTTTTCTTGGAGGTGGAGGTTTATCTACGCACCTTATATCCTATCACAGCGAGATCCTGTTACATTACCTCACAGAGCACCTGGAGATCAGTTTTAATCTATGCATGTCAATGTAATATGGATGGACTTTATTTAATACTGCTCTTTTGAATCATGGACTTTCTTTAGTTTTTCAGTTTCTTATGTTGTTACACTACTATGGTTTAGCTCTGTGGTTACAGTTAAGCTGTATTAATGTATATATTGACACTAGAGGTACATATTGTTTATTGATTGTGATATGCAATATTTGTTTTTTGTCATATACATAATTATTCTCATTTATATTTTATTCACTTAATAGCATTTTTAATTTCTTTCATAGTGTTTGACACTTCCACTCAATGACCCACATTCAATCTCCACATTCACATCATTTTTCAGGCATTTGCCTTTCGTCACTTTAGTTTTCAGCGCGACTTTTTTTGACTTACATTAATTGCATTTAGGTCTGGACTTTGACTGGGCTATTCTAACACATGAATATGCTTTGATATAAACCATTCCATTGTAGCTCTGGCTGTATGTTTAGGGTCATTGTCCTGCTGGAAGGTGAACCTCCGCCCCAGTCTCAAGTCTTTTGCAGACTCTAACAGGTTTTTTTCTAAGATCGCCCTGTATTTGGCTCCATCCATCTTCCCATCAACTCTGACCAGATTCCCTGTCCCTACTGAAGAAACGCATCCCCAAAACAGGATGCTGCCACCACCATGTTTAACAGTGGGGATGGTGTGTTCAGGGTGATGTGCAGTGTTAATTTTCTGCCACACATAGCTTTTGCTTTTTTTGGACAAAAAGTTCAATTTTGGTCTTATCTGACTAGAGCACCTTCTTCCACATATTTGCTGTGTCCCTCACATGGCTTCACGCAAACTGCCAATGGGACTTCTTATGGCTTTCTTTCAACAATGGCTTTCTTCTTGCCACTCTTCCATAGAGGCCAGATTTGTGGAGTGCACGACTAATAGTTGTCCTGTGGACAGATTCTCCCACCTGAGCTGTGGATCTCCGCAGCTCCTACAGAGCTACCATGGGCCTCTTGGCTGCTTCTCTGATTAATGCTCTCCTTGCCCGGCCTGTCGGTTTAGGTGGACAGCCATGTCTTGGTAGGTTTGCAGTTGTGCCATACTCTTTACATTTTCAGATAATGGATTGAACAGTGCTCCGTGAGATGTTTAAAGCTTTTTATAACCTAACCCTGCTTTAAACTTCTCCACAACTTTATCCCTGACCTGTCTGGTGTGTTCCTTGGCCTTCATAATGCTGTTTGTTCACAAAGGTTCTCTAACAAACCTCTGAGGGCTTCACAGAACAGCTGTATTTATACTGAAATTAAATTACCCACAGGTGGACTCTATTTACTAATTAGATGACTTCTGAAGGCAATTGGTTCCACTAGATTTTAGTTAGGGGTATCACAGTAAAGGGGCTGAATACAAATGCATGCCACACTTTTCAGATTTTTATTTTCCTTCCACTTCACAATTGCCACTTTGTGTTGGTCTATCACATAAACTCCCAATAAAATACATTTTGGTTTTTGGTTGTAACATGACAAAATGTGGAAATTTTCAAGGGGTATGAACACTTTTTCAAGGCACTGTATATGTAAGGGTTTATAACCACTTTAAAGGAGTTGTAAACCCTTGAGGTTTTTCACCTTAATGCATTCTATGCATTAAGGTGAAAAACCTTCTGTGGTGCAGCTGCCCCCCAGAGCCCCCTTTTTTTTACCTGAGCCCGATCATTCCAGCGTCGAGGACGAGCAGAGCAGCTCCAGCCACTGTCTCGGGTCCTCATTGGATAGCTTAATAGTAGCAGGAGCCCTGCTGCTGTCAAACAATTCCAGTGGCACGGGAGCAGGGGGGCAGGGCCAAATTCTGCTGTCTGTGTCAACTGACGCAGCAGCAGGACTCGGGAGCGTGCCCGGACGAGTGCCCCCATGGAATGCGACTCTCCATTGGGGCACTTGATGAGGAGGAGGAGCCAGGACCCCAGAAAAGGAGGATCGGGGCCGCTCTGTGCAAATCCCTTGCACAGAGCAGGTAAGTATAGTCATGTTTGTTATTAAAAAAAAAAAAAAAAACAAGCCTTTACAATCGCTTTAACTAAACAAACCTGGGTGCAAAAAATGCACACAGAGCTTGAAAAAATGCTTACTTTGGGTCTAACAATTAAGTTTTAATGAAGTTCCTCTTTCAGGTAGACTCAGACAAAGTATTACCTCTTTGTCCATATTCTGTTTTCTTTTATAAAACTAAATCTTAAAGCATAGTTCCACCCAAAAGTGGAACTTCCGCTTTAAGTACTCCTCACCCCCTGACATGCCACAATTGGAATTTCATTTTTTTGGGGGGGGGCTGGGTACCTGGTTTGGAGTGGGACTTCCTGTCCCACTTCCTCCTTCCGACTTCTGGCCACCTAGGCGACTCCTAGGCGGCCCCTCTCTCCCGGCAATGTTGTGGGACACGTCACAGGTCCCAGAACATTGCCTGGCCATTGACAGATCGCAGCGCGGCTCGTGCATGCCCAGTGAAGCTGCTGTGAAGCTGCAAACTATCACAACAGGGCACACACACTCACAATGTCGGCGCTGCGAAGAGGAAGGGGAGAGAACGGAGGTTTCGGGCGTCCGCATCGATGGACCGTGGGACAGGTGAATGTCTGTTTATTAAAAGTCAGCAGCTACACTTTTTGTAGCTGATGACTTTTAACCACTTGAGGTCCGGGCCATAGCCGAATGACGGCCACAGCACGGACCTCAATTTCCGGGAGGCCGTCATAGGACGTTCTCCCCTGTGCATGCGCCCCGCGCGCACCCTGCAGGGCGTGCGGTGCGCGCGCTGTGATCACCGAGTCACAGAGACTCGGGTGATCACAGATCTGAGTAAGGGGACAGCGTGAGGAGAAAAAAAAGCCGATCACCGGCTTATGTTAAAGGGACATCGGTCCCGAAGAGGGAAGGAGGCACACCTGCCTCATCTGTGCCTGCCAGTGCCACCTGCCATTGCCACCTGCCAGTGCCCACTGTGCCCAGCAGTGCCACCTATCAATGCCCACAAGTGTCACCTATAAATGCCCACCAGTGGTGCCAATCTGTGCCACCTAGCAGTGCTGCCATCAGTGTAAGCAATCAGTGCCCATTATTGCCACCCATCAGTGCCCATTCACTGCCACCCATCAGTGCCCATCACTGCCACCTATTGGTGCCCATCAGTGCCGCCTCGTCAGCGTACATCAATGAAGAAGAAAAATTACCTGTTTGCAAAATGTTATAACAAAATATAAAAAAATATAAATTTTTTTTTTTTAATTCTATTTGTGGGGAAAAAAATGATAAAAATTTCATTTGAGTACAGTGTTCTATGACCGTGCAATTTTCATTCAAAGTGTGACAGCGCTAAAAGCTGAAAATTGGTCTGGACAGGAGGGGGGTTTAAGTGCCCAGTAAGCAAGTGGTTAATAAACTCAAAAACCAGTGGAACTCCGCTTTAAAGTTTATGTGTGTCTGTGAATCTCTCACTTAAATTATATTATATATTATATTATTATTATTATAGTAGTTAGAAGTAAGAAGTATTAGGTGGGTACAAGGACTGTGGCATACATGTGCAGAGTGTACTGTGAGCAAGCTTAGACTATATTTAAACATGTTTCCTTAGGCAATGCCAAATATTAACACAATTTAGCCACATATTTTCTCTTTTGCAGGTCATCCCTGGTTGTCTTGAATTCTAAGATTGGGAGGTATGATAAAAGTAGTAGCTAAAGTAATCCTCTATTCTTGTAATCTGCTACCTGCATGCCTGCATAACCCACAACCCTCTCCCATCCCCTTCTTTCACACATACAACATATCTCCCAGCTTTCTGAAATGAAAAAGAAGGGTGCTTTTTAGCTCAGCGTATGTAATCAAAGCACGTACCCCTGCCACTTCCCCATTATGTGTATTATGAAGAATTAGTGTGCAAATATGATTGGTTAAGTGTTTGCTTTTGTTACC
The DNA here is from genome assembly GCF_042186555.1 of Aquarana catesbeiana. NCBI lineage: Eukaryota > Metazoa > Chordata > Amphibia > Anura > Ranidae > Aquarana > Aquarana catesbeiana. The sequence continues at coordinate 192,679,697 of NC_133332.1, read as the reverse complement.
GCTACTTTTCCTTTCGGCCAGTTCATACCAGAACTGTGCGACTCCCATGCTTTCCTGTATGGTCCATTTTGACAGCCCATTCAATTTATAGACTGAATTTATTGAACGCACTAGAACGCATAAAAGTTAGTCCTTGCACAACTTCTTCAAAAAGCACTACATCAAAACCACATGGTTCTACGTTTAGCGTGCCATTAACAATTGGCACCCAAATGCAGGGCAGCACAGTGGCTAAGTGGTTAGCCCTTCTGCCTAGCAGCACTAGGGTCTTTGGTTCAAATCCCAACCACAAAACTACCTGCCTGGCGTTTGCATGCTCTGCCTGTGTAGGTTTCCTCCCACACTCCAAAGACATGCTGGTAGGTTAACTGAATCCTGTCTAAATTGGCTCTAGTACAGGGGTAGGCAACCCCCGGCACTGGTGCCGCAAGTGGCACTCAAAGCCTCTTTTGCCGACACTCGACTCCCTTCCCAGCAGTGCAGGGAGATGTCAGTGAGACACTAATGTATTCCAATTTAAGAATTCCCCACGCTGCACCTGCACTGAGGGGGAGGCACTTTTACACATTGTATAAAATGGGAAACATTGTTTGGATCTCTAAGTTTGCTGTAGCTGCGATCGTCAGCTTTTGTGATGGGGAAGAGATTGGGTGCAGTTCTGCTGGAGGGGGGTCCCTGTTTCCAGGAGGAGGAGGACTGTCATTGGCCACTGCTAAAGCCAACGCCATTCCTGCTAGCCCCGCCCACCATCTGGAGGAAGATGACTCCTTTGGTTGCCACTACCAATCTCAAAAAAGGGATTTCACTGTGATTGAGAAAACCACAATCAGGTGACAGTTTGTGGAATTACTGTTGAGCTTCTGGGAACTTTGTTGAAATTATTCCTGAACCTTTGCATCACTTACTACTGAACCCTGCACTCTGTTTCCCTTTAAAGTGGTTGTAAACTCCCCTGCCCAACTTTACCGCATGTAAAGCGTTTTGTAATCACTTACTTGTAGGTGGCTTTAAAAAATTTTAAAACTGCGCTGTTTAGGAGATATCGCCGGTATCTGTTTTAGTGATGTCACTTGCACACACGCATTTTGTCTCTCATTTACGGCACACTCAGCAAGACGCCAGTCTATGCATCTATGTGCCATGCCTCTGATAGCAGAGCTCCATGGCATCACAATCCCATGAGATCCCGGTGTTCTTGAAACACCCCATGTGACCAGCTACATCCCAGGGGGTGTGAACAAGGACATTCACGTTTAACACTGAGAGGATATTTGCATGTGTGCTCTTATTGGTTTGCCGGGCCGTTGCCATGGTAACGGTATACTAAAACGAGACTTGGTTAATCTTTAGTCAGCATGCTCAAGATACTGGTTTTGACAGAGAGGAAAGGGCGGAAGTACAGATGAGGCTGGAATCGGAAGGCAACCGCAAACATGGCGCCAGCTTAGGCAGGAACAGATAAAAAAGAAACCAAGCTGCAGAAACAGTAAAAAATATCCTAAAATTCTAATTCTTATTCTGGTTTATAAATGCTATACATAGTGGCCATATGATTACTGGGAATATTTCTTCTGAGTTTACTTCCTCTTTAAGCCTCAGCCAGTATTCAGCGCAATGAAAATCACACCCAACTTTTGCTGCAGCGCAGTGGTGGGGCAGATGAGCAGATAAGTTCAGTGTAAGGACAGATGATAAGATGGTTCAGCAGTGAGACAGAAGAGCATCGGAGTACGGCGGTGGAGCAGATGTGCAGGGAGGTACAGTGGTGGGGCAGATGATAAAGGGGGAACATTGGTGGGTCAGAAGACCAGGGGGTTACAGTGGTGGGATAGAAGAGCAGGGGGTTACAGTGGTGGGACAGAAGACCAGGGGGTTACAGTGGTGGGACAGAAGAGCAGGGGGTTACAGTGGTGGGACAGAAGAGCAGGGGGTTACAGTGGTGGGATAGAAGAGCAGGGGGTTACAGTGGTGGGATAGAAGAGCAGGGGGTTACAGTGGTGGGACAGAAGAGCAGGGGGTTACAGTGGTGGGATAGAAGAGCAGGGGGTTACAGTGGTGGGACAGAAGAGCAGGGGGTTACAGTGGTGGGACAGAAGAGCAGGGGGTTACAGTGGTGGGACAGAAGAGCAGGGGGTACAGAGGTGGGGCAGATGTACAGGGTGGTACAGGGGTGGGGCAGATATGCAGGAGGTTACAGTGGTGGGACAGAAGAGCAGGGGGTTACAGTGGTGGGACAGAAGAGCAGGGGGTTACAGTGGTGGGACAGAAGAGCAGGGGGTACAGAGGTGGGGCAGATGTACAGGGTGGTACAGGGGTGGGGCAGATATGCAGGAGGTTACAGTGGTGAAACAGATTAGCAGGGGGGACAGTGTTCTGAGGTGTGAAGGTGCATGAATTGGGACTGATCTGAGGCGTGAGTGCAGGATATTAATTTCTCACTACAGCTCAAGTAGTTTACAGCATTTACTTTATAAAAAATCCTTTTCGTGATTGAGAGTGTGAAGTTGACATTTTTTTGTTATAAAATCAGCGCACTCAATTTCTTTGAAAATATTTTCACACTGTGCTCAAAAGGTTGCCTACCCCTGCTCTAGTATGTAAGTAAGGGACCTTAGATTGTTAGCTCCTTGAGGGCAGGGACTGATGTGAATGTGCAATATATATGTAAAGTGCTGCATAAATTGACCTGCAATACATAAATGCAGATCCCAAGGACAGCACGTTCACCTGCATTGTGGGAAACAGGCATGGAACTCACTTTTCCCCCACCGGTTTTTGGTGTGAACCAATCCTTATACAGGCTTTTTCAAAATAAATAATTTAGGTTGTATAAAATGTTTAGTGCAGTATAACACTTTGGTTACCTAAAAAGTTCACATATAATAGAGGTCTATACATCAGACCAAAAAAGAGGGAAACTTGAGGAGGAAAAACGGACAAAGATATTTGACTCCAAATCAGGTGCAGTTGGGAGCTATGATTGCAACATGATATGGCAGTCTGCCTGCCAAGGTTTTTCATTGGCTATTGCCTGCTGCAGGAGGTGGGTCTGCTGTTTCCTGGGTCAGAGAAATAATGGGGAGACCCATCGATGTGGTGATAAACACACACATGCTTCACAAATAGAGTAAATTATGGATATGCAGATAAATATTGGCACAAAGCAAACTGTCTGGATTCACCACAAAATCAATTCATTCTCCTATGCCTATTGATATCTAAAGTTTTATATATCAGTTTTCCGATGTCCTTCTCCAGTCTCATATATTACTCAGCATTTCACTTGGCATTACAGGGACAGAAAGAACAATAATTGAAGGTGTTAAAGTTATAGGTGTGTCAGTTAAGTTTCTAGTACTAATGCTAAGTGGCACCTTGTGAGATAGGTTGAGGTTCTGAGCTTGCCACAACCAGCATAATGTCGGCGCAGTTCACCTCACCCAAACTCCTAGGCTGAACATGTCAGAAAATAGGCCAAGCTTGTAAAATCTCAGACGTAAGTACAGCACTTTCAGCGCTATCACCTCATTGTCCTTTCTCTCATTATAATTGAAGCAAAATTTTATGTGAGATCATCTTATTATTGCTTTATTGCATCAATTAAATATTTTTAGACTGTAGGGGTGTATGCTTTGTAAGATATAATATTATTATTTTGACTAATAAAAAGCCAGTCCACCTTAAAGTGTTATTTTACCTATAGGTGGAGTTGGATAGGGTTTGTAACTTGCAAGCTTCGTATTCAGAGGAAAATATTCCCTCTCTAGTTCCCACTCCTCCTAAACAAAATGAACAATCCAGCAGGGAGGTTTTGATAAATTGCAATAACAGGTGTACAAGCCTGTAATTTCAAGTGTGATGATCTCTCCTTTGGGTGCATTGACTCCCCAGCGTCTACCAAAAAACTAAAATGTAATTTATGGTTGGACTGACCCATCTTGTGCTTTACCAATTAAAAGAGTGTGTAACACCCTAGTCATGTTCTAATACAAAAGACATGCACAGGGTAATTCTGATCTTCTTCCCGAGTGGGAGTAGACTCCATACTGGCCATGTGGGATGGCAGCTCAACCCCTGGTGCAGGGGGGGGAGGCCATCCTGGAAAGGTGGCTTTGGCGGGGCTTCAGGATTTTTACCGGAGTTTTGGCTGTAGTTGTATCTCTGACAGCAGGGGCAGCCATGGGTACATCACCAGGACTGTCCTCGCTTGACTGAGGCTTTTGGCTGCCCCAGCATGCCAGCACAAGACAGAGTCTATAACTGGCTGAATCTATGATGGCAGTATCCAGGATTGGCATCTTTAGGGTGGACTACAGGTCCCAGCAATCCCCTAGGTTGGAGACGTATCCTGAGGATGAATGTACATTAGTTGGCATTCCAATCTTGGCATCTCAGCAGGCTAGCAGGACGGAGTAGTGCTGGAGATTACATGTTTGGTCTTGCCTGTGTCTTTCCTTCCCATGCAGACTATATGGGAAGAGCCCTCCCCCTATTATTAACAGCACAGGGAGAAAGGCTGAGCTCAGAAAAAAGTATGGGAAATAGTTTAACTGTTTCCCTCCTGGATGGGGCAGCATCTAGAACTCTATATGCCTACATGCTAGCTAGGGACAGTACTCTTGGTGCTAGGAAGAGGTTCCAGTCAAGGAGGGACAGTGCAGGGACACTCTGCCTGACACTCGGCTATCTGGGAACCCTAGAGAGTTGGAATGAGAGCCTGCCTACAAGGTACCTGAATTGGATGCAAGCATCAAGGCTTTTGGTGATACATCCTGATGGAATTCTAAAGGATGTCTAAAACACCCTTTATGAATTCACCAGTCAGTTCCTTGTCTATATCATCTGACAATACACAGCATGTCTGGATTTGAATGCTTTTGTGTGAACACACTTTTATTATATCTTTATGGCAGAAGGAAGTTTTCTGAAGAAGTGATTTTTAACACAGAGCCTTAAGTGATAAGTCAGTGTTGGTCTAAATGGAAGTTGTAAAAAAAAATCACTAGTAAGTGACCATCTACTAGTAGAATTGCTGTATATTATTCTCCAACACTAGTGCCAGGCAGTGCAAAATGAGGAAATGCTTCCATCTACCTGCAGCAGACTGATGACATCTTTCTGCCAGACTGCATCTCTAAGTATAAGCACAGTTACTTGTCTTGAGCTCAGTGATTAATTTTATGTGATAAAAGGTACAGCCTTTTTAATTAATAATAATGTTGCTGTACACTGTGTAATATAAACTCTTACTACCAGACTGAACATATTGCTTGTTTGTATTATTTGGAGACAAACGCATAAAAACCTAAAAAATTTCACAAAAGTAAGTACACCCCTCACATTTTTGTAAATATTTTAATTATATCTTTTCAAGTGGCAACACTGAAGAATTGACACTTTGCTACAATGTAAAGTAGTGAGTGTGCAGCTTGTATAACAGTGTAAATTTGCTGTCCTCTCAAAATAACTCAACACACAGCCATTGATGTCTAAACCGCTGGCAACAAAAGTGAGTACACTCCTAAGTGAAAATGTCCAAATTGGGCCCAATTAGCCATTTTCCCTCCCCGGTGTCATGTGACCCTTTAGTGTTACAATGTCTCAGGTGTGAATGGGGAGCAGGTGTGTTAAATTTGATGGCCTAGGCTATAAGAAGATTGCCAAGACCCTGAAACTGAGCTGCAGCATGGTGGCCAAGACCATACAGCGGTTTAACAGGACAGGTTCCACTCAGAACAGGCCTCACCATGTTCGACCAAAGAAGCTGAGTGCACACGCTCAGCGTCATATCCAGAGGTTGTCTTTGGGAAATAGACGTATGAGTTCTGCCAGCATTGCTACAGAGGTTGAAGGGGTGGAGGGTCAGCCTGTCAGTGCTCAGACCATATGCCGCACACTGCACCAAATTGGTCTGTGGGGGGGCCCAGAAGGAAGCCTCTTCTAAAAATGATGCACAAGAAAGCCCGTAAACATTTTGCTGAAGACAAGCAGACTAAGGACATGGATTACTGGAACCATGTCCTGTGGTCTGATGAGACCAAGATAAACTTATTTGGTTCAGATGGTGTCAAGCGTGTGCGGCGGCAACCAGGTGAGGAGTGCAAAGACAAGTGTGTCTTCCCTACAGTCAAGCATGGTGGTGGGAGTGTCATGGTCTGGGGCTGCATGAGTGCTGCGGGACTGGGGAGCTATAGTTCATTGAGGGGACCATGAATGCCATCAAGTACTGTGACATACTGAAGCAGAGCATGATCCCCTCCCTTCGGAGACTGGGCTGCAGGGCAGTATTCCAACATGATAACGACTCCAAACACACCTCCAAGATGACCACTGCCTTGCTAAAGATGCTGAGGGTAAAGGTGATGGACTGACCAAGCATGTCTCCAGACCTAAACCCTATTGAGCATCTGTGGGGGATCCTCAAATGGAAGGTGGAGGGGCGCAAGGTCTCTAACATCCACCAGCTCTGTGATGTCGTCATGGAGGAGTGGAAGAGGACTCCAGTGGCAACCTGTGAAGCTCTGGTGAACTCCATGCTCAAGAGGGTTAAGGCAGTGTTGGAAATTAATGGTGGCCACACAAAATATTGACACTTTGGGCCCAATTTGTACATTTTTACTTAGGGCTGTACTCACTTTTGTTGCCTGCAGTTTAGACATTAACCACTTCATGTACGTTGGCAGAATGGCACGGACGAGCAAAGGGGCGTACAGGTACGTCCCTTTAAATTTGCTGCCGTGCCATCGCGTGCGCGCCGTCGGCGGAGCGTGTGCCGGCCAGAACCTCCGCGAGTCGGATCGCGGGTCCCGCGGACTTGATCGCCGCGGGGATACCCGCGTTCGTCTCAGGGAAGGAAGTACGGGTAGATGCCAATGTAAACAAGCATCTCCCCGTTCTGCCTAGTGACAGAGTCACTGATCTCTGCTCACAGAGATCAGTGACATGTCACACACAGCCACGCCCCCCCACAGTTAGAAACATGCCCCAGGACTCACTTAACCCCTACACTGCCACCTAGTGGTTAACCCCTTCACTCAAAAATCGCACAACTTTTACATATTTACACAACTAAACTATTCCTATATAGTTTTCTCATCTCCCGCTTATTCATTAATTCATTTTTCTCCCTTTTTTTAATTTTTTTATTTTATTTTATTTTTAGAATCATTCCATGATGTATGCTCCTGATGAACGGTTGCAATACCGCGAAACGTGTAGAGCCTTGAATTATTACCATTTCTCCCCAATCATGGAATATCAAGATTTTAATGACTCTATCTACACCCATAATTATTATGGCAAAAAATTATTTTTTATTATTATCTTTTGTTTTATTTACCAAGTAAATAAACAAAAGAAGCAGCGCTATAAATCAAATATGTGATACTAAACCACAATTAGTGATTAATGGTATATAAAGTTCATGTACAATCAAGTGACACAGTAAAGTTCAATCAGTGAATGGAAGTCTTCAAAGGTGCAATGGATGAGAAACCAGACAACTGGGTCCCTTGTTAGGCAAACACAGATGGGACTGGATATACCTTCACCACACCACAGTGTTATGAATAAAATGGACGCTTACCAAATGGCAAGCTTGAAAAAGCTTGTGACCTTAACCCGGTCGGGGCCTTTTCTGAGATGGAAACACCTTTAGACCACTCTTCAGACCGTGGATGGCTCACTATCCTCCACATAAGGAAACCAGGATACAGGGAATACTATACTCCTATCTTGGAGTTGTTCTCACAAACATATTCCATTGGATTCTTCATTATAGAGGGTAAAGTGTCTATCCTTCTTGTTGGATTCCCGGGAATGCTGTGTATCATACTTACAGAGCCATTCATGTGGAATGACTATAGGTTCAGGGATGCATGGTATCCTGTCTTGAGGATAGTGAGCCATCCACGGTCTGAAGAGTGGTCTGAAGAGTGGTCTAAAGGTGTTTCCATCTCAGAAAAGGCCCCGACCGGGTTAAGGTCACAAGCTTTTTCAAGCTTGCCATTTGGTAAGCGTCCATTTTATTCATAACACTGTGGTGTGGTGAAGGTATATCCAGTCCCATCTGTGTTTGCCTAACAAGGGACCCAGTTGTCTGGTTTCTCATCCATTGCACCTTTGAAGACTTCCATTCACTGATTGAACTTTACTGTGTCACTTGATTGTACATGAACTTTATATACCATTAATCACTAATTGTGGTTTAGTATCACATATTTGATTTATAGCGCTGCTTCTTTTGTTTATTTAATTTGTAGTGTGTGTATCTCACCTTTAAGCGGCTGCTCTTTTTTCAATTGTTCCTTATTTACTTACTTGATTGTGTTAATTGTGTATAGTATATAGCGCGGTGGTTTCCTCTTTTATTTGCTTTATTTACCAAGGCCATTCTGGGCCTAACCACAGCATCAAATGTATAAACACGTATTTACTGTCATCTGTGCTTTATATGAACATCGGATTATTACTTATTGTGTAATTTATGTAAAATTAATCCATGGTTTATTATATAGAGGCTAGATGTCCATAGCATTTTTAGAGGTTGGATGCCCAAAATGTTTTTTACATACAAATGAATGTTTTAGTCACTTGACTTACTCCTGTACTGCTGTGTGCTTCATTTAAAGTCCCACTTCTCTCTTTTTCATTTGTTTTAAACCATTGACTGGGATGGAGGCGGGCATCCCTTTGATGCCTACCTCATTTAAAGTCCCAAAATGACTTTTCCTATCTTTGCCATGTCATGTTGAACTTCCAGTGACCAGTATGAGAGAGTGAGAGAGCGATAACACCAAATTTTACACACCTGCTCCCCAATCACACCTGAGACCTTGTAACACTAATGAGTCACATGACACCGGGGAGGGAAAATGGCAAATTGGGCCCAATTTGGACATTTTCACTTAGGGGTGTACTCACTTTTGTTGCCAGTGGTTTAAACATTAATGGCTGTGTGTTGTTATTTTGAGGGGACAGCAAATTTACACTGTTATACAAGCTGTACACTCACTACTTTACATTGTAGCAAAGTGTCATTTCTTCAGTGTTGTCACATGAAAAGATATAATAAAATATTTACAAAAATGTGAGGGGTGTACTCACTTTTGTGAGATACTGTATATATATTTATATATATCATATATAATATTACCTATACTGTATATTATTATATTGTTTTTAGTCATGTAGAAGCTCTGGCAAACCTGTAATACTGAATATTATCTCTTTTCATGTTAAGGTCTTAGAAAAGATATGTATACAATATTTGGAAATTTTGCAGTTTTAGAGATAATTCCCTTGCTGTTTTGTTTTCAGGTTTTATTGGATTTCCATTGTTTACAATATCTACTTTTCTCCATACTCTCTTTCTGTATGTCAGTAAGGATACCAAAAAAAGCAGACATAAAAACACAAAGACATAAAAGAAGTAGAATTCCCAGAGAGAGGAAAGATGTTGGAATTACAGGAATTCTTTAAACCAAACAAGCCGTGTGCTCTGCCCTGCTCCGCAGCGTCCATTCTTCTGTAGACAATGTGACAACTTCCTGTTTCATGTCTGCTCTAAGCAAGGGAGAGGCAGTCAGGGATTGCAACACTGCAAGTTAGAAAAATGTCACCCAACTTAGGCAGCCTGCAAGAATATTGTAAGACAGGTCTAGAAGTACTGTGACAACAATCAGTAAAATAAAACACACATAAGATATATGAAGAAGAGGGCTTGCAGACGTTTTAGTTCCATAATATGTTTATTCAAGGGATGAAACATGTACAACCAATAACATGTACAAAATTTGATCAAGTCAATATCATTGAAAATAAAATCTAGTAAATCCAGAATTGGCTGACTGGTTTAAGTCCAATCAAGTGTATACTTTGATTTTCATAAGTGAGCAGAATGAATATCACATAGCAGTCATTTTATTAATACATATTCACCCACTTGGGATGAGGGATTGTTCCTGGACTTGGTTTGTGGGGGCAAACATCAATCCCATCACAAAGTCCAAAAACTGAAAATGGAAATGTGAAGCCTATTGAAGTCTATGAGGGTGATAATAAATTCTGGCCATTTTCAAGGTTAATAGGCAAGAGATTATCAAAGTGCATGGGGAGCTGAGCACTGTCATGGGAGACATGTATGATTGCAAAAAAAAAAATTTGACTCCGAAGGTAACATGGAACAAACACAAATCCTTTCAATTACGTGCCTGGGAGATGCCTGTAAGTTGTATGCAGTTGTATGGAAAAGTATGGTTCTCATGGACAGCATCAGGGACACCATAATCTGGCATCATGTATTTTGCATATGTAATAGTTTTTATATTTTTATATTATTGCTTGGCCTAAATTCAATCTGATTCATTACAACATGAAAAATATAGCTGAACTGACTGGTGGAAGCAGCAGCCACATCAGATCTACAAACTATAGGAAAGTATACAATTAAAAAAAAAAAAAGCTAAAGTTCTCAACTTTGTACAAGTTGGCCCGTCACAACACAGTTTATTAGTATAAATTGTGAACTTCTTTTTACGTAGTACCACACTACATTGTCTTAGAAACTGAAAAAAACAGAGTGCACAAAAAACATACAAAACCGCAAACGCACATTCTCTGAACTCCCTCCTATTCTTATATCCGCAATTATTCCCAAAACATAAATATAGATGTCAGGTATACATTAAGTAGATATTAGCTAGCGTCACAACATTTTGTGAGCACTTGTGTGGGCCTTTTTTAATGTGTCTGCTGTCAATAACACCATTATGCTCTACAGCCCCGGGTGGCCTGCAGCATTTCAGCCATGGTAAAAGTAACAGTCATTTGACTAATGTATAAGTGAGGAAACACATAACTCTGCACCAAAGACCTTGATGGGAGCAGCACCTCATTGGGAAAAGTAAGCAGCATAAGGGCACTCCTCAAGGGTGCATTTGCCTCCTTCTTCCCTAGGGCACATAGCCATTTTTGTTGGGCATGCTAATGCATCCTTTTCCTTCTCCTCCTTCTCAAGGGCACAGAGCAGCCTGTTTTTTTTACTACACTGCTCACTGAACCTTTTCCTCCTTAAGAGTGCAGAGCAGACACTTTTTACTGTGCTCCGTCTCCTCTTCAGTTAATCCAGCTATAACTTCAGAGCTTGTCTACAGACCTCTACAGTGCTACTGCAGAAGCATACGGAAAAAGTTCCCCAAATTATTCACATACCCAGCATTTCTGTGCCAGCTTTGCCTAATACACTGTTTATACTTTGTGGTTTGTACTATACCACAGTGCTAGTACTCCATTATTTTCACAGATCATATGCTACCTGCCATTACTTTGCACAGAAGGTCATCCCTGCAATCTACCAGCATTTGGAATGTCATGAGACAGCAGGAGGCAGAAGAGAGATTGGGGTTGGGGGCAAAGCAGATTGAGGGTTGGGAAGCTGGAGGTGGAAAGAAGAGTTGGAGTGCTAGCGTTGAGGAGGAGGGTTCGCTAAGCACCTGCCCTGCAATTATTAGTAGTGTTTTCAGGCTGATGTATGTACTCCTAGAGATTGCCATTAAGCGGCCTATCAGGTCACACATATGGAAGCCCAATGGGTAACACAGCTGGCATGGTACCCTGACAATGTTCCTGTTAATTGAAGGGTGGTGGCTTAGCGCTGCCAGCCTGTAACAGGAAGTGCTGGTATTGGCAGGATTTTCAATTAAAAAACTTTGTAACAGATTAAAAAAACAGTTGCTTAAGAAAACCTCTTCATTTGGTGCAGGAAACACTTTAGGGTAAAACATAGTCCTTTGTGAATGACTTTTTAAATTGATATCTGTTATCCCGCTGTTACTGATTACAATAAAGCATGTTGTGATGTTACTTGAAAGTTATTTTTGGACAATCATTGTCTTACTCCCCTCCTCCTCTTCTCTTTCTAGTATCCCCTTTTCCTGTTCCTATGACTCGCCCTGAGCCTGTATAAGGAGGAAATATCTTCAAAGCATGTATGGAAAAGCATGTTTATTTAATGCAGCTACGAAAGTAACGAAATGTACTGTACTACTCTTGCTAGATTAAAGTGCAATATGCACTTAAAAAATAGAAATACATTTATAGCTAATAATACTTTGTAAAGCTAAGCAATAATGTACACAATAAAATAAATGTATGTATCCATATAATGTATTTATCCATGTAATCTATCTATCTATCTATCTATCTATCTATCTATCTATCTATCTATCTATCTATCTATCTATCTATCTGCCTATCTATCATGCCCAGGCTTATCCTAAACCTTTTGTAAGGAATAACTTCTGCAGATAAGCAATGTGTAAATAAGCATTTCACAGAATTAGTAACAGAATTAGTGACCCCCCCCCCCCCCGAATTACTGAAAAAGGAAAAGAAAATTAAAATTATTCTTCCAATTTTTGTTTTTTATTTTTCTTTTACAATTTTAAAAAATATTTACAGTGTATTTTATACATTTTTTAAACACTTTTTTTTTTGAAGGGCTGGATGTAATATCAGGGGTCAAAACAGAGAAGGGAATTCAGATTCAGACACAGATTCTTCAGTTCCTTTCTCTGTAGCCTCAGCTGCACTGAAGATGAATGAACAGGAGACAGAGGTTCTTGTTCATTCATAAACTGAAGCATAGTAAACACAGTAGGGTAAAGTCAGCAGTGCTGCCGGGGTGGAACGAGAGGGGAGCCGGGCACACAGGGGGAAATCTGATGTGGACAGCACAGGGAGAGGGATCGGTGCAGCGGGATGGGAGGACAATTACAGAACGATGCACTGTCTGTGTCTCTCCTTCCAGCAGCTGAAAGCCAGTAGCAGGGAGAGGGGAGAAAATGGCTTTCAGCGGCTAGAGGGAGAGACACAGGCACAGTGCATCATTCTGTAACTGTCCCCCCCGTTTACCCTGCTGTCCAGACCCCCCTGTGTGCCCGAGCCCCCTACAGGAGGCCTGGTGGTACCCCCCTATCGGCGGCCCTGCTTTCCTATATGTTTTAGTGAACAAATGGTTGTTTCTGCTGCAGTGCTAACATTTAAAGGGGTGTTTCACTTTTTTTAGATCCCTGTTAAAGAGAGCAGTGGTCCTACTCCCTGTCAAACAGCTCAGAAGAGCCTAGATCAGGGGTCGCTAGAGTTTTAGTATAAGGGTCACATTGCATATTTTACAAATATTTGTGGGATGAAAAAGTTTTATAAAGAGTCCCGCTTACATCCAGAAGTGCTTAGCAGAATTCCTACTTATATCCATGTTTGCCCAGCAGTATTCCCCCTTTCATCCAAGTGTGCCCAGCAGAGTTCCCCCTTACCTTTCATGTGACAGAGCAGAAGGGCAGAAACTGGGAGGTGGAGCAGGTCTGGACGGAGGAAGTCCAACCTCCTGTAAATGTTGGGGGAGAAGGAATCACCAGCAATCCTAGCAACCAGGGACCGTGGCAGGAGGGGCAAAAATCTGCCTTAGGGACTGAGGGAGGGTCATAGCTGTCATGACTATTACAATACACAAACTGGCACATCCATAATGCTAATAAGTTGGTTGTAGTGGGTACAGAGATAGCAGATATGGACTTAAGGTGCCCAAGGTTCAAACGTTAAAGGTTAAGATGTATACAATATTATTAAGTAACAAAATTAAAAAGTGTGGAAAAACCGTACATATTAACAATGATTTTTTTTAAAAACTCTACAATAAAAATTCTCCCATTTTAGCATAAGGAGCCCTGCATACAATCATACGGATTTTAAGAGATATTATATTAACATGACTGCTCTTATGTTAACCACTATCCATCAGCTTATCAGGGGGGTCCTGCTTTTCTCTGTCTCTACACGTTTCATGGGAGGCAGACCGGCTTCCTCAGGAGGTTATATTTAGGAGAATAGAGAATTAGGCTCAAGACCAGCACCCTTTACATAGTTACATAGTAGGTGAGGTTGAAAAAAGACACAAATCCATCAAGTTCAACCAAAAAATAAATAAAAATACAATCCCATATACACAAACCTACAGCCACAGTTGATCCAGAGGAAGGCAAAAAACCCCCAGCAAAGCATGCTCCAATTTGATACAGCAGGGGAAAAAAATTCCTGCCTGATCCCCTGAGAGGCAACCAGATTTTCCCTGGATCAACTTTACCAATAAATGTTAGTACCCAGTTATATTGTGTACATTTAGGAAAGAATCCAGGCCTTTTTTAAAGCAATCGACTGAGCTTGCCAAAACCGCCTCTGGAGGGAGTCTATTCTACATTTTCACAGCTTTTATTGTGGAAAAACCTTTCCGTATTTGGAGATGAAATCTTTTTCCTCTAGACGTAATGAGTGCCCCCTAGTCTTCTGTGATGACCTTAAAGTAAATAACTCAACACCAAGTTCACGATATGGACCACTTATGTATTTATACATGTTGATCATATCCCCCCTTAATCTCCTCTTCTCAAGAGTGAATAGATTCAGTTCCTCTATGAGTCAAGGCTGTGTTAAAGACCTCCTCCACTGGTGAGCGCAGGGGGCTCAGGTAGAACAGCATGGAAGATATATAGGGTAAGTATATATGGTGCTTAAAGTCCGTGGTTGGTGCTATGAATCTCACAGTAATAATCCCAAACAGATTAAAAATCAATTCCATCCAAGGATGATATAGGAAGACCAGCTGGCCTCCAGACCACTGTAAAATGTCAGCAGCACAAACAACACCTCTCCACATAAGTACCAGCCATATGGCTGCAAAGTCTGCAATGTTTTACAGACATTTGCTACAGGCAGGATAAAATCTTGTAGTGGGCTGGATGTAGTCCGTGGGCAATAGTTCTAGATTACTGCTTGCCTTTTTGTGATTCTTTGCACCATTATCCCAAGTTATCCTAGTTTATTTATTGTAATATAAGCTGTATGTCCAAAATGTGGAGCTAAGATACTTTAGAGTTAGAGATCATACTTTGCAGAGGTTCCTTGACTAGGAAGTATGTCTTTGCGTGTATTTAAAAATGCATGCAACAAAAACCTCTGTTTTTAACCTAAAATGTTGAAACAGTTTAAAGAGGAACTTCACTGGAGTGTGTGAAAATTAAATGTCAAATAGGTTGTTTTTGTGCTGAATAGCGTGGGAGTGTGCTCTTGAATTTTAATTATTTTAAATATACACTAATGGAAGTGAAAAGTGAACAATGGCCCTGTTACATGGGAGAAGGCTATACTTCCATTCACACCTGTGCATTATAGTGTGCATTAAACATACACCCTCCATTGGAATGAATGAGAATGAATGTCAAATTCATGTAAACACTTGAAGAATGCTGAAGAAACACTTGAAGAAATCTAAAAAGCCATGCACTGGATTAAAAACATAAAGAAGAAAATGTGGCCTGAGCGCTGAAATTCTATGTATGATGTTTCAGATTATAAAGATGTTCTAGGTGGTGCAGTACAGTGGCTTCTTGATTAGTACCAGTGGCGTCTGGTGCTCAAAATTTTTGGGGGGGCGCAAACAAACTGAAAAATACTGAAAAAAAAACATCAATTGCAGCCACTGTGCCATCAAACGCAGCCACTGTGCCCATCAAATGCTGCCACTGTGCCCATCAATTGCAGCCACTGTGCCCATCAAAGGCTGCCACTGTGCCATCAAACGCTGCCACTGTGCCATCAAACGCTGCCACTCTGCCCATCAAATGCTGCCACTCTGCCCATCAAATGCTGCCACTCTGCCCATCAAATGCTGCCACTCTGCCCATCGAATGCTGCCACTCTGCCCATCGAATGCTACCACCCTGCCCATCTAATGCTGCCACTCTGCCCATCCAATGCTGCCACTGTGCCATCCAATGCCGCCACTGTGACCCCCCCCGCCCGCTCGCCGTCTGCCTGGCACTTACCCTGTCTTGGTGGGGCAGCGGGTGATGGCGGTGAGCAGTGTCCTCCATGTGTTTCTTTTCGTCCTCTCCTCCCAACAGGCGTCCAATCACAGCACCTGTCATTTCAGCCAATCAGGTGACGGGTAACAGACCCGAGCACCTGATTGGCGGAGAGGCAGTTCAGTGTTAGGACAGCGAATATTCATTTGCTGTTCTAACATACCTGGGTGAAATGCGAGCGCCAAGCATTATGGCTCTAATCAGGTGCTTCAAAAACAGCTGCTGTGATTCAGGGGTCAGGCGCCTGAATAGGGGGTGGCAGCGGCAGCCATGGATAGATTCATGCAATACATGAATCTAAGCATTGGTCATGGGGGGGTGGCTGGAGAGAGGGGGCGGCGCCCGTGTGCCCTTATGGACACACCGCCACTGGTTAGTACTCATGCCGTGCAGCATTGGGGGCACAGGTTCAAATCCTGGTCACGATCATGGGTGTTCGCAGAACTTTTTTCAGGGGGGGCATCATTTTAGGTCACCCATGCTCCACCCCTTTTTGACAATGCCACGAAGGGGAGGGGCTTAGTCATCATATAAAGCACAGGCATGCAACGGTTTGAGAAATCAGTGCAGCCTATCATTGCCCATCAGTGCAGCCTATTATTGCTCATCTGCGCAGTATATCAGTGCCCATCAGTTTAGCCTATCAGTGGCCATCAGTGCAGCCTATCATTGCCCATCAGTGCAGCCTATCAGTGCCCATTAGTGTAGCCTACCATTGCCCATCAGTGCAGCATATCATTGCCCATCAATGCAGCCAATTATTGCCCATCACTGCAGCGTATCAGTGTCCATCAGTACAGCATACCATTGCCCATCAGTGCAGCGTATCATTGCCCATCAGTGCAGCATACCATTGCCCATCAGTGCAGCATATCATTGCCCATCAGTGCAGCATATCATTGCCCATCAGTGCAGCATATCAGTATCCATCAATGCAGCTTATCCTTGCCCAAACGTGCAGCCTCATCACAGCCCAGCAATGCATCAGGGAGGAATCAGGAGGATCTGCCAGCCGGATGACACAGAGCGGGATCTCCAGCTGACACATGGCTTGTATATGAATAGTGGCCGCTGTCAAACAAAGTCCCCCCTCCTAGACCGGCTACTCTAATAGACAAAACACTGGTACAATGCCGGTCCAGGAGGCGGGACTTTGTTTGACAGCGGCCGGCTATTCATATACAAGCTGCATCTCAGCGGGAGATCCCCGCTCTGTGTCATCCGGCTGCACGAGCCTTCTGACAGTTTCCTGGCTGATCACTTCTGGTAGAAGTGGTACGTGCATGTGCCCCCCATGTGGACGCCCATGGTCAGGACACTATCTGATTGAAGTTTGAATGTTTCACTTTCTGTGGGTTTTCTGACACATTTCAAGGACATGCTAGTAGGTTAATTGACCCGTGTGTGAGATAGGGAGCTTAAAGTTCACTTAAGGAATAGGAATTGTTAAATTGGTTCAACTTTGACCCCATCCCAGTGGAATCTGGATATCACTGCAGTGATTGCTACTAACTATTGAGTCCCATGCCAAGCAGCTGCCCTCCTGCTTACTGGATAAAATGTATGTCAAGGGCGCTCAGAATGTCAGGACCAGGCAGTTAGTGTCTTTGTTGGATTGATGAAGTGGTCTTCAAACACTTAGGGCTGCACTCAAAGAGGGAAGCAATCTCTAATAGAAAACAAATAAAAGAAAAAAATGGCGCCTCTAAGTGCAGAATTAAAACTTTTAATATCCCCAAACAAGATTAAAAACACTTACAGAATCAAGGATAAGAAGAGGCATAACATGGATGTATGAAGCAGGTGAACCAGCATCAGGAGGTCCCAGTGTATCACAGCTTCCCAGGGATAACGATATGCAGCAGCAGAAGGCCCCAGGATAACCAGCAGGTGAACACCCCAGGCTCTGGGAACACTGATGAAGCAATCGTGTCGTCTGAGTCAGCATGGAGCATGAATTCTGGAAATGACATCAGCGGGAGGGGACAACAACCAGCATGGACCGCAAACAGGAAATATGTCATCAAAATGGGACGCGTTTCGGAACTACTGATTGGTTCCTTCTTCAAGCCAATAGCCCTGCTGCTTTCTGAACACAGGAGATCACTTGCTTTTCACAGGTGCCATTCAAGCACTTTCTCAATAATGCAAAATGTTCTCTGATTGGACTAGGTAGATTTTTACCGGAACTAGACTCCCTCCCCTTCAGCAGAGCAGCACAGGGAGATGTCAGTGAGACACTAATGCAACTTAAGAATTCCCCATGCCGCACCTGGGGGAGGCACTGTGCACATGTAAAATATGGATAACATTGTTTTGCTCTCTAACTTTGCTGTAGCTGCGATCGTCAGCTTTTGTGATCGGGAAGAGATTGGGTGCAGTTCTGCTAGCGGGGGGGGTGGTCCCTGTTTCCAGGAGGAGGAGGACTGTCATTGGCCACTGCTAAAGCCAATCACAGTCCTGCTTGCCCCACCCACCATCTGGAGGAAGATGACTCGTTTGGCTGGCACTACCAATCTCAGAAAGAAGGGATTTCACTGTGATTGAGAAAACCACAATCAGGTGACAGTTTGTGGAATTAGCCTCAGTTCACACTGGGATGACTTGTCAGGTGACCTAGCCGCCTGACAAGTAGTGTCCGGTTCTGTACAATGCGTCGCTCCGACTTAGAAAAAGGTTCCTGTACAACTTTGGGGGCGACTTGCATTGCCTTCTATACAGAAGTTGTTTTGCAAGTCGCCGCTGAGTCGTGTCCAGGGTCGCCTGAGGCAGTCGCGCTGCAAGTCGTGCTGCCTCAGTGTGAACCGACCCTTACTGTTGAGCTTCTGGGAACTTTGTTGAAATTATTCCTGAACCCTTGCGTCACTTACTAGTGAACCCTGCACTCTGTGTCCCTTTAACCACTTGCTTACTGGGCACTTAAACCCCCCTCCTGTCCAGACCAATTTTCAGCTTTCAGCAATGATGCACTTTGAATGACAATTGCGCGGTCATACAACACTGTACCCAAAGGAAATTTTTATCATTTTTTTCCAACAAATAGAGCTTTCTTTTGGTGGTATTTGATCACCTCTGCAGTTTTTATTTTTTGTTAAAAAAATTTAAAAAGACCTATTTTTTAAAAACTATTTTTATATTTTTTTATATTTTGTTATAAAATTTTGCAAACAGGTAATTTTTCTCCTTCATTGATGTACGCTGATGAGGCGGCACTGATGGGTAATGAAAGGTGGCGGTGATGGGCATTGATGGGTGGCAGTGATGGGCACTGAAGGGTGGCAATAATGGGCACTGATCGGCGCTGGTTGGTTACACTGATAGGCAGCACTGCTAGGTGGTACTGATTGGCACTACTGGTGGGCATTGATAGGTGGCACTCATGGGCATTGATAGGTGGCACTGGTGGGCACTGGCAGGTGGCAATGGCAGGTGGCACTGACAGGGGATACTGGTGGACACAGAATTGCCTCTTCCTCTTCGGGACCGATGTCCCTTGCACATAAGCCAGGGATTACCGAGCTTTTGTTTATTGACTGACAGCTGATCACATGGTAAGGGGCCGGGATCGGCCCCTTACTCAGATCTGTGATCACCCAAGTCTCAGTGACTCAGTGATCACAGCACGCGCCGTGCGCGCCCTGCAGGGGAGCGGGGAGCATGCAAAGGGGAGCGTGCAAAGGGGAGGACGTCATATGACGGCTTCCCAGAAATTCAGGTCCTCGCTGTGGCCATCATTCGGCTATAGCGTGGACGCCAAGTGGTTAAGCCACAGACAGTATTCAGCGCAATGAAAATCACACCCAACTTTTGCTGCGGCGCAGAGCGCCACACTTTTCCTCGGGGGGGGGGGGGCAACTTATGATCCTGCCCACAGGAAATTTCAGAAAATGCCCCTGACCTAAGCTCATCGATGCGCATCCATTCCATATGCTTCTATGTGACATCACATACACTAGACTAGATCCCATACATCACATACAAGCACGTGGGCTGGATGCAAGATGGATCAGCAGGATGAGTGTGCCAGGACAGGTAGATGTGTCTCATTTCTGCTTCCTTTCACCACTCTGCATATCACGCATATCATAGGTGAGAAGAGGGTACACCAGTGGGGCAGATGAGCAGGGAGGTTCAGTGTTGGGCCAGATGAGAAGGGGGTTTAGTGGTGTGACAGAAAAGCAGGGGGTAGAGCAGTGGGGAAGAGGTGAAAGGGGGTGTATTGGTGGGGCAGATGAGCACGGGGTTACAATGGTGGGTCAGGAGAGCAGGGGGGAACAGAGGTGAGACAAATGTGCAGGAGGTACATTGGTGGTGTAGATGAGAAAGCGGGTTACAGTGGTGCGGCAGATGAGCAGATGGGTTCAGCGTTAGGACAGATGAGAAGGTGATTCTTTAGTGAGACAGAAGAGCATGTGGGTACGGTGGTGGAGCAGATGTGCAGGGAGGTACAGTGGTGGGGTATCCTATGCATGAAGGTTAAAAAACACCTGGCAGTGACCGGCCCCCTAGCCCCCTCCCCCCCCATTTTACTTACCTGAGCCCCGTATTTCCCTCAGCGAGGACGCGCTGTCCCTCTCTCCACGGGTCCCGGCTCTTGATTGGATAGATTGATAGCAGCACAGCCATTGGCTCTTGCTGCTGTCAATCAAATCCAATGATGCAAATGATGGACTCGGGAGCGCGCCCGCAAGGTAACCCCCTGGGAAAACGCTTCTCCTAGGGGGTTATCTGATGCGGGGAGGAGCCACGGAAGCTGCCGAGGGACCCCAGAAGATGAGGTTCGGGGCCACTCTGTGCAAAACTAGCTGCACAGTGGAGGTAAGTATGACATGTTTGTTATTTAAAAAAAAAAAATAAGCCTTTACAATCACTTTAAGGAGATACAACCTCTCTATGTGTCCTGTTTACCATTATCATTGAAAGTGAAAGTAAAAGGGAAATCACAAATTTTAGGTTGTCTCCAGAAGAGTAAAAAAGGGGAAATCTTTCAATAGGGACACTATTTCTGGTGACCTTGGGGTCCCCAAGGAATTAGCTAAATTTGCAGGGGTTTCCTCTCACTTCCTGTTTGGCTATGGGACAGGAAGTGAAGGGAAATCTCCACAATGGGATACAGATGGCGAAAAAAAAAAATCTGACAGGGGTTATAACCCTTCTTTTGCTCTATCCAAAACGAAGAAAAAGGTTTTTCCTATAGTTCTACTTTAAAGCATTTGTTACCCCAACACTTCATATCCCTGATCTTTGCCTGCTGTACTATGTATTTGTATAAGAAAGTATCCTGTTATCTTTGTATTGCTTCCTTTATGTGAAATCCCTTGTGTTCCTGTCAGTTCTCTGCTTTCCCATTAAAAAACTTACCACACTAAGCAGGAGAACACACTGTGGTCAGTTCTCTAGCTATGCTGGGAACTCAGCCTGCTCTCCTCCAATGATCAGACTTGTCCTGACCCTGACATGCCCCTGCTGCACAGCCATTCACTGGAAAGCTCAGCGTGCTGCCAGTTCTCCTCCCCCAGCTGTTATGCAGCTGAGAATAGAGGAAATGTGATCAAAAATGGAAAAAAGCTATTTATAATGTTTTTTATAACTATACACAAATGTTTTGCATTTCATTTCTATGGTAAACTGAATGGGTTGTTTTACAAAGTGATTGTTTACAATTACGTTAAACCCTAAACCTTATTAATAAACCCTCTTTTTCTTTAAGATCTTGCATTCCTTTTAGTTGAGATGCTCCAAATATTGCCTCAGATTCCAGGTTCAGGTGACCCTTACATCCGTGCTCCCTGAAGAGAGACTGCAAGCCAATGCTATGATGCTGTCTGTGCCAACATGCAGAGGCAGTTAGGGAGGACATGTGCAGTGGTGATGGAATTATGGGATATGTATTCTCAAGGAAGAGGGACACAGCCAAGGAAGAAATAACAAAGCATGCATGCACAGTGGCTACAGTGAAATTATGGGACATGTAGTCCTAAGGAGGGGAATGAGGGGGACTTTTCATAAAGTGATGAGCGGGAGCACCCCAACTGGAAGTTCAGTAAAGCATCATACAAGAACCCGGAGGCTGCATTGGTAAAGAAGCAAAATGTAAGTGTTTCTGGACTTTTCTTAAAGTGGATGTAAACCCGATTCATGAAATTTGAGCTGGGCACATATATCTGTAGTGTTTTCTTATCTCTCTTCAAAGCACTAAGTCCTGTGGCTTTCTCCTGCTCCGTTCTTCTGTTATCAGCATGATAACTTCTGACAAGTTCTCCGACAACCAAGATAAAACCAGCCTGAAATTTGTGTCAGGGTGGGTGCTATAAATAGATTAACAGAGAGCTGCTCTACTCACAGGACAACTCTGAAAGTCTCTGCCGATGTGAAATGGGGGTGTGTGCCTTTCCTCCAATCAACTGTCTCCCAGTGTAATCCAACTTTACACTGCTGAACGAGGAAGTGAAAATTCTAACAGGACGTGCACTTTCTAAACAGTATATAAAGCTGAAGACAGCAGATATACAAGTACAACTTATATAGGGAGATTTGTTTCATCTCTGTGTATTATCTGAGGCTGTTCACTTCACTGGGTATATGTGAGGGTTTACATCCACTTTAAGGTAAGCATGTATTTTCCTCAGAAAAGAAGGAGAGTCGCTTCTCCAAATAAGCTCCATGTGGGAGTAAAACATGTTAGGGTTTGAAAGCACCAGGTGGCATAGTGCATTGGATCATTCAATAAACCCACACTTTGGCTTTTATTCCGATAGGCAGCCCCCCTTTATTTGTAAGGATCTGAGTATGATGCATTTGGAGCAGGTAGTGACTGCTGTGAGTCTGCCCCCCGCTGTTGAAGGAAAAGAGTTTTTTTTTTTTTTGCCTGCAGTGGAACATGTCAGCTTCTAATATATTTTCCTCTGCTCAAATAGTTTATAGAAATGTAATGAAGGTAATAAACGTGAGGCTTAAGTGCTACTATAATTCTATCCATAGCAAGTTCAACGCTTTGCTCAAATTTCTACATTATATTTTAACCTCCCTGGCGGTATGATTATTTCAGATTTTTGATGCTCAAAGCAGTACAATTATTTTGCATGGAAATTTGGCGTTTTATATTGTAGGCCTGTAATTCTTAGGAATAACACACTTAAATCTGTCCAAACCAGAGTCTAGTAGACATCCCGGGTATGATAAAGTTTGAAAAACAAAATCATAAATTATAATATAATAAATAACTATAAATAATTATAACAAATAATAATATAATAATAATACAAATTATTCAATAATGTAATCAAATCAAAAACACTGAAATTTGCTCAGTTGCAGAATTGTCACTGTCATTACTTTCAGTGTTTGATGACGAATCTCCCCACAAATCACTATCACTCAATTCTGCAAGTGTTCTGATTTATTATTGCTGTTTTCTAGCTGGTCTAAAACCCCTTTTGATGTAAAGGGATGGTTTTGGTTGCTATGGACAATCTCCAGTTTCCAGGCAGAAAGAACAGTATTTAGGATATAAAACTGCATGCAGGACACTGGAGAAACCACTAGGGTCAAAAGGGATGTGAAATGAATTGATACAGTACTGTAATCTGTAAGATTACAGTGTACTGTATATGTATTGTGTGTTTTACTTTTTGAATTTGGCAGCGTTCTCCGTCCCCGTGCGTCGCAACGCTCGCAGGGAATGGAGCTCGGCTCCAGGATAGATCGAGCGGAGGACGGCTCGCTCACACAGTGGGGAGACATCGCAGGATCCAGGGGACAAGGTAAGTAAGCTGTACCTGGATCTTGCGATGCAATCGCAAGTGTGGCTCGGGGTTACCGCTTTTGGTACTGAAAATCCACCCTGAGCCACACTCGGGAATACCACCAGGGGGGTTAACCTCCCTGGCGGTATGATTATTTCAGATTTTTGGTGCTGAAAGCGGTACAATTATTTTGCATGGAAATTTGGCGTTTTATATTGTAGGCCTGTAATTCTTAGGAATAACTCACTTAAATCTGTCCAAACCAGATTATAGTAGACATCCCGGGTATGATAAAGTTTGAAACAAGAAATCATAAATTATAATATAATAAATAACTATAAATAATTATAACAAATAATAATATAATAATAATAAAAATTATTCAATAATGTAGTCAAATCAAAAACACTGAAATTTGCTCAGTTGCAGAATTGTCGCTGTCATTACTTTTCAGTGTTTGATGACGGATCTCCCCACAAATCACTATCGCTCAATTCTGCGAATGAGTCTAATTTATTATCGCTGTTTCCTGGCTGGTCTCAAACCACTTTTGATGTAAAGGGACGGTTTTGGTTGCTATGGACAATCTCCAGTTTCCAGGCAGAAAGAACAGTTTTTATAATATAAAACTGCATGCAGGGCACTGGAGGAACCACTAGGGAGAAAAAGGGTTGTGAAATAATTTCATATAGTAATATAATCTGTAAGATTACAGTATACTGTATGTATTGTGTGTGTTTCACTTTTTGAATTTGGCGCCGTTCTCCGTCCCCGTGCGTCGCAGCGCTCGCAGGGAACGGAGCCCGGCTCAGTGATGAATCGAGCGGAGGACGAGCCGCTCACACTGCGGGGAGACATCTCAGGATCCAGGGGACAAGGTAAGTAAGCTCTTCCTGAATCCTGCGTTGCGATCCCGAGTCTGGCTCGGGGTTACCGCTTTTGGTTCTGAAATTCCACCCCGAGCCAGACTCGGAAATACCGCCAGGGAGGTTAATAGAATGATCGGGGCACTGTAAAGAAGTTAAGTGAATGAGTGTAGAATATGTATTTGTGAGTGAGAATTATTTCTGTGCTAGGAAATTGTATTGCCTGTTTTGCTGTACAAAGGAGTAGCAGAGTATTGGTAACTGTAAGCGCAAACACACAAGTCCATATATAACAGGATATATAAAGGGCTGAGCAACTTAGTCCATAGGGGACAGGCTGGAAGTTCAAGGGTTAAGTGGTAACCAGTAATGTAATGGTTAAAGTAGGCTGGTAGGCTAGGCGGCTGCTGTCCTCAGAGAGCTGGCTCTGTGATGGATGAGAGAGGGGTAGAGAAGAAAGCGCCACCTGAGTGTAGTATTAACAAATGATGTTTAATGACACCAGATAAAAACACACTTACAGGATAAAAACATATAAAAGGCTCATCTGTATAGGTATGTGGTCCTCGGTGTTCCCTCTGATCCTGTGGTGGTGACGCTGCAGGGATGCTGGCCTGCAGAAGGTGGATTACCAGCCGGGAGCTCCTTCTGTGGCCATCAGGAAGAGACTAGGGGCCGGCGTGGAGCGCATGTGGAGCGTGCATGACGTCACAGGTCGTTCGTCTGCTTCTGGGTTCGGTATCCAGGGGAGGGATCGTCCAGGGAGGAGGGCTAGCAGGGAGGTTGAGAGAAGGCTACGCGCTCGGAGCCACTGCTCCTTCAATAGGCCTAATAGGGTAATATCCACCTTCTGCAGCCCAGCATCCCTGCAGCGTCACCACCACAGGATCAGAGGGAACACCGAGGACCACATACCTATACAGATGAGCCTTTTATATGTTTTTATCCTGTAAGTGTGTTTTTACCTGGTGTCATTAAACATCATTTGTTAATACTACACTCAGGTGGCGTTTCCTTCTCTACCCCTCTCCTGTACAAAGGAGTATGCTGGACAATGGGGCCTTTGCAGGCCCAGAATGCAGGGCAGACTTGGTCACATTTAGGCCCAATTCACTCCAAACATGAATACATGTTGGGATACTGCACATTTATGTAAGTTGCACTGCGCACATACAACATGAATAAAGCCCTTTCTGTGTTGTCTACTGCAATCAGACATACTTGTGGCCCCAGTTGAAATTATATCAGTTAAGCAGACATCAAATATTGCCGGCTTTTGGTATATCAAACCAATACTGAAAGTGAATCTGGAGCATGCTAAATGTGTCAAGCTGTTGATCAGGTTTTTCTGATAAACAGACTGCGTTGCCTTCAGGGAAGCTTAGTTTGGCTCCAATCTGTAAACTGCTGATATTACTGTTATGCAAGAGAAGTGGGGTGAACAGCAGAGAAGGAGATGCTGCCTGGGGCTGGGGAGGGACCTGTGCTAGTCTCGTGTACACTGACTGTTCACACATTTTCATGATTCTGCTTTAGGCTTTCCATAGGTGTGCCCCCTTGCATGAGCTGGAGTTATAGCTATAATATAGGTTTCTGTAAAGAGGACAATTGATGGCAAAATCATCAAAGTACAGAATTATGCAACAATGTTTGTAACACAAACACACACAGGTGTGGCAACAAGTAATCAAACCTGTGAACAATTTTATTTCATTTACACCAAAAGGAAAGAAGGATGAGTTGAAGAAATCACCTCCTTAAAGACTGTATCAAGCCATTGGCTCATTCCTAAAGAGGAAATTTTCCACTAGGAATGTCAACAGATGTGTCTTATGGTAGTACATTATCTGAATGTACTCTGGGCTAAATGTATAGAGTTTTATATATATAAAATGATATTATAATAATAACAAATATATATAAAGTACTGTCCAAAAGTTTTAGGCAGGTGTGAAGAAATGCTGTACAGTAAGAATACTTTCAAAAATATATTTTTAAATTGTTTATATTTATCAATTTACAGAATGCAAATTGAGCTAAAAAATCTAAATCAAATCAATATTTGTTGTGGCTACCCTTTGGCTTAAAAAAAAGCATCAATTCTTACACGTGCACACTTTGTACACTTGCACAATATCAGGGAGTTTGTAGGATTAGAGTTAGGTGTATGATTAACCAATTATACCAAGCAGGTGCTAATGATCAATTTCGTATTTAGGTTGTCACACAGTTGTAACACAGTCATTATCTGAAACAGAAACAGCTGTGTAGGAGGCTTACAACTGAGTGAAACAGCCAGACTCTGCCACACGATCTGATTTTCATCAGGGAATTGTGTGATGACAGACTGTTTGCCTAAAATCCAACCATTAGTACGCTCCATCAGACAATTGTTGTCCAACTTTCCGCCAACAAATGTTGGATGGCAGGCTAGTAAATTTTCGGCGGACAACGGTCTGTTGTCAGATTTTCATATTGTGTGTACACAAGTCCGTCACACAAAAGTCCAAAGTACAAACACGCATGCTCAAAATCTAAGCTCACCAAACACGACATTAGCAGAAGGTGCCCAAAGGGTGGCGCTCAAGAGCTGAAATTCCACATAGTACATTACTACGTTCATGTTTGTTGGCCGACAATTGTGTACCGATTGTATGCAAGACAAGTTCCTCGTTCACGCCCTTCAGACAAATATCTGCCGCTTTGTTGGCCAACAATCCGATTGTGTGTATGAGGCCTTAGACTGGCCATACAATATACACTTCTCTTGTACAATTTTCCTTTAGATTTACCAAAAACCATATAATATGAGGTCAAACCTAAACACTTTCAATTTGTATACAATCAGGCAGGCCTTGCACTACATAGTTGAAGGTAAATCTAAAGACAATTGAATAAGAAATTGTATAATGTTGGCCAGCTTAAGGTGTTGTGGAAGTCAGTTTCATGTCACAGGTCATACACCATGGCAAGACTGAGCACAGCAAGAAGACAAAAGGTAGATCTACTGCATCAGCAAGGTCTCTCCCAGGCAAAAAAATGAAGGCAGACTGGGGTTTCAAGATATGCTGTTCAAGATCTTTTGAAGACACACAAAGAAACGGAAAACATTGAGGACCATAGACGCAATGGTCGGCAAAGGAAACCTAATGCAGCTGGTGAAAGACACATCATGCTTACTTCCCTTCAACATCAAAAGATGTCCAGCTGTGCCATCAGCACAGAACTGGTGGAAACCAGTGGGACTCAGGAACAGCCATCTAATGTCTGGAGAAGTCTGGCCAGAAGTAGTTCTCATGGAAGAATTGTGGCCAAAAAGCCATACCTCTGACATGGAGACAAGGCTAAGGGGTTGGTTTACTAAAGGGATAAAGACTGTGCACTTTGCAAAGCGCAGTTGCCCTCAGCAAGAGAAGTTGCTCCAGAGCTTAGTAAATGAGCAGAAGCTCTGCTGACTTCCATCATCCAATCATGTGCAAGCAAAAATGCTGTTTTTTTAATTTTCCTTGCACAGGATTGGGTACTCTTTGCAAAGTCAAGCCTTACCTCATTTACTAATCTCTGGAGCAATTGCACTTGCAGAGGGCAACTGCACTCTGCAAAGTGCACAGTCTATTTGCCTTTAGTAAATCAACCCCTAAGAGAATCAATTATGCACAAATAACATAGCAACTGGGGTGCAGAAAAATGGCAGCAGGTGCTCTAGACTGATGAATCAAAATGTGGAAATATTTGGCTGTAGCAAGAGTCAGTTTATTCGCTAAAGGCCTGGAGAGTGGTACAATAATGAGTGTCTGCAGGCAACAGTAAAGCATAGTGAAGGTTTCTTGCAAGTTTGGGGCTGCATTTCTGCAAATAGAGTTGCAGATTTGGTCAGGAATAATGGTGTCATCAATGCTGAAAAATACATGCAGATACTTAGCCAGCATGCCATACAATCAGGAAGGCATTTGATTGGCCCCAAATTTATTCTGCAGCAGGACAACAACCCCGAACATACAGCCAATGTCATTATGAACTATTATCAACATAATGAAAAACAAGGAGTCCTGATAATGATTTGGCCCCCACAGAGCACTGATCCCAACATCATCGAGTCTGTCTGAGATTACATGAAGAGACAGATTTCAGCTTGCATCCACAAAAGATTTGTAATTAGTTCTCCAAGATGTTTGGAACAACCTACCTGTTGAATTTCTTCAAAAACGGTGTACAAATATACCTAGAAGAATTGATGTTGTTTTGAAGGGTGGTCACATCAAATTTTGATTTGATTTGGATTTCTCTTCTGTTCCTTTGTGTTTCCATTGTGGTAATTGATAAAATAACCCATTAACACTTCTATTTCTGAAAGCATTCTTAAATACCATATTTACTGGCGTATAACACGCATGTTTTCCCCCTGAAAACAGAGCACAAACAGTGCCTGCGTGTTATACACCAATACTATGTTTTACCAACAGGGGGCAAGGATCGGGCGGTCCGTCCCGGGAGCCACCAATTGGGGGATGTCAGGTTGTCTGCCCCACCTCTCTTGGCCCTGGGACAGTGCTACCTTCATAGTCTAAAGTCCATTAAAAAAAATCACATGCCAGCCATTTCTCCTGCACCGCTCCTCCTGTGTCAGTGTCATTATAAAACAAAGCTTGTAAATATCTCAATAGCTCATTTTTTTCTGGCTGCTCTCCTCCTCCGGCTCCTCCTAGCTTTAGCTTTAGATTGGAGGAGGAGTGCGGTCACATGACCATCTATGTAACGTCAGAGAGAGCAGTCATGTGACTAGGTCATTGGAAAAAAACAGAGCTATTGGGATATATGGAAGCTTCATTTTACAATAGGAGTGACACAGCAGGAGCAGTGTGGAAGGGGCTGGCAGTGATTTTTTCTTAACTGTAGAGAATGCTGGCAGTGCTGTCGAAAGGAGACTGGGAGTCTCCTGGGAGTGCAGGGGGAGGGGGGCTGTGTACTGGGGAAGGGGGCTGTATACTGGGGAAGGGGCTGTTTACTGGATGGGGGTCTGTGTACTGGGGAGGGGGGCTGTATACTGGATGGGGGGCTGTGTACTGGATGGGGGGGCTGTGTACTGGATGGGGGGCTGTGTACTGGATGGGGTGGCTGTATACTGGATGGGGGCTGTGTACTGGGGAGGGGGGGCTGTGTACTGGGGAGGGGGCTGTATACTGGATGGGGGGCTGTATACTGATGAGGGACTGTGTACTGGATGGGGGCTGTGTACTGGGGAGGGGGCTGTATATTGTACGAGGGCTGTGTACTGGATGGGGGCTGTATACTGGGGAGGGGGGCTGTATACTGAATGGGGGGCTGTGTACTGGGGAGGGGGGCTGTATACTGGATGGAAGGCTGTATACTGGATGGGGGGCTGTATACTGGATGGGGGGGCTGTGTACTGGGTAGGGGGCTGTATACAGGATGGGGGCTGTGCACTGGAAGGGGGGCTGTGTACTGGGGAGGGGGCTGTGTACTGGACGGGGGGGTTGTGTACTGGGGAGGGGGGCTGTATACTGGATGGAGGGTTGTATACTGAATGGGGGGGGCTGTATACTGGATGGGGGGCTGTGTACTGGGGAGGGGGCTGTATACTGGATGGGGGCTGTGCACTGGATGGGGGCTGTGTACTGGGGAGGGGGCTGTATACTGGATGGGGGGTTGTATACTGGATGGGGGCTGTGTACTGGATGGGGGCTGTATACTGGATGGGGGACTGTGTACTGTGGAGGGGGGCAATATACTGGATAGGGAGCTGTGTACTGGATTAGGGGCTGTGTACTAGGGAGGGGGGCTGTATACTGGATGGGGGGGGGCTGTGTACTGGATGGGGGGCTGTATACTAGATGTGGGGCTGTGTACTGGGGAGGGGACTGTACACTGGATGGGAGTCTGTGTACTGGATGGGAGTCTGTGTACTGGGGAGGTGGGCTGTGTACTGTGACGGGGGAGGGGGACAGTGTACTGTAAAGGGGTCTGTGAAAACATATTTTCCTTAAACTTCCATCCTAAAATCGGGGTGCGTGTTATACACCTGTGCATGTTATATGCCGATAAATACAGTAATTTAAAGCGTTTGCACAGAATGGTATATATACAGTATATATATATATATATATATATATATATATATATATATATATATATATATATATATACACACACACACACACAGTATCTCACTAAAGTGAGTACACCCCTCACATTTTTGTAAATATTTTATTCTATCTTTTCATGTGACAATACTGAAGAAATGACACTTTGCTACAATGTAAAGTAGTGAGTGTAAAGCTTGTATAACAGTGTACATTTGCTGTCCCCTCAAAATAACCCAACACACAGCCATTAATGTCTAAACCACTGGCAACAAAAGTGAGTACACCCCTAAGTAAAAATGTCCAAATTGTGCCCAAAGTGTCAATATTTTGTATGGCCACCATTATTTCCAAGCACTGCCTTAACCCTCTTGGGCATGGATTTCACCAAAGCTTCACAAGTTGCCACTGGATTCCTCTTCCACTCCTCCATGACGACATCACAGAGCTGGTGGATGTTAGAGACCTTGCGCTCCTCCACCTTCCATTTGAGGATGGCCCACAGATGCTCAATAGGGTTTAGGTCTGGAGACATGCTTGACCAGTCCATCACCTTTACCCGCAGCTTCTTTAGCAAGGCAGTGGTCGTCTTGGAGGTGTGTTTGTGGTCGTTATGTTCTAATTCTGCCCTGCGGGCCAGTCTCCGAAGGGAGGGGATCATGCTCTGCTTCAGTATGTCACAGTGCATGTTGATATTCATGGTTCCCTCAATGAACTGTAGCTCCCCAGTGCCGGCAGCACTCATGCAGCCCCAGACCATGACACCCCACCACCATGATTGACTGTAGGCAAGACACACTTGTCTTTGTACTCCTCACCTGGTTGCCACCACACACGCTTGACACCATCTGAACCAAATAAGTTTATCTTGGTCTCATCAGACCACAGGACATGGTTCCAGTAATCCATGTCCTTAGTCTGCTTGTCTTCAGCAAACTGTTTGCAGGCTTTCTTTACAAGAGGCTTCCTTCTGGGATGACAGTCTTGCAGACCAATTTGGTGCTGTGTGCGGCGTATGGTCTGAGCACGGACAGGCTGACCACCCACCCCTTCAACCTCTGCAGCAATGCTGGTAGCACTCATACATCTAAAAAAGGAGAAAGGGGTTTTGAGTTGCAGCAAAAAAATACAAAAATTGAGTTACAGCAAAAAACTCAAAAAATTAGAAAAAATATATAATTTTATTAAGAGGAAGTAATAACATCAAAAAGACATTTTATGTTTATGTTAAAACATGAGCTCCTGTTTCTAACATAAACTATGTCTTTTTGATGTTATTACTTCCTTTTAATAAAATTATATATTTTTTCTAATTTTTGGAGTTTTTTGCTGCAACTCAAAACCCCACGGGGAACCTTTCTCCTTTTTTGATGCTACATTAGGGACATGCAGCATTCTTTTCCTCATCACCATATCATTTTCCATTTTTCTAGCACTCATACATCTATTTTCCAAAGACCACCTCTGGATATGACGCTGAGCACGTGCACTGAACTTCTTTGGTTGACCATGGCGAGGCCTGTTCTAAGTGGAACCTGTTAAACCGCTGTTTGGTCTTGGCCACCATGCTCCAGCTCAGTTTCAGGGTCTTGGCAATCTTCTTATAGCCTAGGCCATCTTTATGTAGAGCAACAATTCTTTTTTTAGATCCTCAGAGTTTTTTGCCATGAGGTGCTATGTTGAACTTCCAGTGACCAGTATGAGAGAGTGAGAGCAATAAAATCAAATTTAACACACCTGCTCCCCATTCACACCTGAGACCTTGTAACACTAACGAGTCACATGACACTGGGGAGGGAAAATGGCTAATTGGGCCCAATTTGGACATTATCACTTTGGGGTGTACTCACTTTTTAGACATTAATTACTGTGTGCTGAGTTATTAGACATTAATTACTGTGTGCTGAGTTATTTTGAGGGGACAGCAAATTTACACTGTTATACAAGCTGTACACTCACTACTTTACATTGTAGCAAACTGTCATTTCTTCAGTGTTCTAGAAAAGTAAAAACAAAAATTGCGCTTACACTAATATATATAAGCAGCGACTAAAAAGTAGTAAACCATAAATCATATATATATCAAAAAAGTCGCGCTAAAAATTAGAGGTAAAAAACTTCATAAAGATATGAAGGTGAATAGTGATCATTAGGTAGATGAATTTCATAAGAGTGCTGAGCAATGTAAATACACGCTTTAAAAATAAATGCTGTTGGTTAAATAGGACACAGAAATCATTGACTATGTCCGTATGAAAGGATCAATATTGCATGACCCAATCGGTGACAAGTAAATATCTCAAATAACTGTAGGGATAATAATGTGACAAATCTGTGACTAAAAAACTGAACCGTGATGAATGAAGAAAAAAATATAATATAAATGAATAAAAAAATAAAAATACAATAAACCCAAAATAAGTCCGTGACTCAACAAAAACAATAATAATGGAAGTCCATCCGTGCTAGATTGATATGCAAAGAAAATAACTTGTCTCCCAGTGCTCTGTGAAATAATGTAACAAAATCTTGCTGTGGTAAAAATTAGAGTGCGTAGACAGACCTCCACCTCTTGGAAAAATTGCTGCCTCTTACCAGACAAAAATGGTCTCTTAATTACAGGAGACCCAGGGAGCGGATGGCTGCAACCCCAGCCAGGGATCTTAAAGGCAGGCACTCAGCATCCAGATCCAGGGACTCTCTCCCACCAGCCTCCGCAAACAAGGAAATGTCACCATGCAAAAAACAGAAGTGCTCCACATAGCATAAAACCAGCGTTTTATTGAATATAAAAATTAAAGGTTGCACTTACAGAAGTATAGAAGTAAAACACGTAAGAAAAAGCCGGCCGGCTTCAAAGTAACCCGTGTCTTCCGGGTATATGGATCGCGGTGTCGTCGGGACGTTGGGACAGGGAGGAGGAGCTACGTCCCGACGACACCGCGATCCATATACCCGGAAGACACGGGTTACTTTGAAGCCGGCCGGCTTTTTCTTACGTGTTTTACTTCTATACTTCTGTAAGTGCAACCTTTAATTTTTATATTCAATAAAACGCTGGTTTTATGCTATGTGGAGCACTTCTGTTTTTTGCATGGTGACATTTCCTTGTTTGCGGAGGCTGGTGGGAGAGAGTCCCTGGATCTGGATGCTGAGTGCCTGCCTTTAAGATCCCTGGCTGGGGTTGCAGCCATCCGCTCCCTGGGTCTCCTGTAATTAAGAGACCATTTTTGTCTGGTAAGAGGCAGCATTTTTTCCAAGAGGTGGAGGTCTGTCTACGCACTCTAATTTTTACCACAGCAAGATTTTGTTACATTATTTCACAGAGCACTGGGAGACAAGTTATTTTCTTTGCATATCAATCTAGCACGGATGGACTTCCATTATTATTGTTTTTGTTGAGTCATGGACTTATTTTGGGTTTATTGTATTTTTATTTTTTTATTCATTTATATTATATATTTTTCTTCATTCATCACGGTTCAGTTTTTTAGTCACAGATTTGTCACATTATTATCCCTACAGTTATTTGAGATATTTACTTGTCACCGATTGGGTCATGCAATATTGATCCTTTCATACGGACATAGTCAATGATTTCTGTGTCCTATTTAACCAACAGCATTTATTTTTAAAGCGTGTATTTACATTGCTCAGCACTCTTATGAAATTCATCTACCTAATGATCACTATTCACCTTCATATCTTTATGAAGTTTTTTACCTCTAATTTTTAGCGCGACTTTTTTGATATATATATTTCTTCAGTGTTGTCACATGAAAAGATATAATAAAATATTTACAAAAATGTGAGGGGTGTACTCACTTTTGTGAGATACTGTATATTGAGACAAGAATGGTGATGTAACTTGGGGCAGAGTTGTAAATGGCTTTGTATGCTGTTGTTAGTATTTTGAATTTTATTCACTGGGCAGTTGGAAGCCAGTGGAGGGATTGGCAAAGAGGGGCAGTGGGCACTGAATGCCTGTTAAGGTAGATAAGTCTGGCAGCAGCATTCACGATAGACTGAGATGGGAGACCATAGGTAGGTCCATGAGAAGGGAGTTCCAGTAGTCGGGGTGGGAGATAACAAGGGAATGAATAAGTAGCTTGGTGGTTTCATTGGTTAAGAAGGGGTATATTTTGGAAATGTTGTGGAGATTAAATCCATGAGATTTTGACAGTAATTTAATTTGGGGCTGAAAGGTGAGGTCAAAGTCCAGGATTACACCTAGCACCCTGGCATAATGGGAGGAACTGATTATAATATTAACCTTGAGGAAGAGGGCACTAGAGGAGGGTATGGGGGGTGGAATTTTGTGAACTCAGTTTTAGAAAGATTTAGCTTGTGGAAGTGTTATGACATTCATAGTGATATGTAAGTTTGTAATGCAAGAGGAGACTGAAGGATTGAGGTGAGATGTAGAGATATACAAAGTGACAAGTTACTAAAGCGCTGATATGGATAAAATGATCTCAATTATGTGAGATAAAATATTAAAAGATGCCCAAATAATATAGCTGCAATTAAATATGTGACCTAATACACAAAAATAATCAAAAAATGTAAATTGATAATTGCGCTGATATTAACCTATTAATATTGCACCGTGTACCTTCAAATAAGTAAATAACATAAATTGTTGAACTATCAAAAATACACTGAAATAAAAATAATAATAAATTCTTCGGTGAAAAGTACTGAATACATTCACACACAAAATTAAAATAAATAGAATCCACTTAGTGCACACCAGAAAGTCTCTAAAAATAGGTTTGCGGGACTAGATAATCCAAGCCTGAATGAGTGACAGATGCTTCTTTCAAACAAATCCACTGCTGATTCCTACCGATTAAATTCCCGGCTTTCAGCAGGCTTCCAAGTCATAAAAGACAAAAAGGAAAACAAAACCATTGCGCAGGTAACGTGACAAAGTGATCCCTATGCAGTTAGGGTGAACCTCACTCACATTTCCCCGTAGATACGATCGCATATGAAATGATCAGCTGCATACAGCGTGACGCTGGAGACTCCTCATCCACCACCAGTGCACACAAACACACTGCTGGATACGTCACAGGCTCCTCCTCCCGACGCGTTGCATCACCAGACACGTGACGCAATGCGTCGGGAGGAGGAGCCTGTGACGTATCCAGCAGTGTGTTTGTGTGCACTGGTGGTGGATGAGGAGTCTCCAGCATCATGCTGTATGCAGCCGATCATTTCATATGCGATCGTATCTACGAGAAGTGTGAGTGAGGTTCACCCTAACTGCATAGGGATCACTTTGTCACGTTACCTGCGCAATGGTTTTGTTTTCCTTTTTGTCTTTTATGTCTTGGAAGCCTGCTGAAAGCCGGGAATTTCATCTGTAGGAATTAGCAGTGGAATTGTTTGAAAGAAGCATCTGTCACTCATTCAGGCTTGGATTATCTAGTCCCGCAAACCTATTGTTAGAGACTTTCTGGTGTGCACTACATGGATTCTATTTATTTTAATTTTGTGTGTGAATTTATTCAGTATTGTTATTTTTATTTCACTGTATTTTTGATAGTTCACCAATTTATGTTATTTACTTATTTGATCGTACACAGTGCAATATTAATAGGTTAATATCAGTGCAAGGGTCAGAGACAGAGGCTTGGGGCATGGGCGTAGCATAAGGGGTTGCAGAGGCCACAATCGCAACCCCGCCCTTAGCTCCAAGGGGCCCCTGCAGCTTCCCTGTCATATTATCATATCCTCCACAAAGTCCAACTCCGATCTGCCCTAGGGCCCCACAACCACGCTCCAGTACTGGGCTTCCACTTTGTCTTCCACAGTCCACACCCCTCTGTTCTCACTGGCTGGGGAGAAGCTGTGAGCCATTTCCTGAATGGAGAGGAGCATGGTGTGAGAACAGCCCAGGATTTGGAAGTGTCTGTGCTGGCAACATGGAATGGTAACCGAGCTCAGCGAATTAAGAGGAGGAGAGTGCCGTCCTGTAGCCACGATGGGACCGATGTCACTGGTGAGGTAAGACACCTCTTAGTGTCTTCTAGTCACTAGCTGGGATTCTCTGTACCTCCCCCCCCCCCACGCACCTCTGGGAGGTGACCTTCCCTCAACACCTACCAACACTGACAGAGAAACCTTCAGAAATTATTAAAACAAATCCCTTAACACCTCCTGAGAGGCCCCTGAGGGACTGCAGGCTCCAGATTTCATGTCCCGTGGCTTTGCCCCCCCAGATCTAATTTTTGCCCCCCCCCAAAGCACCCTGACCACCCCCTCCGCCCTGGATGCTATGCTGGCTGCTGAGCTTCTTTCCCATTACAGCACTCTATACTGCTCCTCCTCCGCAGGGCTAAAATCACATTCCTTTACAACACAGCCGATCAGCCATGATTTGCACAGGGTGTATTTGCCTACTGCAACTACACTGTCGTTCCGACCAGGGGATTTCACAGGTCAGAACGGCAACATAAAAGCCAGATACACCCTGGGAAGGCTGATAGACTGTGTATAAAGGAATGTGATTTCAGCACTGTGTATTGGGGGGGGGGGGGCTGTATACTGTGCTGGAATAGGAAAGAAGCTCTGCCAAATGACCTGCCAGGGGTCCCTGTCCTCTGATTCTCCAGTGGTGATCCCTGTCCTCTAATGTAAGGAGGAACTCTGGGAACTCTAAACTTAGTGCTTAGAATATGGGGCACTCTAAAGGAGACATACTGGGTGCATTAACATAATGCCCACATGGGTGCCCTGCCAAGGACATGGCAATACATGGGGAATCATACCAGAGGCATGCTGATCATAAAGGGCAGGGCCCCCTGCCAAATAAATGCTGAGTACAGTACTAAGGACTCTCTGCCAAAGACATGCAAAACACATGAAGCACTTTGTTTTTTATATATGCAGCTTCAGGTATACTGTATGCTTATCAATTTGTCAGGGACATACTGACCACATCAGACATGTTCCCAGGGGCTGCCAAGGACATGTTGAACACACTGATAACTCTTCAAAGGACAAGCCGAGACAATCTTCTAGCAACATTGTAAATATACTGAGTTCCCTGTTAAGGACATGCTATGCTCACTGGTCCTCATGCTGAACTCATTGGGCACCCTTCCAGGTATATGATGAGCATATGGGATATTCTGCCAAGGACGTGTTGTGCAGAAGGGACGCTCTGTCATGAATGTCCTGGCCACAATGCGTACTCTGTCAGAGACATTCTGACCCTATGGTGACTCTCCTCAAAGATCACGTTCAGCACAATAGGCACTCTGCCAAGAACATGATGTGCATTTAGAGCACTGCCAGGGTATGCTGATCACATTGGATCATCTACCAAGTACATACCGACCTTATAAAACTCTGACAGGACATGCTTACAACATGGGATTTTTACAATGACATGCTGACCATATTGTGTTCTCTGCAAGGGAATTGCAAAATACAATGATAACTTTGCTAGGACATATTAAGCACTGAACGATCTGAGAGGGATGTGCGTGGCATAAAAGATATACTTCCAAAGATATGGTTAGCAAAAGGGGGTGCTGTACTAGGGACATGCACAGCATATGCAACTGTATGCTATGAGCATGCTGATCACAAGGCCGATTCTGCCAAGGACATGATGAGCACAAGCAGAATATTGTCAGGGACTTTCTTCCCACATCAGCACTCTACTAATATAGTACATGGGGTGTTTTAACATAACAGATGAGGTACTGTGAAATATTCACATGTGACTGATGATATATTTTGTGCTATAACATACAGATGTATTTAGACAGTACAATGCAATGTCATATTTCAGTTGACTTATTCTTAACATAGTTTCTACATTTTTGCTTTCCAAAAAAACAGGCACACATTTTCTAGCAAAATATGAACTATTTCATAAAATATTTAAAAATCATGGTTTTCTGCCAATGGTCACCAAAAACAAGACACAAATTCTGGTAAACAGCTATCCTTGTATTTATTATTATATTGTCTTGTTTTTTGTGTCTTCCCTCAAGTTGTAGTTCCAGTTCAGTAACTGACTCACTGCTTGACCTCAGCCAGTGGTAATCCCTCTTGATGCATGTAATATTATAAACCACAAACCTGACTTATCATACTTGTTGTGGCTAAATGTAAGCCACCGATTAACTCTGAGGCAGTGTTGAGATCACCGTGAACAAATAAAAGCGGGACAAAAATAGTCTTTTTTTAATACACAAGCACATACAAGAACATTAAACACTTGTTTCAGCTTGTATTTACTGATGTCATTTTGACCTCTTATACTGTATAGTTTCCTAAAAGTAAATGTTGTTTGTTTAAGTGTATGCCTAGAAGTTTAAAATGGGCATTGTGCGTATGATAGAGCTTTGTAGTCTAGACACTAAAAAAAGAACTTCCTAACTCTGGAAGTAGCTTCTTGGTTATTTGTTACTGGTACACATCACACGAATAGGAATCCATTTACAGTATGTTGCAAAATTCCTTAGGCAACTTTCTTTTTTGTTACAAGACAAATTCCTTGGTAATAATGGTATAGCTGAGATGACGTGATTCATAGTTTGTTGTGTGTTTTCTGTCTTAGCAACCCAACTTTTCACTAATTTTCTAAGCAATACAAGAATTGTTGTACAAGGATGTACTCGATTGTTGTTTTCTTGGTCCTAGCATAGATTAGTTACAGAACTAAAAATTTACAAATTGTAGATGCTACACCTAAACACATTTCAAATATTACAAGCATTTAATGTATCAATCAGTAGAGTTGACCGTAGCAAACTGTAATTTTTCTACATCTTAGTTAGCAAAAGGGAGAATGTAACTGGCTGTTGCAAGTAACTGCCTGATAATTCCTTCAGTCTGGGTTTTTTACATTTGACTTCGTTATTCACTGGAAACCATTGGAAGTCATGTTAAACGAGGCACTTCTGCTTTGAGACCAAAGTGACAATTGGCTAATTTAATTAATTAGATAGCTGTTAGATAAATGTGAATAGTTTAATGTGCTGGAAGATGGTTTATTTTTATTGCCTCATAGATTTTATGTGTCGGGGAATACACTTTAGGTTGCTCACAGGCCACACCTGCCCTATAAAACCATGCAGCTTGACCTTCCAATAACAGTTAGGACATAAATCCCTGTACCACTGAGCCTCTGGGGACAGTTCAATGAGTAGAAACATTCCATCCATGCCAGTGGATAGACCACTCTACTAGAGGCTGAGAAATAGTGTGAGGAGCTTTGCTAGGTGTACAGCAGCAGGCAATAGTTTAAGTATTGAAATCATAGGTAACTATGGAAACTTTTGTAGAAACTGAACTCATATTTGGACAACATTTATCACCACAGATGAAAAGCAGCAATCACATATGAACAATAAGCAGTCGGTTTCTGACCCTTGCTCTGTAAAGAGTTGACCCCCCCATAAGTATTATATTTTTTAGGTACAACTCGGCCCCTAGATTCAATTTTGTCTTGGATATTCCAACAGTAAGATATCCCTGCCATAATTCATGGCTCTCTTCTCACCCATCTCAAAGGTTGGAGTATTCACACTCAATGCTTTAAGCTCCTTCTGTTGCATTCTCCATAACCAAAACAGATAGAGTGGGGCCCCTTTATAATGACGTTAAGGTCCCTTTCACACCAATGGACCAATTGGGTCCGCCTGTCCATTTTTCAGGCGGACCCAATCGGACCACTCATTGTTTTCGACGGGGAGGCAGATGTCAGTGGACATGTGTCGGGAACAGTGATCGCTGTCATGTCCCAGTAAGCCCCCCCCCCCCCCCCACAGTTAGAACACACAGTCAGGGAACACAGTTAATCCCTTGATCGCCCCCTAGTGTTAACCCCTTCCCTGCCAGTGATTTACACAGTAATCAGTGGTTATTTATAGCTCTGATCGCTGTATAAATGTCACTGGTCCCAAAAAAGTGTCAAAAGTGTCCGATCTGTCTGCCGAAATGTCGCAGTCATGATAAAAATCGCAGATCACCGCCATTACTAGTAAAAAATGAATAATAATCAAAATGCCATAAAATGCCACAAAAATGCCATAAATTTATTCCGTATTTTATGCCATAATTTTTGCGCAAACCAATCAATATACGCTTATTTTTTACCAAAAATTTTTAGAAGAATATATATGGGCTTAAACTGATGAGGGAGTTAGTTTTTTTTTTTTTTTTTTTTTTTAAATGTGGGATATTTATTATAGCAAAAAGTAAAAAATATTGTTTTTTTTACAAAATTGTCATTCTTTTTTGTTTATAGTGCAAAAAATAACAACTGCAGAGGTGATCAAATACCCCCACAAGAAAGCTCTATTTGTGGGGAAAAAAAAGACGTCAATTTTGTTTGGGTACAGAGTCGCACGACCGCGCAATTTTCAGTCAAAGCGACGCAGTGCCGAAACGTAAAAAATGCTCTGGTCATTAAGGGGGTAAAAACCTTCTGGGGCTGAAGTGGTTAAGCAAAGAAACCTCACCACCAGAATCCCTGAAAGAAAAAAAAACTGTCAGGTGTTGCAACACTCCAGAAAGTACCTTAAACTGAAATATCAGTTTTGGAAGAAGAAGCCCTGTAAAAAAAATTTATGTCATGTAATATAGGGGTTGATTTACTAAAAGCGAAAAGACTGTTCACTAAGGGAAAAAAAAGTGCACTGAGCTTAGTAAATAAGGAGAACCTGTGCTTACCTTAAATACCAGATTATTTGCAATGGAAAAAAACATGATTTTTGCTTGCACATGATTGGATGATTGAAGTGACCACAGATTCACCATATTTACCAAGCTCATGGAACAGTCGCAGTGCAAGACCAGTATTTACTTTGCTAAGTGAACAGTCTCCATTTTTAAATAATAATAATATAAGGGAGAAGGGCTTTCTTGTGTAGATGATAAGCTAAATTCTTGATTTAGGCCTTTTGGTACCATACCCTATTTGAAAATTGATCTGGTGTATGTGGAAATATAAATTTCTCAGCTTGTTCACTTCTTCAATTTTATCAGTACGGGGCATTGTTACAAGACAGAGTGAAGCTAAGAGGGACAATCACAAATCAAGTTAGTATTTATACATATGTCCCAACTTTCTGAGATGGGAATGAGGGACACCTATTAGCAAAAGTGTGTAGGCATAGGACACACCCCCCTTGCCACGCCCCACAAAGGAGAATTGTACAAAAAAAAACGATTGGTTAAATCCACAAGTACTATTTTACCACTACTATTCCTTTACATTGGCTTTTGAAATTTACAAATGCAGCAATTTAGAAATTGGATGAAAGGTTTAGCACTGGGAAACACTTTTTGAAAGATAAATAGTGCAATTTATATACAACTATATAGATCAGACCAAAATGAGGGACAAATGAGGAGGGAAGAAGGACAGAGGTACCTTGTTCCAAATGAGGGTCAGTCCCTCGAAATCAGGGATAGTTGGGAGCTATGTTTATACTGATCTTGTAATCTATATGTCATTACACGAGTAACCTCTGTGATTGATGTACATGATCTGTTCTGATCTCTAATACTGACTTCACAATCACAGAGATACATTTCAACTTAAAGGATTTCTATTATACTTAGGGTCACTAAACATATATCACCTAATTCCCATCAAAATGATTTATGTAAACATTTTTTTTTATAATGTTCAGATATAATGTATTTTGTGAACGTATTGGATGATTGATAGAACACAGGATACATAACAAGAAAGTGAAAAAAGTGAATTCAAACGCGCAGCTGATTTCTTGTCCAGGAATGATATAGAAAAAAACTGCCAGCTGTCATTGTGCAGTTTTATTTTACTATCATGTAAATTCTCCTAGAGCAATAGGCTACACATTAAAAGTTATTTCTAAAGGATAAGAGCAGCAATAGGTTTTTTGCGAAGGAAACTTGTGTAATGCCTAAGGGTAAGAATTAGCAAATGTCCGCTGGTATTAGTTATGAGCAGAAATGCTTGGGGCTCTTGGAGCCTTTATTGACCATTCACCTCACCCCTACCAATTCCTAATATCTCATTGGGATACAGGGAATGGGGTCTGTGACTTACTATACTTTATGTGCCATAAGCCGGTACATCATATACCTCACCTCCTCCTATCTCAACTGCACTCTTTACACAGGTGGGGCTTAAGCCCCGTACACACGATCAGAAAATCTTACGGAAAATACCGCTTTTGAAGCGTTTGTGCGATAATCGGATCATTAGTACAGAGCTTTCGAGAGCCGATCAGGACAGTTTATCTGATATTATTCTATCGGACATGCACATGCAAAATGTATTCGTACGATGCCAGATCATACGATTTTCGTTTAATCAGTACAGCTATCGTTCGAGAGTGCAATACAAATGCATTACAACGCATGACATCACTTCCAATTTTTTTTTCTGTCATGCGGTAATTATCGTGACTTTAATAAACTCATCAGATTCGAT
Source organism: Aquarana catesbeiana (assembly GCF_042186555.1). Taxonomy (NCBI): domain Eukaryota; kingdom Metazoa; phylum Chordata; class Amphibia; order Anura; family Ranidae; genus Aquarana; species Aquarana catesbeiana. Next base: position 192,636,614 of record NC_133332.1, on the reverse strand, counting down.
CTGAGATTAGCATGCAAAAAAAACCGGAAGATCATTCGTCCGATAATCTCATCATGTGTATGGGGCATTAGGGCGATTGGAGCTGTTATGTGGTTGCATAAGCAGAGCAGCCAATTCTAAAATTAAACTACAGCGGTTATTAGCATATTCTAACCTTTAGCCCAGTATTAAGTTGTTTTCCAGTACAATGCAAAAAATGGTATAACCATTCTTTTAATATCATGAGGGTTTATAGTCATGTGTTAAATGTGGGTACTTTAACATTATTGATATACAATTTATTAGCAGCTTTGCTGATGTATGAAGTATAATTTTTTCATAATTTTAATATATTTATTTCGCTTTTCTGGGCCATAGTGGTATTTAAAATTATGAATACATACACAATCACAATTAAAATCTAGAATGGGTTACATTTATAGTAGATATTTACCATATGTCTCTTTGTTGCCATAACCTGTGTGGTTATATTGTCTCATTGGGGTTGATTTACTAAAACTGGAGAGTGCAAAATTTGGAGCAGCTCTGTATAGCTACCAATCAACTTCCATTTTTTTTTGTCAAAGCTTAAAGTGGAGGTCCACCCTGAAAAAAAAGATGCTCAAAAAAAAACCTAAAAAAAAAAATGGAGGAAAAGAAAAAAACAAAACAATTTTTTTACTTACGTGAAATGGCTGTTGCAAGGCAGTCTTCCTAATCTGCCTCTTCCTACGCCCCGGTGATGTTGTCTCTTCTCCTCCCCGCATTGTATTCTGGGGAATGGGGCACGGTGTGTTATGCGAACTGTGTGTGTCCCACAACACATCGCGCCCCATTCACAAAGCGCTGCGCGAGTAGGAAACGGGCAGTGAAGCCATAAGGCTCCACTGCCTGTTTCCCTTAGTTAGGATGGTGGTGCCGGGACCCGAGAGCCGAGGGACGGGTCGGCCTCGGGCGGCCGACATTGCGGGCACCCAGGACAGGTAAGTACTTATTTAAAGTCAGCAGCTACAGTGTTTGTAGCTGCTGACTTTTAATTTTTTTTTTTTTTTACGGCCGGAATCCCACTTTAATTGAACAAGCTGAAGTAAGAAGCTGATTGGCTACCATGCACAGCTGCACCAGATTTTGCACTCTCCAGTTTTAGTAAATCAACCACGCTGGGTCTCAAGCCCTATTATATATAAGCCATGGTTTGCATACACTGCACTGATGATAGCCAAAAAGTCTGAAACAGCTGTATGCAATTTGGCATAAATGCCTCTATGATTTTAGTCTGTATTTGCACTATACACCAGTGATTCCAGATGGGCATCGGGTCAATAAGGTGTAAAGCATTTATTTGCATGATTCTGCCTATTGTCCTGAAGTAAAGAATAATTCTCTTATATTTGGGATATGTGATGCTATAAGAAATGTGAATACCTTCTGCTCTAAGAAGGCTTTACTATGCTATGTACTGATTAGAGGGAGGGCTCTTTCAATGTGTTGGTCCCTTCTCACCATTACCTGTATGGTTATACTGTGCAGTAAGATTTAAAACAATATTGTTGAATATTTCTCAGTAGTTTTCAAATAAATGTATTTTTTATTTTTATCAGCATAGTTATTGGTACAGATCCTCCTTCTTATCTAAGGATTTTTTTTACAATTGAAGTGCTTTATGACTCATGTTAGAAAATTTTCATGGTTTAATGTCATCCTGCCTAGATTATATGAGCTTTGCCGTACAGCAAATATTTGCTGGATTATCATAAACTCTATCTACCTATCTACCTAATTCAGCATCACAAAATAATGTGTTACATAGCTGTTTGTTTACTGTTATTTTCACTTAAGAAAGTGAAATCTTTGGTAATGAGGTCTGTGTTTTCACATTAATAATTTATATCTCAGCATTAGATACAACCCATGTAAGTGTGTATGCATTCCATGTAGTCTTTAGATCTGATCTTTCTCCCTGAGCCATGCAGATGTTGAGGAACTGGAAGATCGGAGTGCGTGGAATTCGGCAGACACCTGATGCTCAGCATGCTCAGCATGTGGAGACTTGAAGTGTCACTGAGCCCGCCATTTGCAACTTTAAACTGACTATAACCAGTTCACAATTTAGGCTGCATATGAAAGTTGAAATGAAATTTCGCGGGCCGTCCCCAGCCGCCACTGCTGTGTATATACAGTGGGTAAAAAAATGATTTGATCCCCTGCAGATTTTGTAAGTTAGACTCTTCATTTCTTTGTAAGTAGGCAATCAGTTTTATCATAGGTGTATTTTAAATGCTAGAAACAAACTAACAATATATATATATGTAGCCCTAACCCCCGAAGGAGCTGCTAAGCTATTTTGGCCTGTACTCTGCTTTGTTTCCCCTTTGAATATCTCAGTCACCCTGACACAGCTGTGGTGTAATAGTGTGCAGTCAAGACAAAACTTTAAGGAAAAGTTCACAGTACACAATGTGATATACCTGTCTGTAGTTACCTTACCCTCCTCTTGGCTGGTGATGAAGAGTAAAACAACACTCACACAGCTATACTTGAATAATAACCTTATTTACTGTAATTGTTTTAGAAGGTTTAAACTACAATGGTTGTACTGTCAGACCAACATAGTCTGACAGTCAACTGAACTTTATATTACAAAGATACAATACAGGTATAATATGTCTGGAATAATATATAAGTGGTGTATCAAAGTAAATAGGATAACCGTCAGAGTGAATTTGTCTCACTATGAGCACTATCCTATTTCCTGCGCGCTTTATTACTTTACTAAATCAAAGACTAACTGGATAAAGTGTAGTACAACAATTATTAGAGAGCTCTCTATTTAGTATCACACTACCCCAATATAGTAAAGGGACACAAGGCCTTGTGTTTTACTAAGCAGTCCTTCCTTTCTTCTTTTCTTCTGCTAGCAAAAACAAAGTAGATTTGTAATCCAAGGGTTAATGACTCCTGAAATATGAAAGCAAAGTTCCAGTGCCGCCGCACTATAACTAATTTTGATGTCGGGGATTCAGTACTAAATCCTCTTGACTGTGTGTGTGGGACTATGGGTCCCAGCAACTCTGCCTCATGTAGACGGATGTATGAAAGTGCATCAAGAAACTTTTGGGCAACAGCCCCCTCACCCAACCAGGACAGTGTTGCCAGAAGACTCCGTTCTGATGTACAGGATTCTGTCTCCGCAGTATCTCAGTTCATTCGCTGTGGCCACGCCGTCACGCTGTACCACTTCACAGACGACCGGGAGTCCTCGGTTACCTCCTTCAAGGGTCTCTGGAACGATCACTCTGCAACTCCAGCACGCTGTGATCTAAGGCAGGATCGCTGGCTGCTGTTCTGCTCCGCACAGGGTAGGCCGCAACTCTGTGGAACACAAACACCCACAGAGCCCTGCTGGCAGGCCACGCGTCCCAGGAACAAGAGACCTAAGATGGCTGCTCCCAGCCTTTTTATAGTCTTCCCACAATGCAGTTCTGTTCCCTGAGGTTTGTGGGACTTACTGAGCATTGTGGATAGGTCAAGTTAATGTCTAAATGTAAACAATCAGAACACTTCCATGTCAAACTTCTGAACAATAAAAGAAATAAAGATGCAGTACTTTTATATTTTGGCCGCTAGATGGCGCCAGATGATACCATATAACATAACATTAAGTTACATCAAAAATGTCCGCCGCAGCTAGTGGCAAGTGGCAAGTTTTTTGGCAAGTTTTTTTTATAACCAGTGATTATCTTTAAAGTAAAACTGACCCTCACACCACTGCCAACCATCTTTCCCAGGCTCTCCTGTTCTACTCGGGGAGCCCAGGACCAATGTAACTGACTGCATCAGTTGCACTGTGAAGAGTAGAAGAAATGGAAGTTCCTTTCCCCCCCTTCTGTGACGCCAAAAACTAGAAGTGACGCGCAAAACCGATCTCTTTGGAGGACAGAGGAGAGATCTGGGGTCTAATGGACCCCAGGTCCCTCCAAAAAGAGGACCTGTCATGGTCCAAGCTATTACGACTGATGTTGTTCATCCCTTGTAATAGCAATAAAGTTGAGCAAAAAAATATTAGTTGCAGTGTAAAAAAAAAATGTAAACATATAATAAAAGAAAAGAAAAAATGTAATGTGCCCTGTACCTCCATGCTCACTCGCAAATGCGAACACGCACGTGAGACACACACACATATGTAAACAATGATCACACCACACGTGAGGTATCGCTGCGAATGTCAGAGTGACAGAGTAATGCCGCGTACACACAGTTGGATTTTCTGATGGAAATGTTGGATGTGAGCTTGTTGTCGAAAAGTCCGACCATGTGTATGCTCCATCGAACATTTGCTGTCGGACTTTCCGCCAACAAATGTTTGATAGCAGGTTCTCAAAGTTTCCACCAACAAAACTTTGTTGGAAAGTCCGATCGTGTGTACACAAGTCCATCGCACAAAAGTTCACGCATGCTCGGAATCAAGCAGAAGGAGCCGCACTGGCTATTGGACTTCCTTTTTCTCGGCGTTCCCACGTTTGTAATTGTTGGCCAACATTTGTGTGACCGTGTATATGCCAGACAAGTTTGAGACAACAACCTTCGAATAAAAATCCACGGTTTTGTTGGCGGAAAGTCCGATCGTGTGTACGAGGCATTAGAGCAATAATTTTAGCACCAGGACTTCTGTGTGACTCTAAACTGGTGTAATTTTTGGTGAAAATTTGTATATGATAATCAGCTGCGCAAATTTCGCGTAACATAAAAATTGCAACACCTACCATTTTGTTTTTCAGGGCCTCTGCTTAAAAAATATTAAATCTTTGAGATTTTAAGTAATTTTGTAGCAAAAAATGAAGATTTTTACATGTATGAGAGAAATGTCAGAATTGGCCTGTTTTTGTAGCATTAAACTCATTGCATCAAAACCATTTTTCCACTGCTAATCCCTAATTAGCAATAGCAGCATGAAGTGACTGCTACCTTATGCAATGAACTTATTTTAGCTGAGATGGGTTAAATTGGATATAGGTGTCTGTAAAAAAACAAAAAATTTAAGTAGAGAGAAAATGACTATGTGATCAATTATATTCCAGTTTTTAGACACGTAAACATAGAGCTGCTAGTCTGAAGAATAGATCCTCTTAATCAGGATATGATGTGACATCACCTGCTCTTGCAAATTAGATCAAGACAAAACACGTGTACATCGACATTGCCCTGCAGGATATTTTCCTTTTCTTTCTTAACTACTTTTTGATATTTAATAATACGTACCTAACTTGTTAATGCCTCCATGACTAATTTTGCATACATAATAATTTTTGAATTTTTGCTTAAGGACATAGTATTTATGACCTGCCAAAGCACCTCCCACCCACTTCACCCCTTTTGCTCAAAGCACATTGCTCCCACCTCTCCCCCCCCCCCTCCCTCTTTACAGTGCCTCCTACCTACCTCACTCCTATGCTTTGCCACAGTGCCTTCAATACCCCATATCACCACTGCCCCACCACAGCACCCACCCCCCTGGTAATAGTGCCTCACACCCACTTCAACCCCACCACCAAAGTGCTTACATTTTTGTTGGTACACCATCTTTGTCTCAAATAACCCCCCACCTAACCAGAACATCTACAGTCCATCTCACAGCACCCCTCATTCATACATCATAGACCCCTGCTCTACTACAGTGCCTCCAACCCACCCACTTCACTATCCCCCTCCATAGCACCCACTCCACAGCTTCATTCACCTACCTGCCTCAACTTCCTGGTCAGAGCATCCCAACATATACACCACTGCGCATTCCACCCAAATCACCCCGTGACCACAGTGCCTACCACCCACCTTGCAGCACCACTGAACCACCAACTTCCATGTCCCAGTTACCCTGCCTTCCATGCAATTAAAGCCCCCAGTCAAAGCATCTTACACCCACTTCACCCCCAATCACCACAGTGCCTACCACCCAAACCACCTCCTACCACAACAGCACCAAACACTGACCACATAGTACCTCTCAACCTCCCCTTCTTCTGCCACAGTGCATCAGACTCCCCCCCAATGCAGCACATCCTCCATCACAATGTGTACCATTCACCTCAGGGCACTCCAGAACCATCCAGATTCTACACAAGGCAGCTGCTTCCACCCAAATCACCCACATTACAGAACGTACCACCCTCCTCACAGCACCCCTCAACCATCAGCCTCATTGCTTACCTCTGTTCTGCCAAAAGGCCCTGACCTCCCCACTACTTCAGCACCCTCTGCCACAGCCTCTACCTCACAGGGCCCTTTGCCCACCCACCTCACCTCCCCTGGTCAAAGCGCCTCCCGGTCACCTCCCCCCTATGCCTCCTACCGCACCTCAAATTCACCAGACCCTATCAAAGCACCACTTTCCCACCCACTTTACCTCACCCCCTGGTGAGAGCATCTCACACTCACTTCACCCCCTTGCTAAAAAAAAAAAAAAACTGATCCACCTAACCCCTACACCACTTCACCCTCCACCCAAATCAACCCCCCACCACAGAGCCTGCCACCCACCACTCAGCACCCCTCAACCACCACCCCCACCCTCCCAGTTACAGTGCCACCCAAGCACTTGAACCCACCTGTGAAAGCGCTTGACACATACCTCATGTTCCCTGCACAAGGCCTTCCACTCAAATCACCCCCTCTCCACCACAGCTCCAACTCACCACATCCTGCACCACAATGTCCACCATTCACCTCGGAGTGCTCCTGAACCTTCCACCTGACCCTCCTCTGGTCACAGGACCTCCCACCCACCTCACTTTGTCTCACTTATCTCCCATTTCATCCTTTTTTCTCACTGAATTTTCCCCCTCCCACTCAAAGTGCTAGCCACCCACCTTATCCCCCAACAGTTCCACCTATCCACCTCAACCTCCCCACCTCACTACCCCTGTCACAGCGCCTTGTCCCCCCCCCCAGTCATAGCGCCTCTTACCCATTTCATCCCGCTGAGCAAAAGTGCCTGTCAGCCACCTCACCCTCACATCATCAACAGTGTCTTCCATCCAAATCACCCCTCCATCACAACACCTACCATCCACCTCACGCAACCCCTTAACCACAAGCCTCACCCCTTACATTGCCCCAATGCCTCTATCAACTCCCCCACTTCACAACAGATCCTACCTTATAGGGCCCCTCACCCCCCTGGCCAAAGAACCTTCCAACCCTCTCGCCCCCACAGCGTCTCCTACAGCTCATGCAACTCACCAGACCCTGCCACAGTGCCCCTTCCCAACCAACCTCACTTCCTTGGTCACAGGGTCTCCCACTCACTTCGCCACCCAGTAAAAACATCTGCCATCCACCTAACCCATCCTCAGGACCTTCCACCCAAATGACTCCTTTACCACAGGGTCTAAAACCTACTTCTCAGCAATCCTCAACCATCAACCACCATCCACTTTAACCACTAGTCAAAGCCCCTAACACCCATGTCACCCCCCCCCTCCACCACCACAGTGTCTCCCCACTCAAATCCCGCTTCCCTGATACAGCTCTCTCGTCCACCAAAGCACCTCCCACCCACCTCACCCTTTTTGCTCAAAGCATCTGGAATGCACTTCACCCCCTCCCCCCTCATCACCCACAGTACCTCCTACCCACCTCATTCCCATGCTCTGCCCCTGTTAAAGTATCCACACTCAATGCCCTCCTGTTCACACAGCGTCTTTGTCACACAACTCCATCCCACCTCAATGTCTACAGTCTACCTCACATCACTCCCTAACCATACAACCATCCCCTGCTCTGCCACAGTGCCTCCAACCCAGCTTCCTCCACAGCACCCACTTCACAACACCCCTCACTCGCCTGCCTCAACCCCCCTGTCAAAGCATCTCCCAACCCCTCACACATGCACTACAGTGCATTCTATCCATACCACCTCTCAACCACCAACCTTCACGTGCCAGTTACCACACCTCCCATGCAGTTAAACTCCCAGTCAAAGCGTCTGACATTCTCTTCACCTGTGTGCCTACCACCTAAACAACCCCCTACCACAACAGCTCTGACCTCTGACCTCACAGTACCTCTCAACCTCCCCTTTTTCTGCCACAGTGCCTCCAGTTCCCCCAACTCACCAGATCCTCCACCACAATGTCTACCATTCATGTCAGAGCACTCCAGAACCATCCACCAATCAACCTTCCACCCACGGAAGCTCCTTCCACCCAAATCACCCCCACCACAACACCTGCCACCCTTCTCACAGCACTCCTCAACAATCAGCCTCACTGCTCACTCTTGCTCTGCCAAAATGCCTTGACCTCCCCATCACGTTAGCTTCCACCTCACGGGGCCCTTCACTCACCTCATCCACTTGGTCAAAGCGTCTCCCAGCCACCTCACCCCTTCCCCAACACATCTCCTACAGCATCTCCAATTCACCAGACCCTGCCACAGTACCTTACTTCACCCCCCTGATCACAGCATCTCCCACTCACTTCACCCCCCTGGTAAAAAAAAAAAAAAAACTGCCATTGACCTAACCCATACACCATGGTACCTTCCACCTATATTAAACCTCCACCACAGAGCCTACCACCCACCTCATAGTACCCCTCAACAACCACCCCATTCCCCAGTTACAGTACCTCCCACCCACTTCAACCCACTTACCCACCTCACCTCTCTGCTTTGCCACAGCACTTCCAACACTGCCCCGCCACAGCAACCACCTAATAGCACCTTTCACCCCTGGTAATATCGTTACCCATCTACTTCATGCTTCCAAGTCAAAGCACCCAATTCTCACCTCAACCCCATATGTACAGCATCTTCAACACAAATCCCCCACTCCCCCGATCTCACCTTACAGCACCTCTTAACCATGCACCATACCCCAATACTTTGCCACAGTGCTTCCAACTCACTGACCTCACTAGCCCCCTGCAACAGTGCCCACCTCACAGGACCCCTCACATACACATCTTAACCCTTTGGTCAATGCACCTCCCAGCCACCTCACCTACCCCTACAAGCATCTGCAACCCACCTAACACCTCTACTGTGGCACAGTGTTTCCAACTTCCCTCACACACTACCACAGGCCCCATCAACCACCCCCTTTTCTGCCACAATGTGTCCAATTCCTCCACCTCACCACCCCCACCACATAGCCCACACCATCTCTCACAACTCACCTCTCACACCCTCTGCTCTGCAACAGTGCCTACAACATCTCCCACCTCATCATCCCCCTACCAATGCCCACCTCACCCCTCTAGCCAAAGCACCCCCCAGCAACCTTACCTATCTCCACCAGGTTCTCCTACCCAGATCATCCTCCTAATCTACCATAGTGTCCCCAACTTCCCCTACTCATCACAACTAGCATCCTTCCCTATCCACCTCACCTACTGGTCATGGTGCCTCTGACTCACCTCACCATCTGGTCGAAGCACCTGCTAGCCATTTCACTCTTCCACCACAATGCCTTCCATCCAAATTTCCCCACCATCGAGCCTTACAGCACCCCTCAACCAGCAACTCCCAAGTTAAGCCCCTCTACCCACTTCCACTCAACCATACAGCCCTACTGGCCAATGCACCTGGTACCTACATTACCCCACACCCCAGCACATCCAACCACATTAACCCTCCCACCACTACATTAAATTCCCTGCTCCAAGCATCTGCCATCACCTTATCCCCCCCACGGTACCTTTAAAACAGCATTTCACCAACCCTCTTCCACAGCGCCCAATTGGACCAGGCCAGGCTCCAGCTCACCAGCGGACCAAGAAAGGGATGGTGTCATGTGTGTTGGAGGTAGATGAGCTGATGTTGGGAAGGGGTTTTTATGTGTATGTGTGTGTGTGTGGGGGGGGGGGGGGGGGCAGTACGGAGGGCAGAAAGGTCGGAAGAATGGCTGCAGGACTTATTTTCCAAATGCTGTGATGTTCACTACGACGTGTTCTTTGTCAACTTGGGTTTATTGGCTTGTTTATTCTCTTTTTTTTAGTATTCATGGCAATTCATTCTGTACTCTGGAAAGGTCCTGCTGTCTGCCCTCCACAAAAGGGTACACCCTCACCCCACAATTTATAGTCAAACACACAGATGTAAAGTGTAGAAAAAATTACTGCACTATCTAGAAGAGAAAGCGGCTACATATGAATGTGACAAAATTCATGAATGGAAGTGGGTGTAAATGTAGCACTAGATTTACACCCACAAACACACAGATGAGTCATCAGTGAAGAGATATACAGAATATATTAACTCATATTCACTCACTGTCCAGGAGATTGCTAGTCACTTCAAAAACAAGATTGATACAATCCATGATGAAATCTTCACTCTACAGATATCTCCCCCAGTTAAGACCCCATGTCAACAGGTACAACTGACACTCCCCTTATTCAAATCTGCTACTACAGATGAAGTTGCTAAACTCCGTTCTATCGCCCACCTAACCACCTGTCCCCTGGACCCCATTCCCTTTCAAATGCTACGGTCACCCTCTGACTCCATCCTACACTCTCTTACCCACATCTTCAATCTCTCCCTCACCTCTGGCATCTTCCCCAATGCTCTAAAACACGCACTGGTCACCGAGAGAAAATTTAAAGTGTGGGTGTGGCGTTGTTCTAATTGAGAAAACAAAGTGAAAAAACAAAGTGAAAATAAATTGGAATAGATATATGAAATTCCAAAATACTACTGTTTTATTAAGCAATAGTCACTTATCTCACCCATCCCCCACCTCCCTTGTCCCTCCCTCACCCCCTCACCCCCCCCCCCCTTTTTCACGTTGTTTTTGAATATATTCACCAATGTATGCCATGCTAAACTTGTATCATAGTGGAACACATTATTTTTACACATGGTAGTAATATTCACCTATTTAGATAGCCTGTAAGTACAATTTCATTTTATTTTATATTTTTTATCTGTTATTTTATTATCATATTTTTTATTATCATTTTGGGTTCGCCTGCATTATCTGGTATTTACCTCTGAGAAACAGATCCAAACAATTTCTTTTTCACTCACGATTGAATACATCATGGTACTATAGAACCCTATATACGTTACAGGATTATAGGAATTTCATATATCTATTCCAATTTATTTTCACTTTCTTTTTTCACTTTGTTTTCTCAATTAGAACAGCGCCACACCCACACTTTAAATTTTCTCTCATCCAGCGTCTGCCACTTTGGTGGCGATCGCATCTGTGGAGGCAGCAGTTTTAAACTAAATTTTTACCCATCTCCCTTGCGTGGGTTCACCACTGTTTTCCCCACGCACTGGTCACCCCCATACTTAAAAAGCCGTCCTTGGACCCTACCAATCTTAACAACCTACACCCTATCTCCTTGCTCCCCTTTTCCACTAAACTCCTTGAACGCCTGGTTTACAACCAAATGAGTGACCACCTTATTAAGAATAACCTTCTTGATCCTCTCCAATCTGGATTTCGCCCTCAACATTTCACAGAAACTGCTCTTTTAAAAATCACAAATGACCTGCTATCTGCAAAAACCAACGGACACATTTCTGTACTCCTACTTCTGGACCTTTCAGCTGCCTTTGACACGGTTGACCACCCCCTCCTCCTCAAAAAAACTTTACTCCCTCGGTCTCCGTGACTGTGCTCTTCAGTGGCTCTCATCCTACCTATCCCATTGCACCTTCAGTGTCACTTGCAATTCTACTTCCTCCACTCCTCTTCCCTTCTCCGTCGGGGTCCCCCAAGGTTCTGTTCTTGGGCCTCTTTTATTTTCAACCTACACCTCTTCCCTGGGTCAGCTGATACCCTCTCATAGCTTTCAATATCATTTCTACGCTGACGACACACAAATCTATCTCTCCACCCCCAACTCGCTCCATCAGTCTCCTCACGCATCACTAACTTACTAACTGACATATCTGTATGGATGTCACACCAATTCCTCAAACTCAACTTGTCCAAAACTGAGCTTATCATATTTCCTCCCCCACGTGCCTCTTCCCCTGTTTTATCTGTCAAGTGCAATGGCACAACCATCCACCCATCCCCACATGTCAGGGTGCTAGGTGTTATCCTGGACTCTGAACTCTCCTTTAGGCCCCACATCCAATCACTTTCCAAAGCTTACCGCCTCAACCTCTGCAACATCTCTAAACTACATCCCTTTCTAACCAATGAAACCACAAAGCTCCTGATTCACTCCCTGGTTATCTCTCGCCTTGACTACTGCAACTCACTACTCATTGGCTTACCTTTAAATAGACTATCCCCCTTCAGTCCATCATGAATGCTGCTGCCAGACTCATCCACCTTACAAACCGCTCAGTGTCTGCTACCCCTCTCTGCCAATCCCTCCATTGGCTGCCACTCACCCAACAAATGAAATTAAAAATAATAATGATAAGTTACAATGCCATCCACAACTCTGCCCCCAGTTACATCACTAGCCTAGTCTCAAAATACCAACCTAATCGCCCTCTTCGTTCCTCCCAAGACCTCCTGCTCTCTAGTTCCCTCATCACCTCCTCTCATATCCGCCTCCAGGACTTCTCCCGAGCCCCGCCCATCCTCTTGAATTGCCTACCCAAATCTGTCAGACTGTCTCCAAATTTATCCACTTTTAGGCGATCCCTGAAAACTTTCCTCTTCAGAGAAGCCTATTCTGCCTCCATCTAACAACTGCACTATTTTCTCCATTAGCTCATCCCCCACAGCTATTACCCCTTTGTATAACTTGACCCTCCCTCCTAGATTGTAAGCTGTAACGAGCAGGGCTCTCCGATTCCTCCTGTATTGAATTGTATTGTTATTGTACTGTCTGCCCTAATGTTGTAAAGCACTGCGTAAACTGTCGGCGCTATATAAATCCTGCATAATAATAATAATAATATATTGTAGTCCCAAAATGGTCTGTCTACAAGCTCTTTTTAGCCACTGTAACAATGTAAAATATGCCATACCTAGAATTTTTCATTAAAAAATATATTTTTTCCTTTTCAGGTGAGCTCTGATGAAGAGGAAGTGTGTGAACCTCCCAAAATGCATTAATGATTTTATATTATTGACCATCCAATAAAATATCTAAAATCTATTACAATTGGTGTAGCGCCCATGGCTCACTTAACATACAGTATCTGGATATTTCTGAAGACCCCTTTCTCTATTTGGAGGTGCTTTTGTCACATGGGAGCTGCCTTACCAAAGCCACAATCTTAGACATTAATAGAAGGAGATCTATCACCTTTTATGCATGAACTCCAAGTGCAGAAATCCAGCTGTTTTTCTTAGATCAGTTGGGGGATAGCTTGGGTCACATTTTTAAGATTTAAACTTTTTTCTTTTTTTTTTTTATAAATGCATATCCTGCCTTTGTAATGATGACATTTTCCATCTATTCTGATGCAGGACTATTGTGACCTCTGATGTCCTTTCAATGAACCTAGCTGCCTTCCTTTCGATTTAAAAAAAGATTTAGGTTTGTATGAAGGAACAAAAGTAAAACATTGCAATGCATAACAAAGGTAGCAATAGATGCAAACCTATAAATAACCTATACTGTGCCATGCAAACAAATTCAAACACTGCGATACCCGCCAATCAAAAAAGGCCTCACAAACTCCCAAGTACACCAACCTTAAATCTTATCTAAACTCAATAACAAAAATGTAACATATTGCCGAATACCAGCAATAGGTGTGGTGGCTGCATTCGTTTTCATTTCTTTTTCAGGCTCTTCCTTTATTTCCTCTTGGTTAACTTTTTAGTAACATACTGCATGTCCCAGGGTAAAAAACACTCACTGTAGTATATGTCAAAGAACAACAAACAAACATTCCTAACTTATTACCAGCCAGCCTCTAATAAACTGAATTAACCTTGTCTAATAGAAGCACAAAAAATCTGCGCTTATGGAAAGGAGAACTGCAGCCCCCCTAATTGAGAACACCACCTGAGTGGGGTCCTAAAACATAAAAAAAACTCTATTCAGTGGAATGGCGCTGTTCAAATAATAAATATAAACTATATATGAATCCAATCCACTATTATGAATGTTACCAGCTCTACGTATGAAGTGAAACAGTGTTACAGGTATATATAAAAATCTGCACACAAAAAACAAAATATTAAATAAAATATATGATAAGGATATGAGAATAATATGTGTGTATACACAACCTTGGTCAACTCAAAAGATTAAAAATGGCATATAAACATGATGCAAATAAGCTTCATAAAAAATTAGTAAAAATAATAAGTGTTAGGTGCAACATAACACAATAACTTCAAAGATAGGAGTGTAATGGAAATTTGTAAGTTCTGTATATAATTGTATTGTATTTTGTATGTATTGCACACTGCCCTCACTGTGCACACGGCACTAATAATGTTTTCAGTACATGTTTACATTCTTTCGAGTCCTGATTAGAATAAGCCTGCCTATGTAACGCCCCTTGTTACAATAAATGTACAATTGTAATAATAATGTGATACCTACGTAATCATGTGCATAAAAACCTTCAATTGCGTCATAATAAAGCAGAACAGTAATTTGGAAAGATGCTGAGCGTATCTTTTGTGTCTGTTCCCTACTGCAGTAGTTATTATTAATTTGGAACCACTAATCAATATGAGGATAGGAGTTGCCTATCATCAATTTAACCGAGTCAGCATGGCGAGCTTTGCCTTAGGAGGGGATTCCAGGTGACCCTGAGTATCCGAAACGAGGAGCTTGAGACGATCCGGGAATTTCTGATAATCAGCCGGCTGAGGTAAGCCTTTTGCTTACATTTGAGTTATCAGACTTCCTTGATCGGTAAGGCATTTTCGGGACAAAGGGTACCTATTTTACTCCCCTTAATCGAACTGTATTGATTGGTGGTTATATGTTATGTTGTCCCTGTCTATTGTCCATTGGAGTGCTATAGATAAGAAAGGGAAGAATAGTGCTGTTCACAGGTATATGTAGTAAATCTGCTAGATAAAGTAATTTAGAGGCAAGAGGGTATAGGCACACATAGAGAAGAGAGAAGACTGGCCAGTCATTATGGGCATTGAATTAAGTAAGGGAATGAAGGGTAAGAGACCCTCAAAAATGCCCAGTGCAAGAGGAGCGCTATATATGAACCAAAGGTGCGGTTCCGCCTATACTGAGCCCCTAGATTAATGGTTAAAGTGGACAGGGATCCACAATGGGTAACTGGGTTACCAAAGGTCATAGGGACTAAGAATCATGCAGAGTAAACAGCTAGAGAAACAGCTATGTGAGCAGGATGGATCAAGGGTGACATTACCACTAGACAGAAAGGGACGTTTTCATGTTAAGTTGTGGGATGAATTTGGGATCAGGCACTACAACTAGTAAAAGTCAGAAACAGAGAAATGAGAGGTAAAACAGAATACTTTATATGTTGTCAGAGAGGGAAGATGGGATGAGCACTCTGGCTGCCCATCTGATCATAGAAGCTAGATATAAAAGATATCTGAACAAAATAAGGAAAGCAGAATTTATGCAGGGAAATATTAAAGAGTTAAAAGAAGGTGAGAGAATGATATGCATGTGTTGTGTACAAATGGGAAAATGTAAGCGATTTTAGAGAGATATTGGTGTGTGTGCGAATGCTGGGACCTTTAGTTCTATTGCTTGTGTGTGTCATGTACGCAGATGTGACCCCCTCCTTTGTGCTCTCATGAAAGAAATGTGGCTGGGATGAGAGGTTAGTGATAAGCTGGAAGGACACCATGCCAATTTCTGTTTTTTAGACAAAACATTTATAACAAAATGTGCCGGGTTAACGAATCTAATGGTAAACAATGTGATCACAATTATTTTTAATCTGTTTTCCAGACATGGTAAAATGAAGGTTACATTTAACCGTGTATTACACAAATTGAATATCCTTTGATAGTGGATTTAAAAAGGGAAATTAAGTAAAATTAAGTAATAATGAGTATTAATTTCTAATATGAGTTTAACAATTATATAGATATATTGAAACTGGTTTAGACAACCTTTGGTTGGAAATGAAATCCAGGTTATTGGGGAAATTTGTAAAAATTGGATTAGTTTAGATTAAGATAACAAGTCTGTAATTTTACATTTATACAATAAGCCCTTATTGAGAGAAAAAATGATTAAGATGAGGTTGTTATTTTGAATAAAGCTGCCATAATATTTAACAAAGCCAAGATGGATGGAATACATAAGAAGTTTTTCTACAAAAATGATATTGTAAGGTTTTTGATGATAACTTGATGTGCGTTCCATGATGTGAGAGTAATAATAAATAAAATACTAGAAAAGGTACAATTTCTGGGGAAATTGTGAAAAGTGTTCTTGCCTCTACAACTGGAGTGGGCGGAGTAACTGGGTGGGGTGGAGTGGCTTGAGTAACTGTGAAAAGTGTTAAAAAGCTTAATATTTTAAAAAGTATAAATAGTAGTAAAAAAGTTCCATCATTCGCTGAAAGAGCTGAACATTTTTTTCAAAAGTAATTTTTTTTTTCAAAAATGAATTTTTTTTAATCAAAAATGATTTTTTTTTCTTCAAAAATGATTTTTTTTTTTCAAAAGTAATTTTTTTTTTCAAAGGTAATTTTTTTATTTCAAAAATAATTTTTTTTTCGAAATTATTATTTTTTTTAAAGTAATTTTTTTTTCAAAAATAATTTTTTTTTTTAAAAGTAATTTTTTTTTCAAAAATATTTTTTTTTTCAAAAATATTTTTTTCTTCAAAAATATTTTTTTTTTTTTCAAAAATGATTTTTTTTTTTTCAAAAATTATTTTTTTACTTTTTTCAAAAATTTTTTTTTTTTTCAAAAATATTTTTTTTTTTACATGGGGCGGTCATAATGTTTTGGCTGATCATGGGGTGGTCATAATGTTTTGGCTGATCATGGGGTTGTCAGCTTTTGTCACTTAACACTCTAGTTTTGAACATTTCGCCATTCATTCCTATGGGACCAATTTCGCCGCAAAAACGTCATTTCGTGGACCATTCGGCAAAATATTCCACAAAGTAATAACACACCAATCGGGAACAATCCGCTCGTTTCGGTATATTATTTGCCTCTGTAGTGTGAAAACTGTGGGAGGAGTCTACAAGCGTTATCAAGTCTAGCAGATGAAGTCACATGCATTTGGAGTGTCTCAGCATCTTGTGTTTACAACCACTGTTTCCTAGCAACGCTCATGCCCTGTTTATGCTTCCCAAATACTGCTTCATCAAAACTGCCCCATCAGAATTACCCCATCAAAACTGCCCCATCATATTCCTCTATTATAAATCAGTACATGGTGTGTCTGTCCCCTCCCCCGGGCTCTGTAATCAGCTGAGATGCTCCAGCCACCTTCCCCCCTGTGTATAACAGAAGCTTTGGTAACCATGGCAACAAAACAAACACTAACAGTACACTCTGATTAATGGCTAAAATTTCCTGAAATGACCTCTAAACAAATGGCCGTATTTTAAAAACTATACATCCTACAGCGAAGATCTTTATATTGTGAGAATCACAAGACCCAGACCTAGATTTTGATGTATACTATGTCTCTGAAATATTAAAAATGAAGGCACGGTCGCAGTTTAGAAATTGCCCTTCAAATTTGAAGGGGCTAGAGTGTAGTTTCAATGAATGTCAATGGACGGCGTGAGTTGCAAACAAATGGTCATATTGTGAAAACTATCAGGACTATGGCTTAGCCGTGGACATGTTTAGTGGAAGCAGGGGTAGCTGAACGTTTTGATATAAGATTTGTGTAGGTGGGCTTGAAAATGAGGGAGTGGCGGCAGTTTAGAAATCATGTTCTGATTTTCCAGCTTTTGTCACCTCCCACTCTAGTTTCCCCATTCATTCCTATGGGACCAATTTCGCCGCAAAAACGACGATATTTCGTGAACCATTCGGCGAAACGTTCCACAAAGTAATAGCACACCATTCGGGAACAATCCGCACGTTTCGGTATATTACTTGTCTATGTAGTGTAAAAACTGTGGGAGGAGTTAGGGTGGTAAATTTGGCTATAATAATAATAAGAACTAGAAAAGGTACAATTTCTGGGGAAATTGTGAAAAGTGTTCTTGCCTCTACAACTGGAGTGGGTGGAGTAACTGGGGGGAGTGCCTGGAGTAACTGTTGTGTGGTTGGAGTAACTGTGGAAAGGTTGAACTGGGCAGATGGGCAGAGTAACTGTGTGGAGTGTTTGTAGTGAGTAAAGATAGTAAACATTACACTAACCAATTGATTGATCAAATTTAAAAAGTGCACAAGTGCTAATGATGTAGAAGGTAGAAATATCGGTAAATGACTTTGTCGGACACAGACTTAAGGGTTACCAGGATTTATTCCGCCCCAGCCAAAGCATAGCACCTGACGGACTCTCGTCCCAAAATCAAGTGTGTCAAAAACAGTTTACACAGTGTACATATAATTTCAATATATTGCATCACAAGCGAACTGGCGGTATATTTCCGTTATACATTAACATTAACATTAACATTTTGAACAGTCAACTTTTTGAACTTTTTGGATACAAGGCAATTCATTAAAGCATATACTTTAAACCCTTACAAATTTTCAGTTTCTCTGCAGTTTTGCTCCTTGCTGTTTCTTTGTCTTACTAATCAGCAAGCAGGCTATAGCACAGGAAGGAGAGGGTGAGTGTGATGAGGACAGTGTGATAGGGCGAGCTGACGTGCTGCATCTACCGTCTGTAGGACGGGTGATCGTTTTAGCCAGCCGGCTTCTTATGCTTATTTGAATCTGCTACACTGTAAGTGTTATTTTAATTCTTTTAATAAACCTCAAAACCAGGATTACGCTATGTTGTTTCCCTCTCTTTTCCCGGGGTACCCCTAAATGAGAACAACCCCCCAGCTAGGAGTCTTTTATTAATCTCCATGATAAGAGTGATTTCCTGTGACTTGGTGGACTAGTGGTATCATCACCCTTTGGCTGTATGAAGTGGCATATGTCGTTTCCTAGAAGCCCATCCAATGAAAGGCCCTGACCGGGTTAAGGTCGCAAGCCCCCTTGTGCTTGCCGTTTGGTAAGCGCGCATTTTATTTTCAGCTACCACCGTGGTGCGGTGGAGGAATTTTTTCTATTTTACATTTCCTGCTTTAAAAAAATGGGGTCTGAGCCTATGTATTTTCACAACATTTATTTGGACTTTATTCACTGTGTTAGGACTGTCCAGTGAACACTTATTGATTTAGGTTTCAAGAACTGTGTTAGTTATTTAATTTGGGTTCTAACCAATTAGTCCTATTCAACACTGGTACTAGTATTTACTCCTATTTACAGCGCTGCTATATTTGTTATATTGTTGTATTAGTGTGTGTATCTCACATAGAGTGGCTGCTTTTGTTATTATGTAGTTTTTTGTAATTTTTTTTCACTAAGTTATTTTCATCACTATTTTGGTTATCCCCTATTTGGTCATTCACAATATTTCACGAACAGGTACCCTTTTTGGGTGCACTACAGCGCGGTATTCCTCTTACTATATGATGAGGACAGATGTCTGTGATGGATGGGGGGGAGTAAGTGAGTTCAGTGTCTAACAAGTACACCGAACATGAAATATAGAGAATGATGTTTAGCTAATTGTAAATGGTCCCACATAACTATGGCCACGTAAACTGACCCTCATTGCCACTTTATCTGTTTGATGACCACTGTCTCACAACCACTGTTTCCTGGCAACACTCATGCCCTGTTTATGCAGGCTCTAAGCGTGTTCACAACCACTGCTCAAAACACAATACACAGGATAATGGTAGCTGTAATAACTGTGCAGTACTCCTGACTGGAGACACTGCTGCACCCTGGAGATGTAAATGTGATCCAACAGTGTGTTTTTTTCTGTGGTGGCTGCCCAGACCAGTTGAGTATATCCTCTTGAGTGAAGAAGGTCAGATATTGGCTTCTTTTCTCTGCACAGAAAATCTTCATTGAAATCTCCACAGAGTATTATAGGTTGGCAATCCATTATTTCCAAAGATTCCAAGAGGCCCAGCAGGTTAGTAAGGAATTGGCCAATACTGTAATCCGGTGGCCTGTAAACGACAGCGATCAAAGCTTGTACAGGGGACTCCAGTTTGACAACCAAGAACTCCAAGTCAGTCACATTGTGATGATACTGCTTTTCATAGGCCTTGAAATGGTTTCTGACATACAAGGCGACACCTCCGCCACTTTTACTTGCAATGTCAGGAAGGTTTGTGTACGAGAGGTGTCTGTTGCGTTTGAACAGGTTGTAGCCCTCCAGCTGGAGACTTTCAGCAACAGAAGAGCCTGAGAGATGAGTTTCAGTGAAACATAAAACATCTCCAAGTGTCAACTCATGGTGAGATTTGATATCTTCAATGTGAGCTGGTAATCCTTCCGTGTTGTGATGGATAATTGTTAATGTTTGCTGTTTGTCTGTTGTCTGTAGAAACTTTAAGAGGGGCATAACACTTTCCAGTGATGCATTCTTCATTGAATCCAGGGAAGCTGTGATTTCAGGATCAGCAAAGATCTTCTTCTCATCAAAGTCGGTTATGTACAGTCCTTGTAGTGTAGCCGTTCTACTCAGAGCAACATAGGCCATTCCCGGTTGGAAGACCCGTTTCAATGAGACCACTGCCGACTGTATCGACATCCCCTGACACTTATGAATCGTACATCCAAAAGCCAACTTCAGGGGGAACTGCCTGCGAACAACTCCTTTCTGTCTCAGGTTTTCCTCTACCCTTTCTATGTACACCAAGTTGTCAGCATCACAAGACGACTTGTTACGGTATCTCTGTCCTGCATTTGGATTGTCCAGCACAAGCCCAAGCTTGTTTACCGTAGTAGCACCATTCTCAGTCTGGATGATTATTCTTGCAATCTTGCCAAATGTCCCGTTAACAAGCCCGTCTTCTACATCAATGTTTCTTGTGACCATGATACGGGCACCTTCAGCTGCTTGCAGTGTGTCAATCAGATTGTCTTTGTGTCCTTTGAAAGGTTGGTGTTGCCTCAGCATCACTCCTGTCTTAGGGTCTTTTCTGTAATCGTCGGCATCTATGTTGGTGACGTTTGAATGGAGAACAGACACAGTTGCAGCATTATGTTTGTGAACCTCTTTGTTGGTGGCAAATATGTGTAGCACGTCATTAGGGCAGTGGGTGGGATCTGTAAAAGCCTGAGCAAGCAGAGCTTTGTCATCATTGCTTAAGGTGCCAGTCTTCTGCTTGACTCTGATTCTATTCAAAAGCTCAGCAAATGAAATGTCTTCCTTCTGTCGCATGATCTCTGTCAGCGTGATCATCTGAAAGTTGTCTTTCCAGACGTCATTGGTATTTTCCTCAAACACGCAGAGTGGCTTACTTTTTCCCAGCGGGGGGACCTGGTAAAAGTCTCCTACTGCTAGTACTGACATACCACCAAAAGGTTTCTTACTGCCTTTGATTTGCTGTAATCTCCAGTTGATGTAGGCAAACAGGGGCTTTGAAATCATTGACACCTCGTCAATAACAATGATCTCCGCATTTGACAGCTGTGCCCTCACTTCATCTATTAGGTTTCCAAGTCCTTGGTAGGGTGGCTTCAAGCTTCTTGGCAACTTCAGCAGAGAATGCAATGTGTTGCCTGAAATGTTGAAAGCTGCTGTTCCTGTAAATGCAGTTAGTAAAACGCTGGGCATGGATATGTCTGCTTCCTCACGTAGTCTGGTAAGTTTACAGAGTATCTTTGTCGCCTCAGCATAGATGCACTTTATCAGGTGTGATTTGCCTGTCCCTGCACCACCAGTGACAAAGTAATAGAATGGGTCAGGATTTAGGCCACGCACACGGTTAGTGCACCAGTCACAAACTGAGTAGAATGTCTGAGCTTGTGTCCGGTTAAGGTTTCTGTACATTTTCCGAAGGAAATCAGGGCACATTTGTGGGGCTTTCACAGTAAGCGCAATTCCACCTGTTTGTTTGTGACGTGTATACTCCGGAACATTATCTTGTTCATTCTCATGAAGTGGCTCCCCTTCTTTGCGTTCCTCTACACATTCCAACCTATCCAACTCAGCTTCTGGGGCAAAGGTGTTCCAAGCATCTTCAACAGGTCCGTTTTTTACAAAGTCATCCAAGACTTGTTCCACAATTTTGTTGTGTTGTTCGAACTTCTTTTGGTTGCTGGTAACAATTGCAGACACTGCTTGGATTGCTTCTTCTCCTGGTAAGCTCACACAGGCGCCTTTGTAAAAATCCTGGTGTGTTGGGAACCTTACAGTTTTCAGTGATGACTCTGAACGGTGGGGGAGGTACAGTTTAAGCAGTCTGCTGTAGTAGTTCTCAGGGTCCTTCTCTGAGAAGCGTGCGTACCTGATGATTGCAGGCTTCCCTCTCGTGCGTTTTTGAATCATTCCCATTTCATTCAATAGGCTGACACGCTTGCTGTCTTCCTTTTGCTTGCCATCTTCCTTCTGCTTGCCATAGACAACCCTGTAATGGGATGCAAAGTCTGCCAGACACATGGACTCAAACTCTGGTGTTTCAGGTCTGGCTCTGTATTTGTCGACAAAACTCGTCATCCACACATTAAGAGAATCGGCTGGTTTGTTCTGCAATGCACTGAGCGGGAGACTCATTTTCAGTGCGTTGTCACCAGTTGGCAGAAAAACAACCTCACGTGAGCAAGACTTCATTTTCAGGCTGCACGTACGGGCCACAGACTCCTGGGCGCTGACCTCTCTGTGTTTTGAATAAGCCTGAAGAACCTCTTTCATTTCTTCTCGTTCTGTCGCTGTTTCTGGGCTCATTTCTTTGACTATTGTTTTGAGATAGTCACTCAGCTCCCGTTCTGGCTTGGATATGTAGGACAACATGTACATGATGCAACCATACTCATCAAGAATGTACTGGATGTCCATGTTGGCGTTCCAGGCCGTCAGCAAATGTGGATTATAGTTGTTCACCCAGCAGTCCTTGACATCACGCTTCATTAGAATCACGCTTGAGGAGGTCAATGCCTGAATGTAGGAGTTGTACTGATTCAAAGTCATATCACACTGTGCCAGTAGCTGTGACATGTCTTCAAGCTGCACTTTTGGGTTATTAAGCAAATCCCAGACTGGTTTCAGTTTGTTTTTGGCTGCTTGTGGTTTCATTGCACAATCTCCTTGTTCTTCTGGCATCGGGTAAGTTATCCTCGTTTTTCTAATAGGTGGCTTTGGAAATCCAAATCTGCATACTCTGTTACCTTTCTTGCATGATTTTGAATGAGATCTGCTGTGCATTTGAAGTTCTGTTACAAATCTGTGAAGTAAGGCCTGTTTGGCTTCATCAGGCAGCTGGCATGAGATGTTATGATCTATAAAGGCACACACCTTGTCATCACTGTCTTGTCCAAATATAGGAGCTCCTGCTACCCAACAGAGGCAATGTATATGAGGGCTCCCTCTCGCCTGAAATTCAACCCGGTAAAAGTAATCGATAACTTCACCAATTGGCTGTGCAGGACCCAACAGCAGCTCTCGCATCAGAGCATCAACCCGTTTGTCAAACATGCGCATGGTGGTCACTGGGTTGCCTCGAAGAATGTCACACTTTTCAGCCCAGTCTAGCCCCGCAAAATCCACCTTTTGACCTTGTTGTGCCTTTATTGCCGTTATTACCTCTGGCCATCTGAATTCTGCAGCAGAGAAGGTAAGAAAAAAATGTTGGCTTACCCAATTGTCTGACCATGGCTAGCAAATTCTTCAGATTTTTATCCCAGTAAGCTGGACTCCCTCTCAGTGGTTGCATGAACCTTGTGGCATCTCGGTTTCGCACCAACCTCTCAACCTCACACTTGTCCTGTAGCAGCTTGTTGGATATTTTCCGTCCATCCCTGGTATTAGGTTTTCCTTTCCTTAACTGGATGGACATGCTGCTTTTGGCCATGTGTGTTTCTGTGACAAACTGCGCAAAGAAGAGGTAGCTTGTGTCTCTTGCAAAACGAGTATCAACACAAAAAAGCCTTGCATTGAAATACATGCTCGGGGACAGTTTGACTTGTCTTGCCTGGTCCAATGTATTCTGTCCAGTAGGGAACTGAACAGGGAAAGCCATTGCCTCAAGCCTAGGAACTTTAAAGAAGCTGACAGGTGTGTTTCCTTGTGCAGGTGCAATGCTGAATATTCCATCACCGTGTGTCAGTGCTTCCTCTCCAAGGTCAGATGGCTGCAAACAACTGTCTAGGCCAATTCCAGGTCTTAGTGTATCCTTCTCATCCTCTGCATTGGGAGGTTGTTGGTCATGGCCTTCCTGTTGCTCAGAAGCAGCCGGTAAACATGCAGACTGTACCTCTGATGGATCACAATTTTCGATGCGTTCAAGTATCTCCATCATTTCAGTTTCGTCACAACTGTCGAGTTCCATCCCATCATCATTATCATCATCATCAGCGATTGTCTCATCCACTCTAATTGAAATGTCACTGTAGTCGGGGTGTGTGTCAATGAGTTTTGACAGACCTGCTACTACATTTCCCATGTTGACATAATGAAACAGCTGGTGGCCTTTGTAAGTCAGACGTCTTTTCAGCTTGACTCTGTGTAACTGGGATTTGCTGTGCGATCTTGGTAGAGTATTGACCGTGGTTTCCACCTCGGATGGCACACACACTACAGCGCCATGTATAGCTGCCTGTCGACCTTTGGGAAGTGTGATGATCTTGGCAAATGGCAGTATTTTGGCCAAAAGTTGTCTTTCCAGCACATTCAAATCGCAGAGCTCTGGGGGAATGGGCGCCAGCTCCATGTTGTTAGCTACAGCGATGGATGATTTGTGTCCTGCTTTTAAATGTAAATCACAGTTGTGACAAATCCATTCTTTGGTCCTTTCATCTGGTACGGTGCATTGTTCAGGTCCTTGACAGTGATTGTTGCACACATGGACATATTTCCCTGTCAAACAGGCAGCAACAATGTGTAGATTCTTCTTGTAATTGCTGTGAATGCAATGTTTCACTTGGTTAGGGAAAAGGGTGCGATGACACATCGTGCACACAAATGTTGGCCCAGCTTTAATGCATTCATGGAAAGTGGATATAGCTGTCTGCATTAGGCTGTTGTCCACTGGTTGACTGCATTCCCGCATGACACGAGTCCATCGTCTGTATTTCATTCTTATTTTGAAGGCACATTGCATCTTATGGGTTATGCGAAAATCTGCTTGAGTTTGACGCTTCATTTTCATGTAACTCATGCAATGTTGCAAGTGACGTTTTCTGAAAGCAGGATCATTATGATATTTTCTGGTGATGTATTGCTTCTGCTTCAACTTGAAATCGACATTTGTGGCATATTTTCTGGTGATGTATTGCTTCTTCTTCAAGTTGTAATCTGCATTTGTCGCATATTTTCTGGTGGTGTACTGCTTCTGTTTCAAGTTGAAATCTGCATTTGTCGCATATTTTCTGGTGATGTATTGCTTCTGCTTCAAGTTGAAATTGGCATCTGTTGCATATTTGCGAATGATATATTGCTTCTGCTTCAACTTAAAATCAGCATCTGCTCTGTATCGGCTGGTGATGTATGTCCTTTTCTTATTGGTGACAGACATCTTTGTAGCCTTGAAATCACGCCTTCTTTCATTTCTGTGTCTTGTCTTCAGTTTTTGTCGTCTCTGTGCATTTAATTTGGACAATGCCTTACTGTCCTTCCATATGCCCTGTGAGGATTTCGCATCAACTGACCGTGGAGAATGCTTGCTGGCTGGGAATCCAGTGTGTGTTACATCTTTGGTCATCTGTGTCACTTTGTTCTCCACATGCTTTGCATTATGTGGTTTGTCAGATTGCACCAGTGGGGACAGCAAACCATCTGACAGACGTCTTGCACGATGAAATGAGACTGGCATGAAGTCATACTGCAGTCCATCAATAGGGCCTCTGGTGTCTGTAAGGAGCAATTCATACAACTTATAAATCCTTGCCCCCATATCACTCAAATGTGTAAAAGTGATCATAACAGCTTTTCCTTTTCCAGTGGCAGGAAGTCCATCCTTATTTCGACTATGAGAATCAAACAGTCCATATCTCCCAGACTTGTCTCTGAACAATGCAATGCAATATGGCACTACTATAAAAAGTGCATGTGTAACATCTGCATTGAGGCACTGAAGTCTTGTGGAGAGGTCAACAAACCAACCTTGGTTGTCACCGTCTACCGTGTCTCTCATACATCCCGATAACACTGGAGATTTAACAACGTTATACTCATATTTGTCAGTGTTGACTCTGAGGGGCACTTCTTCCATTGTCAAGTGTTGATGCTGATAGACATTTCTTTGTTTTAGCTGTTTTATTGTTGAGCCATACAAGCTGTTGCCCTTCTTCAGTATTTGATCAAGATCACCCTTTCTCACATCATCAAGCTCACTGTGGTATGCCAAAAATGTCAGAGCCATGCATGTACACTGTTTGTTCCTTAACCTTCCATAGCCATGATGACCCTGATGAAATGATGCCTGCACAGAAATCTCACTTGGTACACATGGTTCTTGCATGCCATGGTTTTCAGAAGTGCCCATCACACTGTCACTGTGCTCTTGAACTTGACACTGAGTTGAACATGAAAATGACACCACAGGTTCACTATGTACCTCCTGGGCACATTCACTGTCACAAACCTCCATATCCACTATGCTGCTGTGGGGCTCCGGATCCAGTTTAGTCCAGCGTATCTTTGCAGCTTTAGATCTCTTTCCTTTAGATGGCATGATGATATTTGTGGAAGGAGCTATAATTCTCCTCAGAGCTTTGTTCGAAGAGCTATAATTCCCCTCAGAGTTGTGTTGGAGGAGGAGCTATAATTCGCCTCAGAGCTGTGTGGGAGGAGCTATAACTCCCCTCTGAGCTGTGTGGGAGGAGCAATAATGCTATAATTCCCCTCAGAGCTGTGTGAGAGGAGATACAATTCCCCTTAGTGTTGTGTGGGAGGAGCTATAATTCCCCTTAGAGCTGTGTGGGAGAAGCTATATTTCCCCTCAGAGCTGTGTGGGAGAAGCTACATTTCCCATCAGAGTTGTGTGGGAGAAGCTATAATTCCCCTCAGAGCTGTTTCAAAGGAGCTATAATTCCCCTCACAGCGGTGTGGAAGAAACTATAATTCCTCTCAGAGTTGTGTGGGAGGAGCTCTAATTCTCCTCAGCTGTGTGGGAGGAGCTATAATGCTAAGCTGTAATTCCCCTCAGAGCTGTGTAGGAGGAGCTATAATTCCCCTCACAGCGGTGTGGGAGAAACTATAATTCCCCTCAGAGTTGTGTGGGAGGAGCTATAATGCTAAGCTATAATGCTATAATTCCCCTTTGAGCTGTGTGGGAGGAGCTATAATTCCCCTCAAAGCTGTATTGGAGGAGCTATAACTTCCCTCCAAGCTGTGTGGGAGGAGCTATAATGCTATAATTGTCCTTAGAGCTGTGTGAGAGGAGCTATAATTCCCCTCAGAGCTTTGTGATTTTTTTTTTCAAAAATGATTTTGTTTTTTTGTTTTTTCAAAAATGATTTTGTTTTTTCAAAAATGATTTTTTTAAATGATTTTTTTTTCAAAAATGAAATTTTTTTTTTCAAAAATGAATTTTGTTTTTTTCAAAAATGATTTTTTTTTAAATTTTTTTTTTCAAAAGTAATTTTTTTTTCAAAAATATTTTTTTTTCAAAAATATTTTTTTTTTCAAAAATTAATTTTTATTTTTTTCAAAAATATTTTTTTTTTTACATGGGGCGGTCATAATGTTTTGGCTGATCACGGGGTGGTCATAATGTTTTGGCTGATCATGGGGTTGTCAGTTTTGTCACCTCCCACTCTAGTTTTGAACATTTCGCCATTCATTCCTATGGGACCAATTTTGCCGCAAAAACGACGATATTTCGTGGACCATTCGGCGAAACATTCCACAAAGTAATAGCACACCAATCGGGAAAAATCCGCACGTTTCGGTATATTACTTGTCTCTGTAGTGTGGAAAATGTGGGAGGAGTCTACAAGCATTATCAAGTCTAGCAGATGAAGTCACATGCATTTGGGGTGTCTCAGCATCTTGTGTTTACAACCACTGTTTCCTAGCAACGCTCATGCCCTGTTTATGCTTCCCAAATACTACTTCATCAAAACTGCCCCATCAGAATTACCCCATCAAAACTGCCCCATCATATTCCTCTATTATAAATCAGTACATGGTGTGTCTGTCCCCTCCCCCGGGCTCTGTAATCAGCTGAGATGCTCCAGCCACCTTCCCCCCCTGTGTATAACAGAAGCTTTGGTAACCATGGCAACAAAACAAACACTAACAGTACACTCTGATTAATGGCTAAAATTTCCTGAAATGACCTCTAAACAAATGGCCGTATTTTAAAAACTATACATCCTACAGCGAAGATCTTTATATTGTGAGAATCACAAGACCCAGACCTAGATTTTGATGTATAGTATGTCTGTGAAATATTAAAAATGAAGGCACGGTCGCAGTTTAGAAATTGCCCTTCAAATTTGGAGGGGGCTAGAGTGTAGTTTCAATGAATGTCAATGGACGGCGTGAGTTACAAACAAATGGTCATATTGTGAAAACTATCAGGACTATGGCTTAGCCGTGGACATGTTTAGTGGCAGCAGGGATAGCTGAACGTTTTGATATAAGATTTGTGTAGGTGGGCTTGAAAATGAGGGAGTGGCGGCAGTTTAGAAATCATGTTCTGATTTTTCAGCTTTTGTCATCTCCCACTCTAGTTTCCCCATTCATTCCTATGGGACCAATTTCGCCGCAAAAATGACGATATTTTGTGAACCATTCGGCGAAACGTTCCACAAAGTAATAGCACATTCGGGAACAATCCGCACGTTTTGGTATATTACTTGTCTATGTAGTGTAAAAACTGTGGGAGGAGTTAGGGTGGTAAATTTGGCTATAATAATAAGAATAATATATATGTGAGATAACAGTAAGTGGTCTTGCTATGCAAGAACACTTAAATATAACAGACCCATCACATCAAGTCCACACACCCTGTTAGGATAGATGCCACCTGCAGCCAGTTGTTTTATAGTTTTTGATGCTTTCTGGTCCATCATACAGATTGGTCCTTTTGTTTTTATTTATTTTTATTTTTGAAATCCAAAGCAGAATGTGTGGATTGTGAAATGATGTGCCCCTTTTCCTTGTAAGTACAGTGGTATAAGCAGAAGAATATTTTGGATTTATGGGCATCTCTCTATGACCGCAGGGTATTGTTATCATTTATTATAATATTGCCAGGAAGAAGTTGTCTTTTGAAACATGAAACTGGAGTTCTTACACAAACAGTGTGATAGAAAACCAGCCATTGTAATATATTTATGCAAGCTGGACCCGGTAATAAATGGTTCACCCCGATATATCAGAGCTGTAGCTTTTATGCAAAGGTGCTATTAGACAAAGTTAGATATTGTTTTGGTCAAACATTTAATTTTTAATGGTCCGACATTCTGCGCAGCAAATATACAGCTATCGAAATGTTTGTCTAATGAAAGGTTTAAAATATGAGTTTGTTTATGTACAAATATAACAATGAAAAATGTGTACATTTGAATCCAGCCACCTTATTGCCTCTATTGGAGGAGGCTGGAGACAAAGGAAGACATGTGTGTTAAATTGATGGTGTAGAAATCAGCTGCTGTGAGCCCAGTGCAGGACACACTCCCTGAAGACCCAGATATTACATTTTTTGTAGATTTGAGTATGCAGTTTATCACCCAGAAGGATATTCTGTATTCAAAGTCATTGGATACTTTTTCCCCAGCTCAAGAAGCAGAGCTCCATGTTTTAGCAAAGCCTGTGAGCTATAAAAAGAGTGTATATTTATATAGATATTCGAGATATAGAGAGCTTTTGGTTCCATTTGAAGGGCCAGAAGTTTGTTTTTACTTCGGCAGGTAAACCAACCAAGCATGCCAAGTTAATTTGACTGGCTGTTTTCAGCCTTCCAGGTTCTTGCTGAGGTAGCCATATTAACTTTCACACATGGAAGCAGACAAGGTGACTAAGGATGCTGCATTTACAGCCCCGGACACTTGATGGGTCTGTGCAACTCACAGATTCCACCCTAGTTCTGGCCCAGTATAGCTGGGATTAATAATTCAACTTTAAGGACCCCAGAACGAGAAGAACAAGTGGTCCACAGGGGGCAACTTCTTATGAAACAGGACTTTGGAAAAGGTGATCATTTATGTCTGCCAGCCACTCTTTTCCCTCCAGCTTGACACATGGACTGTGTCATCAGTCACAAACAGTTATGGCTGCCTTAGTAAATGAGCGTGGGATAGAGCCAGGGTTCACCACAGTTGTTTTACTAACATACCACTTCTTGTTTTACCTGTTACCAAAGGTGTTACCAAAAGCTGAACATCCCTTCCAGAGATTACAAAAAAGATATATCCAGATGCCCAAGTCAGGATCTTACAAGTATGCATTTTGTCTGTATGGACATGTTTTTTGGATGTCCAGTGGCAAATGCCACAGTAAAAAGTGTTATCAGAAGTAGTTTGTAAGTACAGAGGGCAGAAAGTACAGTGAGTAACAGAGGAAATCATTTTTTATAGGAGAGTCCTTACTAGAAGTTTTGAGGTTTTATTTTCACACCCCCTACTGTCTACAATGTAGCAGACAAAGTAGAGTAAGAAACTAGAAAACTTTTGCCTGAATGTTTTCTTATATTTTATGAAGCCCCTAAGGGGGATCTTGGACTCTCTCCCTATGGGATTTGGTTTGGGAGTGTGTTACTCACTTGCTTATATTTTGTCTCAGCAGCTGAAGTCCTCCATTCGGATCTCACAGAGAATGTTGCTGATCTTTTAAGGTTTTTGACAAACTCATTTATGTGTTTTCTCCCCAATTCCAGATCCTAAAAGTTTGGAAGGATCTAAAACTAAAGCCAGGTGACTTGTGGATTGTTAAGAGAGATTTATATATAAGGAAAAGTTTGGAGACTCAGCATCTATTTCATGTACAGTTTTTGCAAAACGTGAAGAAAAAGTCACCTGGATCCACACCAGACACTGCAAAAATGACTTAATTAAAGAAATCTCTGTGTTTGATTTGTTTCCCTCTTGTCATCACAATCTAGGGTACTTTTTGATTCAATTACTTTAATTGTAAGGGATATATATATATATAGATATATATATATATATATATATATATTTGAAAAGTAGTTTAGCTATGTTGAAGTCATATTTTGTCTTTTGTACGTCTTCCATTTTATGTAGAATTGTCTGTGTTTACATATGCTGATAAGTCAGCATGCCAACAATTCAGCTAGAAGGCCATTCTGGCCACAGGAGTGTACAGCCAGTACTCTGTAAATATGTCTTATCAATCATTTGTTTTTCACAATGAAAAGTCATTTTGTAATGAAAAAGTTGCTCAGCTATTATTTTCTCCACAATGGAGTTTTTTGCCTCTTTGGCCCGGACTACCTCCACCTAAGCGTGTGGAGGTTCCAGGTTAAAGGTGATAGCAGGTATGGTTAGTGATCAAAATATTGATCAAAAGAGGGGAGACTGTAATGGAAATTTGTAAGTTCTGTATATAATTGTATTGTATTTTGTATGTATTGCACACTGCCCTCACTGTGCACACAGCACTAATAATGTTTTCAGTACATGTTTACATTCTTTCGAGTCCTGATTAGAATAAGCCTGCCTATGTAACGCCCCTTGTTACGATAAATGTACAATTGTAATATTAATGTGATACCTACATAATCATGTGCATAAAAACCTTCAATTGCGTCATAATAAAGCAGAACAGTAATTTGGAAAGATGCTGAGCGTATCTTTTGTGTCTGTTCCCTACTGCAGTAGTTATTATTAATTTGGAACCACTAATCAATATGAGGATAGGAGTTGCCTATCATCAATTTAACCGAGTCAGGAGTATAATATGTGAACGTAAAAAACCATTATAAAACGTCAACGGCTATTAGTGATCAACTCATCAAAATAAATAATTAAAAAATATATTACATGTATTATAAAAAACATATGAAAGGATAAGTGTTCCGTGCCAAAAAAAAAAAAAAAAAAATATATATATATATATATATATATATATATTTTTTTTTTTATGGTCGTGGCCCTAAGACCGAGACAAATGTGGATCACATAAACACGCGACAAGACTCACAACATAAATAGACCTGAGGTGTGGCTTTTGGTCGTCTGGTAGGTATGGCAAGAAAAGGGGCCATACCCAAGATAAGTAATGGATGATTGTGGAGGAGAATTTGCTGAGAAGTGCTGTAAAAAGGGGAATGGGAGGGAGGGTATCGTGCACTGAAACTGACAAAGAGGAAGGGGAAGTGGTCAGCTTAAATACCCTCCGGGCTCCTCCCATAAATTCAGGCCAGCACACTGGCCTTCTAACTTATGGTCGTGGCCCTAAGACCGAGACAAATGTGGATCACATAAACACGCGACAAGATAAATAGACCTAAGGTGTGGCTTTTGGTCGTCTGGTAGGTATGGCAAGAAAAGGGGCCAAAAATAACCAGGTAGGGAAGTATCTTTATTGCCTCTAACCTCATTGAGTGAGCTTGGAGAAAGGGCCATCTTGAGGGAATATATATCTGGTAAAGCAGGCAGACTTTCACCTGCCTAGCTTCTTGGTCACATGGTCCGGTACTCCTTGCTGAGATGTGGCTGAGGCTGCGCCGATCCAAAGGAATATCCAGAATACCGCCCGGGGTCTAGGCCTAAGTTGACCAGTAGGACCCAAACATGTTTAATAAACTGATTTTCACTCAGGGGGTTGACCTGAAAAGGCAGTAACGGGTTGGAGACTGGCTGGGTAGGTGAAAGAGCAGACGGTCAAAAGATCGTTGCTGGGCACCAGGCGTTGCTGGTTCGAAAGAAGTTTATATCCACTCCGGGTCCGGTTTGTTGCGTTTTCCATAAGATAAAGGACATAGTGGCTTGGATACCGGCCAGGTACAGCCTGATAGGGGTATGAGGGAGAGCCAGCTGTGTGTGGCAATAAGATATAAAGGCTAGGACATGGGTGACGTCATCTACTGTGGTTCCGGGACAAGTGGCAAGGAACCTACGGTAGGTGTACCAGGCCGTGGGATAAGCCTTTAGTGTGTTGCTAGACAGTGAGTGGTTGATGAGCCGGGTTGCATCGGCAAGGTGTGGCTTCAATCCATTGTTAGTTGAGACCAAGGTGGGATAGGAGTGGATGATGGGTCGGCTCCGGGTTCCTGCTGGAAGAATGAGACAAAATTGGAGCGGGACAGTGCATCGGCTGCGGTATTGCACTTGCCAGGGATATGCTTACAGTAACTGTTAAATTTGGTGATGTAGTGACAATTGCAGCAGACTGCGCAGGAAGGACATGACGGGGAGCGACTTGGATCTACCCTTATTAATGATGTCAGCTGTAACCTGGTTGTCTGGTGAAGAGCTCTGTCTGATCTGTCCACGTGTGGCCCCAGACTTGGGCTGCTGCCGCGATGGGGTGCAGCTCGAACAATGACAAAGATCGAGGGAAGCCAGGAATCAGGCAGATTTCCGGGGGCCAAGGTCTGGAAAACCAGTGATGGCCAAAAATTGCAGCAAAGCCAGTGGAGGCTGCAGCATCTGTGACTACCTGGGGCGACTGAGCTGATACTGAGGGAAAAACATTGATATGTCATTCCAGTTGAAGAGGAACTCGTCCCACAAAGCCAAGTCTGCTATTGCTGCTGGGTCTAGTCTGAGGACTTGGTTGGGTCCTGCACTCGGGCAAGAAAGACTAAGAGCCTTGAGATGAACGGCCGCCCCTGAGGAATTGTTCTCATAGCGAAATTGAGCATCCCTATCAAGGACTGCAGCTGTCTTTTAGTACATTCCTGTGACCGGGTAAACTCTTGAATGACCAACCTAACACAAGCTAATTTGTCAGAAGGCAGGCTAGGCTGCATGGCATGCGTATCCAGGACGATGCCTGAGAAACTTATGAAATGTGTTGGGCCTTCCACTATGTGTCCATTGAGATTGTTGAAGACCTCTTAGCTTGTCTAGATCTACCGGGGGGGGGGGGGGGTGTATGTCTAGGTGTTCGATAAGCAGAAAATCGTCCGGATTATGGATAACCCTGTGACATTGGGCCTGGTGTGACAGGTTCAAGTGAGGGATTGGGCAAAACCGTCAGCTTTGTGAGCAAAGTGGCGACAAAAGAGTTCCGTGTCTGTGAGGCTCCAGTCAGAGCTTATCTGGAACTGGGCAAGTCTCGCTGCTGCTTTGGCTGAAAAATGGCCGATGGTCGTAGACGGCAAAACCTCCATATTTGTAAGCAACATCTGTCACTGCATGAAGGTATAAGTCCCGCTCCTCCCTCCTGCTGAGGGTGGCTGAACAAAGTACATCTCTGAACATCCCGAAGGTCAGGGAGAACTCAGTGGCTGACAGCTTACGACTGAGGCTGGGGTCTCTCGACCTGACAACCACTGAGACATCCCCCCAGGCGTATGATTTGTTGTCCGCCAAGTCATGGACTGAGATGAGCAGGGATGCCAAATGACATCTTTTCCCTCCAATATATCCTCCCTGATGCTGGTCGGGACAAGATGAACGGGGAGGACGATAGGTGCAGAGCCTGGTGTACCTGCAGAAGGAGAAGCTGTCATTGGGACCATGACCAGGTCCGGGAGGGCCATGGATGGGCGAACTTTCAAAGGTGTGACTCTGGTCTGGACGTCCGAACTGTTGCGGCTAAGGGGGAGACCAAAGAGTGCAGCTGGGCCCCATGGATGGATTGTAGGGATGCCTGTTGGGCCCAGCTGCAGCTGGAGGCGGGAAGAGGAGCCTGAAAAGCTTTGCCATCCTGGCCGTTAGCAGGAAAGGGAATATCCCTGCGACTCAGCTATGAGTTTGGGGATGTTCCGTCCCCTGAGGGACTGCAGGCAGCCATGCTCTGAGCCGTTTGGGGGGGGTAACAGAGGGGCGGGTGTGAAGTACTCGCTGCCAGAAGACAAAAAGGGGGCTGGGTGCTCATATTTAAGAGGAGTCAAAGCCATAGGATAGAGAGCGGAGTGGTAAAGAGAAAACTCAGAGAGGAGGAAAAAAGGAAGAAGTACAGAAAAGGGAATGATAGGCATAGGCAGGAGCTGACAGAGTTCTGTTGTGCAGAACTTATGTTGAGTGGAAATTTAGAAAACTCAGAAGAGTGCGTGGCAACCGAGGTGGGCCAGGAGGTGACTGGCCAGATAACCGATAGCTCGGGTGCCTGTCTGTGGCAAGCACAAACCTGAAGACCAGAAGCCCAGGGCGTACTGGGGCGAGAAGTAGAAGTCTGGTACGGCCTACGTAGGAATGTTGCGGTCTGTAGGGGGTGACGTGTGCTCGGCCTGCTAACACTTGCCCTGCCAGCAAGTCTACTGTTAAGCGACCTTGTCTGCGAGGTGAAGGGTCGCCCTTCGAAAACAGAGTGTCATGTATAGACATATGTGACAGAACTAACGCCTGGAGATCACGTCCAATGATGTATGTGAAGTAACAGTATAGTGAAAGGGTGCTGCAGAATGATGTGATAGAAAAGCCCATGAACTAGACCCTGACTGACGCTCTAGTAGCGAGGTCCTGGTTATGATCGAAACTCGGTCGACCGGGAACACCTGCAGTAGGGGTGACATGAGTGCAACAAGATTTCTTTACTTTTTTTTCTTTTTTTTATGTGTCCCCCTTGTATCCCTGGTGAAGATGCAAACATAGCGTTTTTTTTTTTTTTTTTTTTTTACCTGGGAAATAACGTCCAACCTGGTACAGGATGGAACCTGAACTTGACTGACCTGAGGGAGAAAAGATAGACGAAAACAATGAGTGGCTCGTATGAATGCCACTGGAGACGAGTGACCGATTAAGTGCCACTAAAAAATGAAGTGGGCTGTATGAGCACCACTGAGTGTGCTTGCAGGGATTGCAAGGAGTATATGTTGAGATGCATGTTTGCAGCGATTGCAAATGGGTATATGCTGAGATGCGTGTTTTGCAGTGATTGCAAAAATGGGTAAATGCTGAGATGCATGTTTTGCAGCGATTGCAAGTGGGTAAACACTAAGATGTGTGTATTTGCAGCAATTGCAAGTAGTTTATACTGAGATGCATGTTTTGCAGTGATTGTATACGGGTAAATGGTAAGATGCGTGTATTTGTAGCAATTGCAAGGAGTTTGTACTGAGATGCATAATTTTACAGAGATTGCAAAATGGGTATATGCCGAGATGCGTGTTTTTTGCAGCAAATGCAAGGAGTTATGATGAGATGCGTGTCTTGCAGCGATTGCAAGGAGTTATGATGAGATGCGTGTCTTGCAGCGATTGCAAGGAGTTATGATGAGATGCGTGTCTTGCAGCGATTGCAAGGAGTTATGATGAGATGCGTGTCTTGCAGCGATTGCAAGGAGTTATGATGAGATGCGTGTCTTGCAGCGATTGCAAGGAGCTATGATGAGATGCGTATCTTGCAGCGATTGCAAGGAGCTATGATGAGATGCGTATCTTGCAGCAATTGCAAGGAGCTATGATGGGATGCGTATCTTGCATCGATTGCAAGGAGCTATGATGGGATGCGTGTCTTGCAGCGATTGCAAGGAGCTATGCTGAGATGCGTGTATTTGCAGCTACTGCAAGGAGTTTGTACTGAGATGCATGTTTTGCAGAGATTGCAAAATGGGTATATGCTGAGATGCGTGTTTTTTGCAGCGATTGCAAGGAGTTATCATGAGATGCGTATCTTGCAGCGATTGCAAGGAGTTTATACTGAGATGCATGTTGCAGCAATTGCAAAAATGGGTAAATGTTGGGATGCGTGATCTTGCAATGATTGCAAGGAGATTATACTGAGATGCATGTTTTTTGCAGCGATAGCAAATGGGTAAATGTTGAGATGCGTGATCTTGCAATGATTGCAAGGAGATTATACTTAGATGCATGTTTTTGCAGCGATAGCAAATGGGTAAATGTTGAGATGCGTGTTCTTGCAGCGATTGCAAGGAGTTTATACTGAGATGCATGTTGCAGCGATTGCAAATGGGTAAATGTTGAGATGCGTGTTCTTGCAGCGATTGCAAGGAGTTATGATGAGATGCGTAGCTTGCAGCGATTGCAAGAAAGGTCACCTACTGGTGGGCGAAAAAGAAAAGGATAGCAGAAATTGTATATGTAGGAAGGAACTGCGAAGTGGCATATGTAACGAATCGTAGATTTGTTATAGGGACTGTTACGTATTGGTGTGTGGGATACTCGTGACGCGAACCGTTGTGCCGCTTGTGCGACTAGGTTCGGAGTGGACTGTGATGCATGTAACTGCTGAGGTGATGTGAATCGGACAAAAAATAAATAATGAATCGTAGGGTATGGTAAGAACCACTACAAATTGGTGTGCAGGATAAGACCGATGCAAACCATTGTGCCGCCGAGGCGACTAGGCTTGAATCCGACTGATTCGTATGACATGAAAGCAATACGAAACAGTCAGTAGAAAATTACATAAACAGCGAACCATTTGTGGGGTACAACAGGGACTAATAAGAATCAGTGAGCGGGATGCATCCGATGCGAACCGTTGTGCTGCCGATGCGACTAGATTCGAATCGGATTGTAGCAGGTATGCAATATGAATCGGTTGTAAAGAGATGGCACTGATACAAATCGGTTGTAAGATGTATGAAGTGAATCCAATACAAATCGATTGCAGCGTGTATACCACACCTTACTTCTAAAACCGAACACATTCCAACCACCCAGCCCCCCAGGCTAATCAAAGTGCAGACAAGGCCCCATGTGGGTCTAATTACCACCCCAATCAGACACAGAACCCATGCAAATAATCCATGCTGATCTCCAAATGGATGAGATGGCAACCCCATAGACAGTGAATCCTATGAGAAAATGAAGCCTGTATCGAGTGATATCAGAGAACAACCGACAATGGCTCAGAGCCTTGGATTTACGAACGAATCGTATGTTTGTGGATAGGATGACAAGCAAGGCAGAGCGAGCCTGCAAATCCAAGTTTGCAAGTATAGGAAACATATCCAATGGTAACATTGCATATGAACAAAAAGGTTTGAACCCTACCTGCAACAGCAAGCGAGAACCGCCGACGAAGACGCCGCAACCCACTTGTAATCGAACGCACAGACTTATGAACACAAGGTAAGCTGGGAAGAGTCAGCACAGTGACATGTAGTATCGTGCACTGAAACTGACAAAGAGGAAGGGGAAGTGGTCAGCTTAAATACCCTCCGGGCTCCTCCCATAAATTCAGGCCAGCACACTGGCCTTCTAACATATACTTTTTATATATATATATATATATATATTTATGTGGACTCAATTTCAAAACAGGCGTAGTAGCTGTATTCCAGTGATGTCATCCCCCTCTTTTATGAGGTGTCCCCTCGAATCCGTGCGGCTGTATTCCACCTCTCCAGAAGCGGCATTAGGAATCCCCACCGACGGGCATTCCCATGTGTAAGGAAAAAGATGAGACTTATAGCGTAAATCCGTGAAAAGAAAGTGGTACTTTATTAAAAAAATCTCATATAAAGTGTAGAAAGGAGCTACAATGCTCCGCTAGTATAAACAAAGCAGCACTGCCGCGATCGCTGGTGTGGTTAGGGCGTGCGTTCCACCACCATTCCCCTGAACACCACCACCACCATTCCCCTGAATAGAGTTTTTTTAACCTTGTCTAATAGCTCAAGTTAAAAACAAGGGGTTTAGTTTGCACTCATTTGTAAATACCATATTTATCGACGTATAACATGCACTTTTCCCCGCTTAAAATAGGGGGTAGATCGGGTGTGCGATTTATACACTGATATAGGGATGCCTCGGAGGGAACGAGTGCCGCTGAAATAGACAGAGCCGGATCTCCTGTGTACTCAGTTCGGTTCGCAGTCATGCCCAGTCCCGCTCCCTGGATGGCTGTTAGCATTGACGTCCCCACATTGGACCGGTGTTATGTTCATCGTAGGAGCCAGGCCAAGGGGTGGGACTGGGTGTGACTGCAGGCCAAGCCAAGTACACAGGAGATCCGGCTCTGTCTATTCTGGTAATGTCAAGGCTGCAGATGGGCACTAATTAGGCTGCAATGATGGGCAAGGCTGCAGATGGGCAGTGATCAGGCTGCAATGATGGGCAAGGCTGCAGATGGGCAGTGATCAGGCTGCAATGATGGGCAAGGCTGCAGATGGGCAGTGATTAGGCTAGAATGATGGGCAAGGCTGCAGATAGGCACTGATCAGGCTGCAATGATGGGCAAGGCTGCAGATGGGCACTTATCAGGCTGCAATGATGGGCAATGTCAAGGCTGCAGATGGGCAATGGCGAGGCTACAGATTGGCATTGATCAGGCTTCATTAATGGGCAATGGCGAGGCTGCAGATGGGCACTGATAATGCTGCATTGATAGACACTGACCCTTATTATGCTTCAAAATCCTTTATTTAAAATGTAAGTTTTTTCCTGAAACTTCCCTCTTAAAATATCAACTTGTGTTATACGCCTGTGCGTGTTAAACGCCGATAAATATGGTACATGCGTAAGATGCAGCGGCCGCGTCACAGCACCCCAGTGTATTGCAGTTCTAACTCTATAATTTTGAGAGAGTCTCCTGTTTTGGAGCATACATATAATAATGGATAGATTAAGGGCAGGTATGCCTGGAGGGAGCCCACTCCTCCTTAAAGGTATAGGGACTGGACACCCAGCAATAGCACAATGGCAGTGAAGGTATCTAGTGCGTACCCTCACCAATTCAAGAACAGTACAAACAAAAGGCAACCAC
The DNA here is from genome assembly GCF_042186555.1 of Aquarana catesbeiana. Taxonomy (NCBI): domain Eukaryota; kingdom Metazoa; phylum Chordata; class Amphibia; order Anura; family Ranidae; genus Aquarana; species Aquarana catesbeiana. The sequence goes on along the minus strand of NC_133332.1, from coordinate 192,596,836 downwards.
CCCAACCTACAACCTACCCTTTGCAGCATCGCCCTTCCATGTGGTCACTTGTAATGTACAGTTGTGTTTATAAGTTTACATACCCTGGAAGAATTTATGATTTCTTGGCCATTTTTCAGAGAATATGAATGATAACACAAAAACTTTTCTTTCACTCATGGTTAGTGTTTGGTTGAAGCTATATATTATTAATCAACTGTGTTTACTCTTTTTAAATCATAATCGCAACAGAAACTACCCAAATGACCCTGATCAAAAGTTTACATACCCTGGTGATTTTGGCCTGATGACATGCACACAAGTTGACACAAAGGGGTTTGAATGGCTATTAAAGGTAACCATCCTCACCTGTGATCTGTTTGCTGGTAATTAGTGTGTGTGTATAAAAGGTCAATGAGTTTCTGGACTCCTGACAGATACTTTCATCTATCATCCACTGCTGCACTGATGTTTCTGGATTCTGAGTCATGTGGAAAGCAAAAGAATTGTCAAAGTATCTGTGGAAAAGGTAGTTGAATAAAACAGGAAAGGGATATAAAAAGATATCCAAGTAATTGAGAATGCCAATCAGCAGTGTTCAAACTCTAATCAAGAAGTGAAAAATGAGGGGTTCTGTTGAAACCAAACCACGGTCAGGTAGACCAACTAAAATCTCACTGCCAGGAAAATTGTTCGGGATGCAAAAGAAAAACCCACAAATAACTTCAGGTGAAATACAGGACTCTCTGAAAACATGTGGTGTGGCTGTTTCAAGATGCACAATAAGGAGGCACTTGAAGAAAGATGGACTGCATGGTCGAGTCGCCAAAAGAAAGCCATTACTACACAAATTCCACAAAGTATCCTACTTACAATACGCCAAAAAGCACAAGCCTCAAACCTTCTGGCACAAAGTCATTTGGAGTGATGAGACCAAAATTGAGCTTTTTGGCCACATCCATAAACTCTTTATTTGGAGAGGAGTTAACAATGCCTACGATGAAAGGTACACCATTCCTACTGTGAAACACAGGTGTATCGCTGATGTTTTGGAAATGTGTGAGCTACAAAGGCACAGGAAATTTGGTCAAAATTGATGGCAAGATGAATGCAGTACGTTATCAAAAAATACTAGAGGAACATTTGCATTCATCAGCCAGAAATCTGCGAATGGGACGTACTTGAACATTCCAACATGACAATGATCCAAAACACATGACCAAGTTGACCTGTCACTGGCTACAGCAGAATAAATTGAAGGTTCTGGAGTGGTCATCTTGGTCTCCTGACCTCAATATCATTGAGCCACTCTGGGGAGATCTCAAACGTGCAGTTCATGCAAGACAGCCCAAGAATTTACAGGAACTGGAGGCTTTTTGCCAAGAGGAATGGGCAGCTTTACCATCTGAGAAGATGAAGAGCCTCATCCACAAAAGAACCTTCTAGAGAGCTTTAGAAAGAGGGAGGTCTTGATGATGCTGCCTGTGAGTCACTCAGCTTCTACCCTGAGCTACTCCCAGCCCAGATCAAACAAAAACAAACAGGCCTGGCTGCCAGCCAGGCCGGCCTAAATTTACCTACACTAACAACTCTCACTCTAGCACCTACACTACTAGTGGGTGGTACAATTTCTGTAAAAAGTATGTGTGGGAGAGGAGTGCAGAGTGTATGGAGGTGAGTAGCATGTACAGAAGAGGGGTATGGAGTGTATTGAGGTGGGTAGTATGTGCAGGAGAGGAGTAAGGAGTGTATGGAGGTGGGTAGTATGTGCAGGAGAGGAGTGTGAAGTGTATGTAGGTGGGTAGTATGTGCAGGAGAGCAGTGCAGAGTGTATGGAGGTGGGTAGTATGTGCAGAAGAGCAGTGCAGAGTGTATGGAGGTGGGTAGTATGTGCAGGTGAGGAATGTGGAGTGTACAGTGGTGAGTAGTATGTGCAGGATGGTGTCAGTAGGACAGTGGACAGTGTCAGTAGTTCTTTATTTTTTTATTTTACAATTTAATTTTTTAGTAATTTTTTTCAAAATGCTTTTTTGGGACCAGTGGATGGTGTTAGTAGAGCAATGGACAGTGTCAGAATTTTTTACAATGGACAATGGCTGGTGTCAGTAGGGCAGTGGACGGTGTCAGTGGGGCAGTCAACGGTGTCAGTAGAGCGGTGGACAGAGTCAGTAGGGCAGTGGATGGTGTCAGTGGGGCAGCGGACGGTGTCAGTGGGGCAGCGGACGGTGTCAGTAGGGCAGCGGACGGTGTCAGTAGGGCAGCGGACGGTGTCAGTAGGGCAGTCGACGGTGTCAGTGGGGCAGTCGACGGTGTCAGTGGGGCAGTCGACGGTGTCAGTAGAGCGGTGTACTGTGTCAGTGGGGCAGTGGACGGTGTCAGTGGGGCAGTGGACGGTGTCAGTGGGGCAGTGGACGGTGTCAGTGGGGCAGTGGACGGTGTCAGTAGGGCAGTGGACGGTGTCAGTAGGGTAGTGGACGGTGTCAGTAGGGCAGTGGACGGTGTCAGTATTGTTTTTTTTTAATTTTCTATATATATTTTTTTACACTGTAATTTGTTCCTAATTTGTTTTTCACAATCCTTTTTGGGGGCGGGGCTTGGGTCTCTGGACTGTGTCGGTATGGGGGGGGGCAGTTGTGGTGTCAGTAGTTTTTAATTTTTTTTACAATTTTATTTTGTAATATTTATGTTTCTTTTTTTATCAGCCCTGTTGGGGGCTTTGGTGAGATATCAGGGGTTTAAACAGAGACCCCTAACATCTCTCATTTGAGACAGAGCAAGGGACTGAGGTCACAGATTCCCCCAGCCTTTTTCTCTGCACTGAAGATGAATGGAGAGGAGACACACAGGTTACTCTGCTCAGTTATCACAAGACACAGGAGCGATTGGTAACAAACACTCACTATGTCCCATTCAGAAAAGAAAGGGGTCGGTAAATGACAAACCGGCCCCATTCTCCACTCTCCATCCTGACAGATCTCCCCCCGCAGCCCGCGGGAGAGGAGGGGAGCCGGCTGCAGAGGACGAGGGGAGGCAGAGGGGGGGGGACAGGGAAGAAAAGGAGAATACGGCCGCTGGATGAAGAGGAAGATACAGAGGACAGTCAGGGATGATCAGTGCAGCGGGGGACAGCTGTGAGCGCCGATCTCCCTGCATGGTTTTTCGTCGCTTCTCATTCTCTCCCTCCCGTGGCTTTCAGCTGAAAAAACATGCAGGGGGATCAGTGCTCACAGCTGTCCCCGGCGCACCGATCATTCCCAACTGTCACTGGACATCCATGTGTGCAGAAGTGCAGGGGGCCGTGAACGCGCTCTGCTTTTACCCAGAGCACGCTCTGCCTCTCCTGTGCGCGCTCTGGCCAAGGAGAGTGTAGAGGTGGGCGGGGAGTCTGCTGGCGTCACGACTCTGCCACTGAGCGCCAGCTAACAGACCCACCCACTGAATCTGGCGTTTTTGGGGGCCCCAAATAGAAAAAGGGGAGATATTTGAAAGGTAATGATACATGCAGGAGGCATGTATATCCTTATAGTTCAGCACTATGGCAGTAATTTATAATTGAGAGTGGGTTTACATCCACTTTAAATAAAAAAATACAGCATTATGCCCACTAGATGGGGCTGGTTATCAGGGTAATAGTTAATGATTAATTATACATTTTTACTATTGTGAGATTGTGGATATATGAATTGAATACTATTAGTATATCTTATCGTGGATATATGATTTGGACACAATTATTACACATTATTGATATTGTGTATGTATAGATTCTAGGGAAGGAGTAGCGCCTACTTTTATATTATATATGATAATTAATGATGCCTGTCTGCATTTATTAAAAAAAAATCCACAAGCAATTTTTTTATATACAGACTCCTTAGTGTGACTCCGGTGGTAAGCTCTCTTCGCTGTAGTTCTCATGCGTGTTTCTACCACTCTGAAATCATATTCTTTTTTTTTAATAAAATTTTATTGTTTTTAGAGACAAGGCACGATCCCAACCCCGCGATAGCGATCCCCACCCACCAATAAGAGCACCTCATATTCTGATTGTGCAAGTCCGGGGGGGGGGGGGGGGGGGACGCTGGTTGCCCAATGTTGGGAAAAGAGGGGAGTCTCTAGTGGAAAGGGACGTTGTCCGTATAATTGTCAAGCCTGCGTGGAGGGTAGTGCCTATTATCGGGTGGGATTTCAGAGCAGAAGGCAACTGGTCAATACACCACATGGCCCCTTTCAATGGAACCTCAGTCTGGGCTTGTTCCAGTTGCGTTCATAGTTTGGTCTTACCGTGTCGGTTCCAGTCAATAATTCTCCCTAGGTGTACCGCCAAATAGTATTTTTATATGTCAGGGAGAGCTAGACCTCCGTAATGTTTGGGTAGAATAAGGTAGCGTCTCCGTAAGCGAGGTTTCAAGTGTGCCCAGATAAATTTAATAAAAAGTGAGTGCAACTGTTTGAAATAATGTGGCAAAATCTTGATCGGTAGTCCTTGAAAAAGAAACTTTGGGAATATACACACCTTGAGGAGGTTGCATCTGCCAAACCAAGAATGTAGGCCTTTGTTCCACTCCTCTAACAAGCGGGTGTTGGCTAGCAGAGGCGGGAAGTTAAGTTCATAGGTGCGTGTCAAATCATTAGGAATGAGGGTTCCCAGATATTTGAGGGCGCAGTCTGACCATTTGAAGTCGAATGGGGTTTGTAAGGATTTCAATGTCTATTTGGTGCTACATTAATCCCCATTGCTGCGGACTTATGTTGGGTGTTGGGTTAATCTGTTGGCTAGTATCTTTGTAAAAAGCTTGAGGTCTATATTCAGAACAGAGATGGGTCTATAGCTGCTGTAGGCGGATGGGTCTTTACCATCCTTATGTATAAGGGATATGTGGGCTTTCAGTGTATCTCTGGGAAAATGCACCCCCTCACTGAGTGCATTGAACAGCTTCACCATGTAAGGGCCTAGAAGTGGTAGAAGGGATTGGTAATACTGTAGAGTGAAACCATCAGGGCCTGGGGCTTTGCCCAGTTTCATCCCTCCCACCGCTCTTTGCAATTCATCTAGGGTAATGGGGGAATCTAACTCCACACCTACCTCAGCAGAGAACTAGGGGGAGGTGGGATGAGGTAATATAGTCCTCCATTACTGCTTCGTTGGATAATCACGTTGGGAGATTGTTAAAGGACGAGTAGTAATCCCTGAATTCCTTCTGGAGAGGCATGACCCTTTTCTGGCCCGAAGGGGCTATAATTTGGGGGACATATGTATTAAGTCTGTGATTTCTAACTGCTTTCGCCAAGAGTTTCCCGCATTTATTACGCAATTCATAAGAAAGCTTCCGGCAGAATTGTAGCGCCGCTTTAGCTCTATACTGTAGTAAATCTACACTTTGCTTTCTAAGAGATAACAGTTCCATTTCCAAAGAGGCTGCAGGTGTGCGTTTATGTCTTAGTTCAACTTCATGTATCTTATGAAGAAGCTTAGGCAGTTGTTATTCTCTTTCACGTTTAATGTGCTCCCTGTGTTTGATGAACACCCCTCTTATAATGCTCTTGTGGGCTTCCCATAGGGTACTGGAGTCTGCACTGTCGTTAGTTTGGAAATAGTGCTTTAGTTCAGTCGTAACGTCGGTCAGAACTGCTGGGGTCTGCAATAGACTTTCATTTAGTTTCCACAATCTAGGTCTGGTGGTCAAGACTGTAGAGAGGGTATATCGCATTGTAATCGGCGCATGATCCGACCATGTGATATTCCATAACTTTGGATCGTGTACTGCCTCCAATTGACCATGGGGAACTAGAAAGTAATCTATCCTTGAGTACACTTTGTGGGGTGAGGAGTAAAAGGTATAATCCCTCTCCCCAGAATGATGGAGCCTTCAAACGTCTATCAGTTGGGCCTTGTGTAGGTCTTATGTGATGCGTTTATGGACGCCAGAGCGGACCGAGGAAAGACCGGACGATGTGGCCACCATGGGAGACAGGGGTATATTAAAGTTGCCCCCTACAATCAGCTGACCCTCTGCAAATTATGTGAGTTTATTCAGTATACAGTGGAGAAAGGCATCTTGCCTATCACTAGGAGCATAGATGGTAGCCAACGTTACCTGTGTGCCCCCATCAATCCTTTAATAAACACATTGCGGCCATCAGCATCTACCAGAGTATCGTGACATGTCCAAGGTACCTTACCTAAGAGGAATATAGACACTCCTTTGGATTTGGCCGATATGCTGGTAGCATTTATAAGTCAAAGGATAATATTGATTTCTAAGGCATGGAGGACTACCTGTTCTGAAGTGAGTCTCTTGTATAAACGCCACATCAGCGTGGGCTCTTTTAACCACTTCCGGACCAGCCGCCACAGTTTTACTACGGCAGGTTGGCTCAGCTGGGCAAATCGCGTTACCTTACGTCGCTTCGCCCTTTGGCCACTAGGGGCGCGCGCCCACAGTGTGTGCCCAGAGGCGATGCGAGTGCCCGGCAGGCGCGATGACCGCCGGGCACCTGCGATTGCTCGTGACAGAGCGAGAACCGGGATCTGTGTGTGTAAACACACAAATCCCAGTTCTTTCAGGGGAGTAGAGACAAATAAATAAATATCTCTGCCATTACTAGTAAAAAAAAAAAAAATAATAATACAAATGCCATAAATCTATCCCCTATTTTGTAGAAGCTATAACTTTTGCGCAAACCAATCAATATACGCTTATTGCGATTTTTTACCAAAATATGTAGAAAAATACATATCGGCCTAAACTGAGGAAAAAATGTGGAAAATGTATTGTAGCAAAAAGTAAAAGATATTGGGGGTTATTTACGAAAGGCAAATCCACTTTGCACTGCAAGTGCACTGAGAGTGCAGTCACTCTAAATCTAAGGGGTAGATCTGAAATGAGTGGAAGCTCTGCTGATTTTTATCATCCAATCATGTGCAAGCTAAAATGCTGTTTTTTATTTTCCTTGTATGTCCCCCTCGGATCTACAGCGACTGCACTTCCAAGTGCACTTTAAGTGGATTTTCAAGTTCACTTGCAGTGCAAAGTGGATTTTCCTTTTGTAAATAATCCCCATTGTGTTTTTTTCAAAATTTTCACTCTTCTTTTGTTTATCCATTGCAATACTCCCAATGCACACGTACCTGCACAAACGGCTTTATCTTAAATTGGGTGCTGAAATGACCAACGACTGGAACCGACTGCAATCATGAGAAGGAAGTATCACCAGCACACCGGGATCTCCAAAATTGGGGCCAAAATTTTAATCACATAGTATTTCAGAACCACGCAGGACCCTTTCATCAGGCATGTGACAAATTGTGATACAAACTGTCCACCATTTAAAGAACCATTCACCAATCAGTGCAAAGAGGAAATAACCCCCAGCCCGCCCCCTGACATCCAATGACATCATATCCCATCCATAAACCTGTGTGTTTGCTTCCTATTTACATAAAATAGCCATCAGGCTGTCATAACCACTTTGGCCAAAGTGGATCAGTGTACTAATATTCTGTTCATACTAAAATGAATCCTATTTGCACAGAGAACTAACCTGCAATTACAGCCTCATCAAACATGTCTGTTCCTTTCCTTAATTGTGTACTTCCACCTGGCCGTTTACTACCATTGCTAGGTGACTATTAGGGGCTTGCCTTTCTACTCCAATCTGGCGACGCCCTATGCACATGCGCCCTAGGGGATCAATACCTCAGTGCAGATGGCGACGGTCTGCAATTAGATAGGGAGCACTCTGGGGCTAAGTGAAAAGAAGAAGAAAAAAAAAAAAGGAAAAAACGAGTGTGAAAGTGAGTCATGGCCGCTGCACCTCGAAGATATGGAAAGTGAAAAAAATCCAAAAATTTAAATAAAATATAAAAATAAAGGAAAAGAGAAAGAAAAAAAGAATAAGAAAAAACTAAGAGAAAAAATATACAAGTTATAAGAGGGAAAGAAAAAAAAATGAAAAATGAGAAAAATGAAAAAACGAAAAATAAAAAATGAAAAAAGAAAAGAAAAAAAATCCCTGTGCCAGCTGCCATGATAGACAAAGAAGCAGAACAGCTGCAAAATAGATGCGCAAATAAAGTATAGAATAAAAAATTAACATTGTTGATACATTACAACCGTAAGCAACATCACAATCCAAATGATCTGTCTTCAAGAAAACACAGATAGGATAGAGTGGTATTAAGGCCCCCTGGCTGGACTGTGCCCAAGGTATATGTCCAGTATGCCTCACGGCGAAGGAGGAGACGATCGCGGTCTCCCCCCCTCACTGGTCGTGGTATTTGTTCAAGGACCATGTCCCTTAATTCGTGTACTTGATGCTTCCTAGCGACAAAGTGTATTGCTACAGGTTTATTTAAATCGGGGGTTTCACCTTTCAGGGCCCTCTCAAGCGCTGAATATAAACAAAAAAGTCAGTACTACTACCCATACATCACATAGAAAACAGAGATCCCGGGTTCTCGATCCACAGTCGCCCTCTCAAGCGCTACTCATTCCTATGTTTCTGGAATCGCCAATTAAAAAGTCCAACTGTTTTCCCTACATACACTAATGAGCAGGGACATTTCAAAATGTAGACACAAAACTCTGTGTTGCAGTTCATATATCCTTGTATGCGATATTGTCTGCCATTATGTGGGTGGGTGAAATGTTCACCACATATAGAGTTGCAAACGTTAGTTACAATTATAACATCGGTAACAAACGCTTTTTTGTGAGATTCTAACCTTTCACTTAACATATTTAGATCTCGGTTCTGCCTGTACCAATATGTCGCTCAAGGACCTACTTCTTTTGTGGACTAGTAATGGTGGATTCTTGATACTTGCAGTTAACGTACCGTCAGCTCTCAAAATGTTAATGTTGCGTGTGGTCGCCTGCTTAATACGATCTGATTCCTGGTTAGAACCATGTACAGTCCCTGACAAAAGTCTTGTCGCTTCTCTATTTTGTAGAAACTCCTGCTATTACCTGACTTTTAATTAATCAATTGGTGTTAGAAATAGCTCATATAAAAAGCTAAAGCCCTCCCAAATGATGTTTAATGCACTGAAATAAATTAGTTTCACTGAAAAAAGATTTATCATTTAATCAAGACAGACAGGTCAAATTTTGGCAAGACAAAAGTTTTGTCGCCTATACAGAAATTGAACATCTTTACTGAAAATCCAAAAATATGTCAGCAAATTAAGTAGTGGTGCTGTGAGATCCAAATTTAATATCTTGTATGACTTCCATGAGTTTGAAGGACAGCATCCATGCGGTTTGGCAAGGATTCATACAATTTATTGATGAAGTCATCAGGAATAGCAAAGAAAACAGTCTTGCATGCCTCCCAGAGTTCATAAATATTCTTTGGTTTTGTCTTCCATGCTTCATCTTTCATCCTACACCACATATGCTCAATGATGTTCATGTCTGGTGACTGGGCTGGCCAATCCTGGAGCATCTTGATCTTCTTTGCCTTAAGGAACTTTGAAGTTGAGATGGAAGTATGCGATGGAGCACCATCCTGCTGCAAAATTTGGCCTTTTTTATGGTTGGGAATATAAGAGGTAGCTAAGATTTCTTGGTATTTTAGACTATTGATGTTGTCTTCCACCCTGCAGATCCCTCGCACACCCCCATACTGGATGTAACCCCAGACCATGATTTTGCCTCCACCAAACTTCACTGTTTTCTGGGTAAATCTCGGCTCCATGCGGGTTCCAGTAGGTCTCCTGCAATATTTGAGGTGACTGTGGTGTAATTCAACAGAAGATTCATCTGAAAAATCCACCTTCTGCACTTTTCCAGAGTCCATCCTTTTAGCAGGCTGTGGCCCTTGGCAAATGCCACACGGTTTTTCAATTGTCTTTTGTTTAGTGCTGGCTTATGGGCACTGATTCGACCATGGAGGCCATTTTGAGACAGAATCCGACAAACTGTTCTGGTTGACACAGGGACTTCAGGTGACCAGGTCTCATGGAGCTCTGCTGCAGTGGAAAATGGGCTGGCCTTTGATTTTCGAGCCAACAAACGGTCCTCTCAAGCAGTTGTCCTGCGGGGTCGGCCTGACCTGGCCTTGTCCAAAACATCTCCAGTCTCTTCAAATCTTTTTTTTATCCTCTGAACTTGATGCTGAGACACATTGAAGGTGTCTGCCACATCAGCAGTGGATCTGGTCTTCAGCCTCTTGATAATCAAAACTTTAGTCTCCGGGTGTATCTTAGGCATGTTTGCAGAGGTCTAGTTGCAGTTGAGAAGGTCTAGTGTACTGGTGTTCTTTTTATACACACCTGAGACCTAATTGATCCATTATTAGTCATAGGTGAAGCTCATATAACAAGGCGACAACACTTATGTCTTGGCAAAAATTGACTCAATGGGCTTTACCAAGCTGTGAATATTGGAATACTTTTTGTCTGTTTCATTTTAAACTGAAACATTATTACAAAAGCTGTTGGGATTAAAATGACCCATTTCTTGTAACAAAATCTTGATTAGAAATATATTTTAGCGGCACTTCAGGTCAATTTTTACACAAGCGACAAGACTTTTGTCAGGGACTGTATGAACAAAGTCCCATAGGCTGTTTTATTAGTTTTAACCGAACTTGAAGTGGCTCTGCTAAGCGCTTTGTCAAGTGTTGTGATAGGATACCCTTGCTCAATGAATTTCCCGTACATGGCCTCTAGTTGTGTATTCCTCTCACTTTCATCAGAGCAGATATGCATTACCCTTTTAAACTGAGAAATGGGTAGGCTATCACGGAGATGTTTTGGGTGTGCACTCTGATAGTGTAACAACGTGTTCCTGTCAGTTGGTTTTGCAAATAATGATGTATGTAATGTACCCTGTTGATTGGTAATTCTGACGTCCAGATAGGTAATACTATCCTGGGAAATTTCTGGATTAAATATTATGCCCTGGAATATCCTTCTTTTGTTTATAGCGCAAAAAATAAAAAACGCAGACGTGATCAAATACCACCAAAAGAAAGCTCTATTTGTGGGAAAAAAAGGACATAATTTTTTTTTGGGTAGAGCGTCGCATGACCCCGCAATTGTCAGTTAAAGCGATGCAGTGCCGTATCGCAAACAATGGCCTGGTCATTGAGGAGCCAAATCTTCCGGGGCTAAAGTCGTTAAGGTCATTCAGTAGTATACGCCGCTTTTCGGGTGTATTCAGACCCTTCGCGTTCAGCGAGAAAATATTGATCAAATCCATCTTCACCGGGTTCTAAGGGGGGGGGTGAGGGAGGGAAAGAAGGTAGGGAGGGGGGCGAAATGGAAGAGAGAAAGATAAGAGCAGGGCCGTCTTTAGCGCAGGGCAAACGGGGCACTTGCCCAGGGCCCAATCTTTGTTGGGGGGCCCGCGCCAGCCGTGAATTGGGGCCCCGATGACAGCTTTGCAGAGCGCACAGAGGACACGGGAGGATGTATTCCTCGCTAGCCAGCTGTGAGGGGGCGGGGCCGGGAGCTCCACTGACGCTCTGACCCCGCCCATGTGCAGCCTGTGTACTCGGAAAAGAGCTTCTGTAGTGAGAGCCAGTGATCGGAGTGCGAGTGTCAGTGGAGCTTCCGGCCCCGCCCCCTCTATACTGGCTGGTGAATACAGAGGTCCGGGGGCGGGGCTGGGAGCTCCAATGACACTCCCACTCCGATCACTGGCTCTCACTACAGGCGCTCTATTCCCAGTGCATAGGCTGCACGTGGGCGGGGTCAGAGCGTCAGTGGAGCTCCCGGCCCCGCCCCTCTCAGCTGGCTAGCGCGGAATACATCCTCCCATGTCCTCTGTGCGCTCTGCAAAGCTGTCATCGGGGCGACCATTCACGGGTGATGTGGGCCCCCCAACAAAGCATCAGTGGAGCTCCCAGCTGCTTTAGTGAGAGCAGAGAGTGGAAGCCCCGCCCACAGTCCTGAATGCATGTAGTAAGTTTGGCTGGCCAGGTATGTCCTTACAACCATAAAATGCCTGACTGTTTAAACCCTGAGCTGTGTTATTTAACTGTAAAGCTGTGCATTGCTGAAAGTTCTCTGACCATCACCTGTATAATGTCTCCAGCCTCTGAGTGTCTCCTGCCGTATGTCCGCAGTCTCTGATTGTCTCCTGCCGTATGTCCGCAGTCTCTGATTGTCTCCTGCCGTATGTCCGCAGTCTCTGGTAATCTCCTGCAGTATGTCCGCAGTCTCTGGTAATCTCCTGCAGTATGTCCGCAGTCTCTGGTAATCTCCTGCAGTATGTCCGCAGTCTCTGGTAATCTCCTGCAGTATGTCCGCAGTCTCTGATTGTCTCCTGCAGTATGTCCGCAGTCTCTGGTAATCTCCTGCAGTATGTCCGCAGTCTCTGGTAATCTCCTGCAGTATGTCCGCAGTCTCTGGTAATCTCCTGCAGTATGTCCGCAGTCTCTGATTGTCTCCTGCAGTATGTCCGCAGTCTCTGATTGTCTCCTGCAGTATGTCTGCAGTCTCTGGTAATCTCCTGCAGTATGTCCGCAGTCTCTGATTGTCTCCTGCAGTATTTCCGCAGTCTCTGATTGTCTCCTGCAGTATTTCCGCAGTCTCTGATTGTCTCCTGCAGTATTTCCGCAGTTTCTGATTGTCTCCTGCAGTATGTCCGCAGTCTCTGATTGTCTCCTGCAGTATGTCTGCAGTCTCTGGTAATCTCCTGCAGTATGTCTGCAGTCTCTGATTGTCTCCTGCAGTATGTCCGCAGCCTCTGAGTGTCTCCTGCAGTATGTCCGCAGTCTCTGATTGTCTCCTGCCGTATGTCCGCAGTCTCTGGTAATCTCCTGCAGTATGTCCGCAGTCTCTGATTGTCTCCTGCAGTATGTCCGCAGTCTCTGATTGTCTCCTGCAGTATGTCCACAGTCTCTGTTAATCTCCTGCAGTATGTCCGCAGTCTCTGAGTGTCTCCTGCAGTATTTCCGCAGTCTCTGTCTCCTGCAGTATGTCCGCAGTTTCTGATTGTCTCCTGCAGTATTTCCGCAGTCTCTGATTGTCTCCTGCAGTATGTCCGCAGTCTCTGATTGTCTCCTGCAGTATTTCCGCAGTCTCTGATTGTCTCCTGAAGTATGTCCGCAGTCTCTGATTGTCTCCTGCAGTATGTCCGCAGTCTCTGATTGTCTCCTGCAGTATGTCCGCAGTTTCTGATTGTCTCCTGCATTATGTCCGCAGTCTCTGTTAATCTCCTGCAGTATGTCCGCAGTCTCTGAGTGTCTCCTGCAGTATTTCCGCAGTCTCTGATTGTCTCCTGCCGTATGTCCGCAGTCTCTGATTGTCTCCTGCCGTATGTCCGCAGTCTCTGGTAATCTCCTGCAGTTTGTCCGCAGTCTCTGGTAATCTCCTGCAGTATGTCCGCAGTCTCTGGTAATCTCCTGCAGTATGTCCGCAGTCTCTGGTAATCTCCTGCAGTATGTCCGCAGTCTCTGGTAATCTCCTGCAGTATGTCCGCAGTCTCTGATTGTCTCCTGCAGTATGTCCGCAGTCTCTGGTAATCTCCTGCAGTATGTCCGCAGTCTCTGGTAATCTCCTGCAGTATGTCCGCAGTCTCTGGTAATCTCCTGCAGTATGTCCGCAGTCTCTGATTGTCTCCTGCAGTATGTCCGCAGTCTCTGATTGTCTCCTGCAGTATGTCTGCAGTCTCTGGTAATCTCCTGCAGTATGTCCGCAGTCTCTGATTGTCTCCTGCAGTATTTCCGCAGTCTCTGATTGTCTCCTGCAGTATTTCCGCAGTCTCTGATTGTCTCCTGCAGTATTTCCGCAGTTTCTGATTGTCTCCTGCAGTATGTCCGCAGTCTCTGATTGTCTCCTGCAGTATGTCTGCAGTCTCTGGTAATCTCCTGCAGTATGTCTGCAGTCTCTGATTGTCTCCTGCAGTATGTCCGCAGCCTCTGAGTGTCTCCTGCAGTATGTCCGCAGTCTCTGATTGTCTCCTGCCGTATGTCCGCAGTCTCTGGTAATCTCCTGCAGTATGTCCGCAGTCTCTGATTGTCTCCTGCAGTATGTCCGCAGTCTCTGATTGTCTCCTGCAGTATGTCCGCAGTCTCTGTTAATCTCCTGCAATATGTCCGCAGTCTCTGAGTGTCTCCTGCAGTATTTCCGCAGTCTCTGTCTCCTGCAGTATGTCCGCAGTTTCTGATTGTCTCCTGCAGTATTTCCGCAGTCTCTGATTGTCTCCTGCAGTATGTCCGCAGTCTCTGATTGTCTCCTGCAGTATTTCCGCAGTCTCTGATTGTCTCCTGAAGTATGTCCGCAGTCTCTGATTGTCTCCTGCAGTATGTCCGCAGTCTCTGATTGTCTCCTGCAGTATGTCCGCAGTTTCTGATTGTCTCCTGCATTATGTCCGCAGTCTCTGTTAATCTCCTGCAGTATGTCCGCAGTCTCTGAGTGTCTCCTGCAGTATTTCCGCAGTCTCTGATTGTCTCCTGCAGTATTTCCGCAGTCTCTGATTGTCTCCTGCAGTATTTCCGCAGTCTCTGATTGTCTCCTGCAGTATTTCCGCAGTCTCTGATTGGCTCCTGCAGTATTTCTGCAGTCTCTGATTGGCTCCTGCAGTATTTCCGCAGTCTCTGATTGTCTCCTGCAGTATGTCCGCAGTCTCTGATTGTCTCCTGCAGTATGTCCGCAGCCTCTGTGTGTCTCCTGCAGTATGTCCGCAGTCTCTGATTGTCTCCTGCAGTATGTCCGCAGTCTCTAATTGTCTCCTGCAGTATGTCCGCAGTCTCTGTCTCCTGCAGTATGTACACAGTCTCTAATTGTCTCCTGCAGTATGTCCGCAGTCTCTGGTAATCTCCTGCAGTATGTCCGCAGTCTCTGGTAATCTCCTGCAGTATGTCCGCAGTCTCTGATTGTCTCCTGCAGTATGTCCGCAGTCTCTGATTGTCTCCTGTAGTATGTGTATTAATGTGCCCCTTTACTTGCTCAATTATTTGGGATTGCTCCACTGCTCAGTGAGAGGTAATGATGTGCATGAACCTCTAGCAACCAATCAGCAAACAAGTAGTGATCTGCTTTAATCTCTAGCAACCAATCAGTAAATGCTAATGATCTGCTGTAACCCCTAGCAACCAATTAGTGAGCGCTAATAATGTACATTAACCTCTAGCAACCAATCGGCAAGCAGAAATTATGTGTTGTAACCTCTAGAAACCAGCCATTGAGCAGTAATGATAGGCTGTAACCTCTGGCAAACAATTGCAATCGCTGCCTGATCTGCTGCAGTAAACTGATTTTGAGTCTACCTGCTATTTTTTGTATGTCTCAGAATGGAGGGGGGGCCCCAAGAAAATGTTTGCCCAGGGCCCAATCAAAATTAAAGATGGCCCTGGATAAGAGAATAGAAAGCAGAGACAGTAGGAAAACTGAAAATGGACAGTGGAGTACTGACCTCCTTACTATTAAATGCACCAAAAATTGTGCAGAAAAGCAGACCCCGATTTTCACCCAGTGAGGTGCTTTAACCTAATGGGGAAGAGGTTAGACCGGACCGAGAGGAGTCCTCCCAGCCGCGCCCAGCCCCCCCAGCTTGGAAGCATAAAACAGAGGCGTAGTAACTCCATAGCATCTATTAACTCCAGAACAGAGATGTAATCAGCCCAGGAACTAAAAATATTGGAAAACATTGGAAACTCTAATGGCAAAGGTAAACTCCCCCCCCCCCAGAGAGCTACTAGAATCAGTCTTGAAAACATCTAGTACACTGTGATGCTGTCTAAACCTCAGGTATTGCCCCGTACTCCTGGGCTCACTAAAGTCATCTCCTCCAGATGCCCAGGGGTAGCAATAATAAGGATAAAAAGTTAAACATAAAGATCAAAAATAAAGATAAATGTAAATACCCCCTGGCTTTCTGCAAGACGTGGGGTGTGCCTGTATATCTCTAATATACATAGTTGGTTCACCACTTGATGGACCAGATTCCTGCCCCTCATTCCTAGGCGTCAGGGTCAGCCCCAGCGCGGGAGACGTATAGATCCCACCGCCCACATGTCGGAGACGACTGCCAAGAGGCAATCGTCTCCCCTCAGTCAAGGAGAGGCGAGTGGACCTCCCGGCCCCCCTTGCTTATGCTAGGGGTGTGTCTAAACTTCCAGTGGCATGGTCAGAGCCATCAATGTCCCTATCAGACTAAACTCAGCTGTATTGATTCCCTCATGGGGAGCAGGTGGGCACACACTTGCCGTTAATAATTGTATATGGGCATATAATGCCGTCCAGCACAGGGCCGGACTGATAAAAAAAGGGAGGATAGAAAAATTAAGGCATTAAAGCCTTCGTTCAGTGAGACTTTTAGTGCATGGCGACCCGCTCCTCCACAGTGCACAGTTCTCTTCAAGAAACATCATCACATTAGGTATATATTTACATGCTGAATCCCTTATTGGGCACAACCCTCTCTTAGTATTTGAGAACTTTCTGTATAAAGATTGTGATCCCCCCGCCATATTAAGGTACAGTATCTATAGGTGAGATATATATTTCCAAAACATTAAGGCACAAAGACCTTTCCGGTGCAGCAGGAGGGGCCCAAACATTCTGGAGAGATGCAGTGTCTGCCGGCCAGGTAGGTGTACCCCCTGTTTAGTCAGTGTCCGCACTTGCGATGCCAGGGACATCAGCCCAGTAGTTTCCGGATAGTTAGTAAGGTTCCACAGAGGTGTATAGAGGCCATCCCATAAACGCCTGACACTGACAGTCCAGGGGAGCTGCGGGACATAATGGGACCCATATGGATGAAGCATGTTTGGTGCATGGTAAAGTCACCTCCCGCACTGGGTTATCCCCCTCTGCCTGTCCACCATATGTTATGGGGTCTGGGTGGAGAACCGGCCTTCCAGTGGACAACTAGGGGGATTGGAGGCAGAAGACAGGAGATGGGCAGACCCGGGGCAACATAATAAAATGTATATACGGCAGCTTACTCTACTGTTAGCAGCTGTTAGAACTCCCGTGCCTCTTCAGGTGAGGTGATGCAGGATCTGCGTCGGCTCCTCTGCCGTCTGGGTGAACGGGCTCTCCTTGATCTCGGCACGCCAGGACAGTGAGTGAAGCGCTGGAGCATCTGGAGCCAGTTGGGTATCTCGATGGAGTCGACCAGGGTACGCTCCTCCAGGGTATGAAGAGTGAAGAACTGCTGAGCTTTCTTGAAGGTAACAGAGATGGGGAAACCCCATTTGTAAGTGATTCCCGATTGTCGGGCCATCTCAAGCACTGGTTTCAGCAATGCTCGCCGCTGTAAGGTTGCCCTGGACAAACTGTGTAGGATCCGTAGGGCAAAGTCTATGTCCCCCTTCTCCCAGGCTTTTCGCAATGTAAGTTCTTTGTGGGGATTGTGATGTACATGGCAGATTACATTTCGCAGCCTATCCGGGTCCAAGGATTGGGGACACAGGGCTCTGTGTATCCAATCAAAGTTCAGGTTGGTAGGGAAAGCTTCCCTCGCTATGTCCTGAAAGATAGCCAGGGTTGATGCCACTAAGTTCTCAGTCTCCGTGGCTTCTGATAGGCCTCTCAGCCTCAGATTGTTCCTCCTGCTGCGGTCCTCATATTCCTCCAGCTGAAGTTGCTGGGTGAGTATCGTGGCCACCTGGGATGTCTGATGATTCTCTACTGCTAGCATCCATCTTTCCAGCGCTGCCACCGAGTACTCACCCGACCCCATCCGATCTGAAAGCAGTTTCACTTCTTTCCAGACCGATGTTATGTCTTTGCGGTGCGATGCCTCAGACCAGCTAACCAGGGCCTCGATGTCTGACTTCGTGGGCAAGGCCTGGAGCAGTACCCTCAGTTCGATGTCAGCTCTCAGGGTGAGCGGCATATGTTGTGAGCCCTTTGGCTCCGATCAGAATACTGCCAGGGTGTCAAAGCCTGTCTCCGAGGCCATCGAGGCCGTTAGGGAGGTAGAGGGGTCCTGGGATGGTTGGCCCTTGTGGTGACTGAGCAGCATGGGATCTGCCATCTTGGTAGCCGGAGAGGCCTCCTGTGTGTTCGTAAAGAAACGCTGGATTTTTATAGGCTGGGTTTTAACCTGGTTTAGGCTGAGAAGGGCCGGAAGCTCCACAGACACACTTCCTCACTCGGCCATGTCCAGACCACGCCCCCTCAAAATCATATTCTTTCTGCTACAACAGGGGTGTGCCAAGTGCTCCTGTTAAATTTTAAATAATATTAAATTAGTTTAAATAATAACATAGTGAGTGTTCTTGCCCTTTAGACTAAGGAGCAGTTAAATCTAAATGACCATTTTACTCATCTAAATTGCCCCAGTAATAAGTCTTCTCTATTTTGTTGTGTGTGTGACATGGACACTTTCTATTGGCTGTCCTGTGGCAGAGTCTGCTAAGGATCCAGAAGAGAGCGACATCAGTAAAGAGGACCAGCCAGGGTGGATACATCTCCAGAGCTGGATTACCATCATCCCCGAGTATCCGGCACTGGTTTGGAACATGGATGGCTGAATAAGATAAGTATTAAATGCTTCAGAAGATTAAAAGAAAACATGCTCAAGGCTTGCCCAGAAATGGGAATTAGCAACACAAATTAAAATGATTAACTACTGTATTTATTGGCGTATAACACACACTTTTTCACCCTGAAAATTGGGTGCAAATAGTGTTTGCGTGTTATACGCCGATACTGCCATTTGGGCTGCCTAGGAGGGAACGGGGAGGTGGGCGGGACGAGCGCCGTCAGATTACATACAGCGAGAATCTCATGTTTACTCAGCGGCCTCTGTAATAGTAAATCCTGTCTCCTGGGCCAGCATTGGACCAGTGTTCTGTCTATCATAGAAGCCAGTCCAGGAGGTGGGACTTTGTATTAAAGAGGCCGCTGAGTAAACAGGAGATTCTCACTGTATGTAATCTGCCGGCGCTCGTCCCGCCCCCCTCCCTGTCCCCTCTAAGGCAGCAGTAATCTGAGGTGAGGCTGCAGATGGGCATTGATCAGGCTGCATTCATGGCAATAGTGAGGCTGCATATGGGCATTGATCAGGCTGCAGATGGGCATTGATCAAACTACATTGATGGGCAATTGTGAGGCTGTAGATGGGCATTGATGTGTAATTGTGAGGCTGCAGATGGGCATTGATCAAGCTGCATTGATGGGCAATTGTGAGGCTGCAGATGGGCATTGATCAAGCTACATTGATGGGCAATTGTGAGGGTGCAGATGGTATTGATCAGGCTGCAGATGGCATTGATCAGGCTGCAGATGGGCAATGGTGAGGCTGCATTGATGGGCACTGGCTTTTATTTTGCTTCAAAGTTCTGAAACTTCCCTCCTAAAATGAAGGTGCGTGTTATACACCTGTGCATGTTATATGCCGATAAATACGGTAAACAGTGCCAGTTTATTCTGCCTCATTTTTGAGAAGTATGGACCTCTGCAAAAAAGCTAACCTCTAATGTACCTACAAAATGCATACCATAAGAGGTTATGTGAACCCTCAGTGTCTTTATAAGCTAGTGTGAATTCCTCTTGGGCATGAAATCTAAGAAACATCTATCCTGTTCCAGGCTTTGCTGCACGATGCTTCCAGGTGTTGCCCTCAGGCATACTTCATTGGCTAAAAACACCAAACTAAAGTACCAAAAGAAGCAGAAAAGAGACTATTCTTAATAAAGGCTAGACTTGGGGCTGATAGTGTTCAGGTAGGGTTGAAGCACAGGGCAAGCAGCACCTAAAAGACAGATTGGAATTATAATTAGAAGATCTACAGGGATCATGATTTTAGTAGACCGTGTGCCCATTATGGAGACTATCCCCTCTTGTCCCAGTGACCACATCGAAAGAGGATATCTCGCAGACAATAAAAGTGCTATTCTAATCCTCTACTACTCTACTAAAAAGGGATTTTCACTCTGTCTATGTTCCCATTGGAAGGGTTTCTTGTAATTTTTTTTCTTGGTCATCACAGAGGGAGTATTGGAAAAACTTTAGGATGGTAATAAAAGTTCAACATTGATTCTAACCCTTCTGCACTGTGTCCAGCACAAAATAAATATTATGGCTGGAGATAAGGGTTCTTTGTAAGAGTCATGCATATAGTCATCATTTGCCTGTGTCATCTCTGTTGTGCTTCAAAATAAGAAAAATCAGCACCTTAGTAGACCAGAGACAGAGCTCTTGGTCTGTCAAAAATCCAAGATGATCTTCTTTTCAAACCTTGAAATTAGTGAGCCTCACTTGAAGTTCACCCAGTCTACTATCACATCTTAAGATCTGCTGATTTATCTTAAAAAAATAAAGTAAAAATGGTGCATACTAACCCCATCTTATGACTGAAACACACTGGGAAAATGGATTGTTAACCCTACAACAAGAACGCTGGTGGGAATATCCCCTGCAATAGGCCTCTTAGCATCAGGTTGATGTTTTAAAGAGGGACTTAACACTGGAAGCTGTGCCCAGAAAAAAATACAGGCAAATGGCAAAGGACTAGTGAACAGTATTGTCTCTGTTGTTCATTCCTATCACTGATTTACCATGCCTTGTGCTGCAATATGGGTGTTATTTACGAAAGGCAAATCCACTTTGCACTGCAAGTGCACTTGGAAGTGTAGTCACTCTAAATCTAAGGGGTAGATCTGAAAGGAGTGGAAGCTCTGCTGATTTTATCATCCAATCATGTGCAAGCTAAAATGCTGTTTTTTATTTTCCTTGCATGTCGCCTTCGGATCTACAGCGACTTTACTTCCAAGTGCAATTCAGTGCACTTTCGAGTGCTCTTGCAATGTAAAGTGGATTTTCCTTTAGTAAATAAGCCCCTATGTCTCTGTCTGCCAAGGCACACTCACATACTAGGAAGAGCGCTGCTATTTTCAGGATGAATTTAGGACAAAAAATAATTATTTCAGGGTACTGCTTAGGCACATTAGCATTTCTTGATGTTCCCTGTAACATAGCAAATATTCACTTTTTGACTTCAGGTCCACTTTCTGAGGGAAGGGATATAAAAATACAGCATGGAATCCCATCCTCAAGCACTAGTCTGGT